>NC_048226.1:71941256-72035191 GCF_002007445.2 Ailuropoda melanoleuca
GGGAGAGGAAGAAGCAGGCTCATAGGGGAGGAGCCCGATGTGGGACTCAATCCCGGAATGCCAGGATCACGCCCTGAGCCGAAGGCAGCCGCCTAACGACTGCGCTACCCAGGCGCCCCTTGGGGTTCCTTTTTAACAGAAAATTATCTTAATGCATAATTTCTTCCACTCAAACACCTATTTTTCAAGGTCTCAATGCTGCTTCTCTGAAACATTTACTGTTTTTCAGTTTTGAGGAATGGTATTCTAAATGCCCTGCCCTTTTGTCTCATCTCTTCTTTACAGTTCATTGGACTGTCTCCTCAGATGTCTGCTTCTCTATATGGCCTTCTCTGATTCCCCAAGTGAGTTAGTTATGACCATATCACCACTAGAGTAGGGTGCAGGATTGTAATTACAGCTTTACATGTAGCCTCTACCCCTGCACTCATCACATTCACGGAGTCTGGCCCTTGGTAGATCCTAAGTAAACAAGAACTCGTTAAATAAATGATTTCTCCAGGCTTGAAAGGACTTGCCTTGCTCTAAATTCTCATTTTCTCCAGCGTTCTGTACCACAAAATTTAGCACACTTGGATATTTTTTATATTGTAAGGCTTTCCAAAAGTTTTGATTGTTTATTTATATACTCCAGAGTTCTCAGAAATAAACAACTATCAGTCATGGGTTAGCTTACTACCCCTAGGGGATCAAAGGCAAAATTAAAGATTATTCTCCACAAAACACTATTCCACAGTCACCTTAAAGAGGTGAGCCAATATCATTTCAAGGACCTGCTTTACAGGCAGTGTTGTTTGTCTTTTTCACAATTCACTTGTTCATTCATTGAACAAGTCTTTATTGAGCACCTAATATATATCAAACATTGTTTCAAGTGCTTAGGATACATTTGAAAACCAAACAAAGACCATTGCCCTCATGGAGCTTTATATCCTAGACAGAAATTGCTTTTTTAATTTAGCTTCTTTTTTTTTTAATTTTTAAAAATTTTCCTTATGTTCAGCTAGCCAATGTATAGTACATCATAGGTTTTTGTTGTAGTGTTCAATGATTAATTAGTTGTGTATAATACCCAGTGCTCATCCCAACAAGTGCTCTACTTAATACCCATCACGCTTCTTTTAATAAAACGTATACATTTTTATGTGAACAATTTTAAGTAGCAGGGAATAGGATTCAACATCATCATACACCATGGCATTTCATAAATAATGCATTTGGTTACATAGACAATGGAAAACATGATATAAAATGAAAAGCTTTGTCTAGGTCTAAGGACTCATAAACTATTGAATGTATAATTTTACAAGTCATATCAATTAAAGGCAGACAAGAGACTGGCAAATACAGTAAAAGGACTTCTCACTTTGAGCTCTATCACCTAAAACATTGTATTTCAGTTGATTACTTATAAAAATCCTGTGAATGGGGATTTAGAATTAAGACATTTGGAGAACTTCAGGTTGTCTTGATATCAATTCACCTTTGAGAAAATGATTTAAGTCCTCTCCAACACACTATATGAGGACCAACCATTTTTCAATTATTCTGAGAAAAAACATAACTTTAATTAGAAAAGAAATAATTTTAAGAAAATTGCATAGTTATATTATCTTAGAAATATGTCCACTGTTAAGATGTTTATGGGTTAACCTGAAATTGTAAAAAAAAAAAAAAAGGGGGGGGATCGGGGATTAAATAATTTATCAGCAATAAATTTTCTATCTAAAAGGCAGAATTTGTGAGAAGTGGTTTAAAGCTTCCTGTGGTATGTCATTTTAGAAATAAACACATCTAGAAAGATTAATAATGTAATGTTTTAAAAGATAAAAACCTAGAATCTCTCTTTTTTATAAGCATGGTTGATATGAGTAACTAAATATCAATTTTCTTTAGATGCATTTTTCCATGGAACAAATCACTTTTTTCCAGCAGAATACCTCTTGTAGCAGTCACGTAATGAAAATGTTTCCCAATAGATATCCGTCTCTGAGTGCAGATTTTATTTCTCTGCCTGATTTCCAAAAATGCAATCTGATTTCATGAGGATGTAGGCCAATGGACCAATAAATGACTATTGTAAGCATGTATCAAGAAACAGTCACAACTTGTGATGCAAAATCTGCCTTGTACTTCTTATTTCTTTCCATCCGAGAGTTGTAATTCCAATACCATGCCATGTACATGGATTGAGTGCAAAGATCAGCCCCAGGCAGGTTTAAATAAAACATTGACATTTTGAAAAATGATCCAAGTGTTTCCTTTTTTCACCTTCTATGTTTTTTTACTTTGCTATTTCAGGTAGTATCAAGAAGGAAATGCTTTTTTTTAGACTGTGTCTCTAATCATTGAGTATATTTCATACTCTCCAGGGTATAACAGTGCAATGACAATTTGTAAACCATGAAAGATAAAGTTGTAGAATTGGGAAAAGTTGGTTTTTACTTCATCATACTGTCTTCCTTCCTTGGAAACTGAACCTGGGAAACCAATTCTGTGTTCATGAGCTGAAGCTGTGTGTGTGTGTGTATGTGTGTGTATACACATACATATATATATAATTGTCACCACATATATAACCTATCAGCCATTATTGAAGGTAATTTCAAGACATACAATTGGAGACCTTGATTTCCTTTTATTCCAACTTTCTAATTTTATTAGGATTTTATTATGAATGTTTTGATAGTACATACATATTTTACAGCACACCTCGTTGTTCTTAAGAGATAAGCAAATTTACTGTGACACTGTATTAGCAGGGACTGTCTCCTTGCAAGGAACTGGTAGATGGGGTAGCATATTCTAAGAGACTACAGCCACTGCCTCTGACCTGAAAACAGATATATTGGATTTAGTTTGTTGGACATAAGTTAATTATCAAGTTTCATCATATAAATTGTCTTCAAAGAGAAAAGGCAGCAGGATGGCTCATTACTGCAGAGTTCCTTGCTCGACTTCATCGAAGCCCTTGCTCTCTGATACCAAGAGCCACAGCCTCTGATGGAGACTTTAATTCATGGCGATACTGCAATGCAGTTCATTTCAGGATCTCTATTGTTGTGTCGCTAAGGGTTCATTCTTCTCAGTAATGGGAATGGCTCTGCTCTATAGGAGGTTAAACATACAGAACCCTAGTGGCTTGCATGATTTCTGACTTCAGAATAGTTCCTGGCACACAGATGATGTGAAAGAAGCTGTCTTTTTTTTTTTTTTTCTCCCAGAAAGCAATAGCATGTTGTGTAGAGTTTTCCCCAAGATGCTATATGAGATGAAGGCTAAACACACACTTACACATGCATACACAAAACTGGAATAAAAAAATATACAAAAGATTCAAGGCTTGTTTTACACCGAAGAGATCAAATTATCAGTACAGCTAATAATCAAGTTCCTCTGTAAGTATTCCTTCAGGAGGGGATTTTCATGTAAAAGTTTCATGCTGTTTGTTTAAAGCTTTAGTATAAATTTGCAGGTGATGAGAGCAAACTTCACTCTGATAAAAGAACAGGCCAAGCTACTGATTGGAGAAAATTACATCAAGTTTTTTTTAATCAAAGTCTCTGTGGTCTACTGTCTGATTTTCTAGGCCAGATGTCAAATGTTTTTCACTGATGTCGATGTTGAAGTAATCACTAAACCAATTCCAAGACCGAGTAAGTGAGACGGTAATAATGTTTCATTTCAGTATTACATAAGGTCTTTTCCCTAGCCATGAACAAAGTAACAGGACCTCTCTGATTCAATATAATTACATAAACTATTACTTTGAATTTTTTAGATAGTTTCAGCTCTTTAGATTGTGTGCCTTCCTTATGAATATATGAATATGGCATGTAGCTAGTTGCTTTCAGGGAAATTATGAAACAACCTACAATTACCAATTTGTTTATATTTTCAAGATTTACATTTAATTTAAAATGCAATTAAACATTTATTTGTTGATCTATTTTATGCAGGGTGTTTTTTTTCAACAACAATAACCAATCATTTAAAAATAAAACCTAGAGCTTTCTAGAAAAATGAATATTCTATTGTTTGATGTGACAGGGAAATAAGTTGTTAATCTAATTTACACTGTGTTTTGTTGTTGTTTTGTTTTGTTTTTGTTTTCTTGAATCAGCAAAGCAGTCTGGATGGGACAGAAAAATTAGAGCAAAATAAAATCTTGAATTTCTGATTCAGAGTTTTTAAAAATTACATGTAAACACATAATACTGTTTTCTATGTTTCTCATTGGCACAAATCTCCTTTTTCTGGAAACAGCTGTATTATACAAGACAATTTTATTTAGGAGGCCAAATACTTCCTCAAAGTTATTTGAAATCAATATTGGGATATTTTGAAAATTCCAGAAAGAATGGGCCATATCCCCCACTGATAGATACGATTCAGCCTGAAGAAATTCCACTGGCATCGGCCTCTCCTGCCGTGGCACCTGGTTTCATTCTTAGAATTCTCCACCTCCTTCTCCTGTCTATCATATCATTAGTCTAAGAGAATTAAAATACCTAGAGACAGCAGATACTTTAAAGTCTCTTCTGAGTAGGAATTTCTTTGAAACTAAAAGAATAAGCAAAGGTAGCTTAGGAGAATGAAAGCACTCTTTGAAACAAGATCAGTGCTCCTCCCAGCTAAAATGCACGAAGATCAGTAAAACAGCAACACCCCAGCCCTGAGCAATGTGGTCAAAACATACCCACCTCAAAATAGGCCTACCTCAAGCATACACCCATGACCTACTCCGTGTATTTCTCTCACACAAATATTGAGCTTTCTCTTAGGGTTATTTGGCTGAATGAAAAATTTCCCATTTCAATTCCTCTATTTCATGTCTTCATTTTTCACTTGACTGTTGGTAAGGCTCTCGTTTTTGGTCATCAATTCTACTTATTTATTGCTGCATAAACAGGTCACCCTAAATCTCAGTGACTTAAACAATTACTTTATTACTTTATTATTTTCTCTCACAGTTCCGGAAGTTGACTGTGTGCACCTGTGTTCTTGATTGCAGCCAGGGGCAGAAATCATTTCAAAGTCTTTCTCAGTCACGTGTCTGGTGGTTGATGCTATTGACATGAGACGAGCTAGGACGGTCACGTGACCTGAACTTTCTCACGTCAGATACGAAGTAGAAGCCCCCAGTTTCTTGAGCTCTGGGTCCTGACAGCCGCAAAATACTTCTACCGTACTGTATTGATCAAGCAGTTCCAGAGCCTCAATTTAAGGAGAGGGGACACCAACCCCACTTAAGGGAGGAGTGTCAAAGAATTTGGGGCTAGTTTTGAAAAGAGTTTATTACCTTTTTACCTCTAGTACATAATATAAATTATTAAACATTTACTATATGTTAATGACTAAATAATTAAAGAAATAGAGCAAAATATAATGATGATCTAATTTAGGTTAGAATAAATGTCAGTGGATAAAAGAGGACAGATGCAAGAGATTTGTAGAGAGAGAAATAAAACTTGGAGGAGGGGGCTCTAAAATATACCCGAGGTGACTGGCCCACATTACTTGGATAATTTGGGGGCCATTACCTATAACAGACTTGAGATTTCTGAAAACACCTGAACATTAGAATCACCCAGAAGTAGGTTTAGATCTCTGCTTCAACAGTAACCTCATGCATGCTAGCTCACATTTCTGAGCCTCAGTTAAATAATATCCATAAGTGAGGATAGTTAAGAGGTAACTTCCAGAGTTGTTGGGGAGATAAGAAATAATGCCTGGTAACTATTCAACACACAATAAGTGTTAGCAATATAAACAGTCCAACAATTAAAAAAGAACAATTAGGGGCGCCTGGGTGGCACAGCGGTAAAGCGTCTGCCTTCGGCTCAGGGCGTGGTTCCCTGCATTATGGGATCGAGCCCCACAACAGGCTCCTCCGCTATGAGCCTGCTTCTTCCTCTCCCACTCTCCCTGCTTGTGTTCCCTCTCTCGATGGCTGTCTCTATCTCTGTCAAATAAATAAATAAAATCTTTAAAAAAAAAAAAAAGAACAATTAATGAATTTCTTAGTATACATCAATATCTTTTGAATAATATTTTTGTTTAAATATCTGGACTCATTTTTATTTTGTGCTATTTTATTTTATTAATTCATTAAGTCCTTAGTAGTCTGTGATAAGAGGCTTAATCCTCCGATGTCATTGGGCATATAGGTTTCATTCTGTGCATCATATCAAATATTGAGCTTGAATTCCATATATGAGCTAACATTATCAACATTATCTAAATATGATCGGTTTGAAAATTTGCTAAACCTCCTCACAAATATTTGCTACCTTAAATATTCTTTGTCTGTTTTGATCTCCTTCATGATTTTATATATTAATAATTATTCTTAACCAGATATTTTTTGTTTCATAACATATTTATTGAAATGACCAATGCTTAAGTAACAATTAGAAATCATTAATTTTATTAATGATTAAATTTTATGATTAAATTTTATGATTAAATTTTATTAATTTTTTTATTCAGATAGGTTACCTTCCAAAGTTTTATAATAAAGAAATAGCATATTTATGGTATGAGAAGAGCTTTGCATGGTCTTTCCTTCTTCACATCTTCTAGACATATTCTGATGCAAAGAAAGGGAGGTATAGTCAGTGGAACTTATTCATGAATTTCAGCAACTCAGAAAGCTTGTTTCATATGCACAAATCCTATATTATTTATTTAATATCCCAAATAGACAATTTGGGTGAATATTAATATATGCAAACTAAATCCATTGTCAATTCAGGTTTTTAAAAAATTATAATAGTCATTTTGGGAAGAAAGGGGCAAGGCATTCCATGGCCTTTTTATAGAGCTACTGACTGCCTTCAAGAGTATATAGAAACCATTATCCTTGCCATATTGCAGGTTACTTTTTAAACTTAAAAATAAAATCTATAGACCATGTTGAATAATCTCTCTTGCAAGACCATCATCCTAACTGCATTGAAACACTGAGATAAGATATTCAATGGGTATGAATGCTCTTTACTTATCATTGAGCTTTAAAAAAAGGCTCATGTAACTAGATTCACATTTTATGCTGAACTGGGCTCCATTTTTAATTCTTAAGGCCATTGATGGATGAAACACAAAAAAGATGAATTTGTAGCCAGTAAGTCAGATGTTTATAACTTCTAAAAGGGCAGATTCAGAACACTCAAAAAGTTAGAATGAATATGGAGATTTCCTTAATTCCATGTGAATCAGACAATTGTGATATCCAACTACTTAAGTATAATGTTTTTCTAAATCTTGTTTTCAAGAAAAGAGGAAAAAATTATTACCTCAAAACATCGTTTCTACTTGACTTCTTAAGTGATAAACATAAAAATAATATTTATTAATTGATTATAAGCTTATGGAGACATTCGAAGACAGCAAGATTGTGTACAAAGAGCAAAGATCTTGGAATAAAAATTCATGAGTTAAGTTCCCTGTATCTTTTGAGGGGCAGGTTTGGAGTACAGATTTGTTTTTATTTTTGTTTTTCCTTGCTTGTTGGCTTTTGCAAATGGAAATACTATAATATACCAGTAATTTTTTTTGTGAGCATCCTCTAAGTTAACAAATAAGAAAGGTCCTAACACAGTTCTGGCCCACGGTAGAGTGTAAACAAATGTTAATTTCTTGTTTGCCCTATATTTGCTGTTCTCCAGCAGCAATCTGATTCATCTCTATCTTTGGGCACATTAGGAACATAGCATGTCCTCATCTCCTTGAAATTAGGAAAGGCCATATAACTTCCTTTGTACAATGAAATATGGGTAGATATGTTGGTTGGAAGAAATGACATGTCACTTCTGGGAAGAAGCATTTAATTGCTGAAATTCCACTCTCCTGTTCAAGCTTCACCCTGCTAAGGTGATGATGAAAGAAAATGTGTTGATAAGAGGTTTCAGAAGTTTAAAGCTACCTAGAATGCCGTACTAACTCATGGGAATGGCTACTCTCGAGAGTTACGTGGACTTGAAATGGTCTTGGGTGAGCTAAAAATAAATCTTTGATATTGTAAAGTACTTACATTTGAGGATTGTTACCTCAATATAATCTAGTCAATCTTGAATTCATTTACCTAATCCAATTTTTTCACTTTTCACATATCTCATTGTATAGGCACTATTTAGAAGAAAAAATAAATCACTGCGTATAAAATAAAAACTGAGGAACGTAAGTCTGTTATCTGAGAAAATTTATGCTAAATATATTTTTTTCTCCAATATATTTTGTTTACAAATGACTTAGTACAATGGAAAACATAATTATTCTAAAAACTCTTTTCTGCCTTTTGGATTTCTAACTATGTATCAGGGCAGTACTACATCAGTAAGCAGGTTTTTTTAATTAAGTTTTTTTTTATTTTAACTACATATAAATAGTTTTAAAATAATTATTATGGATCCCTTATATGAGAAAAATGAAAATTTTTGTTTCGTGTTTGATTTTTTGGAAATGCAAATTTTGAAAGCAAAATCTTAAAATGTTTTGCAAATTATCTTAAATTGAGTCGTAATTTAAACACTATAGAATTATAAAACTTAAGGTCTGGAAAGAATCTGACATATATTTTGACCCCAAGATCCCATTTTGCGCTTTGAGAATCTGGAAAACTAAGGTATTAAGTGACTTGCCCCAAACTGGCTTTATAGGGATACTCCTTTGCTAAAAATCAACCTTCATGGTCACTCCATTTCTGAGGATATAAGGTCAAAGCTTCTTGGATTGCATTTAACCTCAAATGACTATTACCACAAACTGATCTCACAATTATACTAAACAACTCACCATTCCTGAATATGATAAACTCATTCCTTCCTTTCTGTCTTTTTCTGAACATATTTATATTCTACCTAGAATACCTTCCCCAACTTATCACCTTGGCAAACTTCTGCTCAACATGCAAGACTCAGCACAAGCACAACTTTTTCTGCCTCTATTGCTGCCAAATGCCATTTTTAGATGATCCTATTTATGTGATCCAAATACATTTCATATTTACTGATGTTACTTTGTAGTTAATTCATGATCAATTACATTCTTGTTTCTAATGTTTTGTTTTCCACTTTATTAGAGAATTCTTTATTATTACCCATTGTCCTGTAGTTTATAGTACCTTTCTACGGGAGGAATATATTCTCTTTTTCTGTTGCCATCAAGCTTGACCATATGATTTGCTTTGGTCAATGGACTTTCAGTAGAGGTTCCATATATCACAAGATATTTTCCTCCTATTCATATTTTAAAATAATGACATATGTCAAAAAGGGACTTCTCTTTCAGTCTCAATTCTGGAATGAAAAAGATGTGGAGCAAAGTCATAACCAAACTCTAGACACAACAGTAAATAGTTAATGTGAGAAATATAGTAAGACACTGAGATTTTGGGATTTTTGTGACTGCAGCATTATTTAGTAAAAGCTAATACACAGTTGCTTATGCAGTTTCCCCAGTTCCATTGAAATAAATATCTTAAGGGCAAGCATTATGTCTCATTAATTTTTATGTTCCCAACTTCTTGATCAATTTCTGATACATAGTAGGTACTCAATGTTTTGTGAATGAGTGGATGGGGTTTTGTTACAGGGTGCTGAAACAATACATTCTAAGGATATTAATCTTCCAGAGATTTAGAATCTGAATCAAGTTACAGTGATACAGAAAAACAAAGGAAAAAGGTTTATATAGAGAATAAGAATGCACAGACACATACAGAAACTGTAAAATTATTTATACCATTTTCTGGTCATTTGAAAACTAGAAAGAAATCAAGTATAAATTTCTCTTTGGGGGTTGAAGAACAAGGGGAGTAGGACTTGGACTTCAAGGTTGAGATAAATTGGGTCCAGTAGAAATCATTAATCTCTTTCTGATCAACCTAGGATGGATTTATGGAGGATGTGGATTTTTAGGAGTCATCTGTAGAAGAAAGAGATATATGATGGTATTAATAAAAGGCAGAAGAATTCACATAGTTTTAATGTGCAAAATAATATATTTTTGCATAATTTTCATATTCCACACAAATGTAAAATGAGTAAGATAAAATAAGATCATATAATATACTTTTTATCTTTTTCTAAGACTATTTCACCATTGATTTCCTAGTTTTATTACTCCAACAGAAATGTATTACCAAAGAAGAATTTAAAAATCCAGTGTCTTGAATCAGACTTTAATTTTTCCAATAAAAAGCACATATTTGTTTTCCTTAAGATTTTTCTAAAGCAGTTTATTCTAGCTGTATTATACTTTTAACCCATGTATTACAATTTAAAAGTTGGAGCACAGTGTGTTTAGAGCACCTAAATATCCAAATTGAGTAAAATGCACTTTTATCTATTTCTATTCCCTTCTTTCATTTTAATGATTTGGAAGTTAATCGTTAAAAGGTTTGAAATAATTTAGGTATGAATCAACAGCCGCTAGGTAGAGATTCTGATCAATTTGCAATTTTGCAATCTTACACTAGGAGATGGTACTGAAATTTACTAAGATATGTATATGATAGAAACTGAACTAAAGGATGTACTTATAGTTAAGCAGTCTCACTGGTGAGAGGGTCTCACCCATTATTTAGGCTTTTCTTATTTAGGATTGTGTGAATCAGAATCAAGGAAGTCTGCATGAAGTATATTGATTTGTATTTTAGGGACTATTGCATGACTTACCAAACTGATAAGAAAAATCATTAGGAAGTGATAGAGTGTGTTCCTGAGTCCACTTGTGAAAGTTACATAGATAGGAAATCAGATATCATGCTTAGCCAACATTACATCATGCCTCATTCCAATAAGCCTTATAGAAGAACTTCCAGGAATCTGATGAGAATCTATCGGTCGTATTTGTAAAGATAGTCACCATGTCACTCTGGGAAGAGTGAACTATTTATGCATAGAAGTTCTACTTAGAAGAGTCTCAATTTTTAACTCTTTTCATCTACTTGAAAATGTTTGGTTTCTTTGCCCAAACATGTATCACCATTTTTCTTTCTCTAGATGAAATAACTCCTTCCCTAAGTATTTGATGATTCCTATACCTAATGCTAGCATTTACCTGGATTTTCAGAAATTTGGATTTCTTCATATGGTTCACTTGTGATTTATTTACTGATGTATCATTTGATTCAAATATTTTGTGCTTCATTTTTCATTACTGCAAGTGCTCCTATTAGGGTTTCAAGTTAGACTTTGGGACAAAAAGACATTACAATACACAAAAGCTTGATTTTGAAGATGGAAAATAATGAAGCTATTTGGTGTGTATGCATTAAAACTCACTTGAGAATTTGCTATTGGTATATAACCCCAAATCCACCATGGGGTAATTATGGAATCCTACAATTCTCACATTACATTCAGTATCTCTAATTTATGCCAGATTTATTAAGCATGAATGGTCTCATAGAGAATACGAATAAAATGCAGTAGCATATTGCTCCTGTGTAAGTAAAAATTGCTAAAACTGAAACACTCTCTATATTATTTCTGAATTATTCTCATTGTCATTATTACACTAAATATTTCTGTTTACTTTCTTCTGGAAAAATCGGAGAAAAAGTCCGCTGAATTTTTCTCATAACTGAGTTGTCCAAATTCATTGCTTTTTATACAAAAACATAACCAAACAAACAAACCAACAAAAAAATATGTCAGGCCCATGGACACCATGTCATAATTGTACCGGCATGCTGGTTCAAGAAATTGACCAAAAAAAAAAAAGCATTTCAAGTATTGATAATATCTCAGACATGGTATCATTTTTTGACCTTGAAATAAAAATTGTTCAAATTATCCTACGTGTTAAGTATCAGTATGTAATGTGCAGGAAAGCTGGATAGTCATTAAAGTTAATATAAAATTTTATTCCAAAAATTTAATTTCCTTTTTATTTTATGTGTATTTATATGGGGTGTAAGTGTGTGTGCACACGTGAAATCGTTAATTTTTAAAAATAAATTGCTTTAACCAAGTAAGATGTTTAATCACATGAAACAAAAAAACAAACAAAAACTAGAAAGCAAGAGGGGCACCTGTGGCTCAGTGGGTTAAGTGTCTGACTCTTGATTTCAGTTGAGGTCAGGATCTCAGGGTCGTGAGATCAAGCTCCATGCTGGGCTTATAGCCTGTTTGGGATTCTCTCTGTCCCTCTCCCTCTACCTCTCCCCTACCCTCTCTGAAAAAATTAAAAATTAAAATAAATTAAAAAATAGAAAGCAAGAATTATTTTATTTTATTATTTTTTATTTCTTTAATTTTTTTAAAGATTTTATTTATTTATGCGACAGAGACAGAGATAGAGACAGCCTGCGAGAGAGGGAACACAAGCAGGGGGAGTGGGAGAGGAAGAAGCAGGCTCATAGCGGAGGAGCCTGATATGGGGCTCGATCCCATAATGCCAGAATCATGCCCTGAGCCGAAGGCAGATGCCCAACCGCCATGCCACCCAGGCACCCCAAGAATTATTTTAAAATTAGTGAACATTTTCTGATGCGGTACTTAGTCCAGAAATTGTTCTTTTCTTTCTAAAATTTTAAAATTGTTCTTATCTTTCTAAAAGTCTTTCAAAACAGTTCATGCTACACCCTGAACATTTTAAAATTCCCTCTACACACACACACACTTATAGCAGGTGAGTAATTTTGCAGATTGGGAATCGTGGAATGCCTTAAGCTGCAAAATGTATACCAATCCATTCAGTAGTTTCCCCTGAACACAAAATAAAACAAAAAATGAAAACAACAAGCAACATAATTGCCAGTACAAAAATGATTTAATGATAATTCTCTACAATACATACGGGTTTTGAGCAATTACCAGTAGAGAGTTAAGAGTTCTTGGCTGTCTGTAAATCAGCATTGATGGAAGGATCAGCCAGGTCATTGTAGGATATGGGCTGGCATGGGGCACAGAAGACGAGCAGTGAACAATAAAACTGTAGGGTGATAATGGAACAAAGGACCGGGACAACATATATCCTTTAATGCCCCTGAGCAGGAGTTTGCTCATGTCTTAATGAGGAGAGATATGAACCTAACATCTGAAAACCACTCTTGTTCTACCTACATGTTATTTATGAACAGTATGATATGCTGGTTAGGAACATTGCCTTGAAATCAAAGAAGCTTGAGTTTAATTATGGTTTTGCTATTTATACTTGGGCAAACTTGGGTCCCTAGCATTACCTTTGCACTTCTCTTTCCTTATTGATGAATTGGCAGTAATGAAATAAACCAGCTCACTAGGATTCATAAGCTTTATTTTTTTAAAGATTTTATTTATTTATTTTAGCAGGGGGAGGGGCAAAGGAGGAAGGAGAGGGATAAGCAGACTTTACTGAGTGTGGAACCTGATGCGGAGCTTGATCTCAGGACCCTGAGATCGTGACCTGAGCTGAAGCCAAGAGTTGGAAGCTCCTAACTGACTGAGACACCCATGTGCCCCAGATTCAAAAGCTTAAAACCAGCTAGTGGTCTTAAGGTACACAGCACCTGTACTTGGTGCTTCGGGGGCTCCCAGGAGTGCTAGCTATTTTACTCGAAAAGAGCTACCTATTCAGCAAACTGTTTATAATTCGTAACATAACTATATACGAGAGGTTGAGTTTATTTCTTAATCTTTTTTTTAAATTTGTGTGGTTGTTTTTTATTATGAGACCTAAAGTTGAATGAACTTCTTCTATTTTTTAAAGAGAAGTAGTTGAACTGAGTGGAAATAAAGAATAGGTGAATAGCCTCACTTCCCAAATGCCACAGGAAAAGCACCGCTTCCTCAGGGCATATTTTTAATATGCCACCAAATTGTAGGAAACAACCCTATAAAATAAATAAAACCAGGACTTTGTCCTCTGAGCACAATGAACAATCCAAATCCAGTTGATGTTATGTGGATATTTTTTACACCTCATATATCTTACTGATTATATTTTTACAAAGTGCATAAATTTAGCTCTAAATGTACTAATATTACAATTAATGAATGACATAATTTGAACTCTCTTGTTGGCTTCAAGATTTTTTTCAAAACAAAGGACAGAGCAGGATAAATAGAACCACAGACAACCTTCTGATAACTTTTTGTAAACCAAGACAGAGATGGAAATGGCTGTAGTCCAAGCTCATCACACAGGAGATCACACAGATGGGGAGATAAAAATTGTCCATGTGAGCCCCTTGACAATGCTCCGTATTTTATTCAGGATCCCAAGAAGCCACCTGCATGCTGATGACATCACAAAAATAAAGGCCAAGGGCTGATTACTGGGTGGGTGCTCTTTATTATCACATATCAGGTGTCACCTGTAATTTCACGTCTCTGGCAAAGCCACAGAATCCATCTGTCATCTAACCAAGGATCTTAGTCAATTTTCTCTGCTCTTTGGAAACAAGCTCTTATATTGTGTGGGAGTAGTAAGGAGCCGGCCCATTTTCTGAGACTGGCTGTGAAATAAATAGGCCAACAGTTAAGAAAACAAGCTGATATTTTCTACATAGTGCCAGCAAAGAAAATGCCCTATTTCTCTGCAGTTTTAATATATAAAACTACAACTGGTTCAGATCCACAGGGATAAGGTTGACGGGTCCCAGGATAGAGCCCAGACAGTCGGTGAGCTTTGAGTATGGGAGTGTGCCATAAATGCATCTGTATTATAACAGAGTCCTTGAGGCACTCATAGCAGCATACCTTCTAAGTCCTTTGAGCAAGACAGATAGTTTATTATAAGGATTCTAGGTGTTCCACTTTCTGTGAACAAGCGCCTCAAGAAAACGTTAAAAAAAAAGGTAAAACTTGTCATCTTGTAAGTATAAAACTCATTTCCCATGCAATTCTACACAACTGGAAGGACGCAGAACAGGACCTCTCACTGATCCCAAACCTTGCTTTGTCCCTACAAAGCCTCCTTTAAGAAGAATATCTCTGTACTCAAGGGGAAAAGGCCAAGGTGTGGAATTCATGAAATGCTGGCGATTCTAGAAATGTTCTACTAATAGCAATTTGGAAAGAAAAATCTGAAGTAAACTAGGGATTATTATGTAGACAAAAAGAATAATCTATTTGTATAAGACAGGTGCTCTGTAGCCCCTGAACACAAAGGAGATAACTATAAAAAGAACCACTGCAATAATTTGGAATAGTTTTTTTAAATCATTTTAGATTTGGCATGCCATTAAATGAGAACTTATATTTAAATAGGGGCAAAGCATACATGCTTTTAGAAGTGTGCAAATGGGAGGAATCCTTGTCTATTCACAATAAATGAGGACGAGCCCTACTTTATGAAGGAGAATATACAGCAGTTACACTGGAGATACAGTACTCTATGTTTTGGGGGAGTTATATGCTGAAATACAGGAGGTTAGGATTTATCCGGATGAGAGGAAAACTCTATAATGTCTGGAATTTCTGCACAATTTTCGGTAATCTAGAGAACTTACTATCAAATAAGTTTTGGTATAGTGGGTAAAAACACATTTTTATTAAAAGCAAATTCAGAATGCACAGTGCATCTTTCAATTCTGAACTGAAGTGGACAATTACGGAGTTGGTATTACAATACATGCCCCATTACAATAGGCTTGATTCTGTAAGAAGCTTTAAGTCTCTTTCAAAGTCAATTACCAGGCAGGGTTTCCAGACCTTGCATTTGTCATAATTATATTTGAACTTGTTGCTGGTTGATTGGAGGGCTGTCTGAACCCACTTAGATGGAGAAATCCAAGGCAGAATGAAAAGGCAAGATGAGGGATACAAAAGGTCAAAGAGAGCCAGTCTCCTGAGGTTCTAGTTTCTAAAAGCTATATGACCATAAAAAGTAAGCCCTGAGAGGTAGAACCAGGGAAAATCTGATGGTTAATGTCATAGTAAAACATCTGGACTGAAACAACAGTGTTACAGAGCAAGAGACGCATTGTGAAAATCCATTATCAAGATATATTTTTAATCATTAGTAATCGATCAATTGATACCAGAATGACCATTTTCCCTGGTGGCAAGCTTTGTCCCTTGGTTATGGGTCTGAGTTTGGATGATACTAAATGCTTTTGTTTGTTTGTTTGCTTAGCCTTGAAGATTTTATTAGGTTCTCATTCCATTACTCTTCATAGATTGAGAATTACTGGCATAATATAAAAATATTTACATTGAGGGGCACCTGGGTGGTTCAATTTACATTTAAGCATCTGACTCTTGATTTCAGCTCAGCTCATGATCTCATGAGTCCTGAGATCGAGCCCTGTGGGGGGCTGGGCCCTCAGCGGGGAGTCTGAGGATTCTCTCTTTCTCTCCCTCTGCCCTTCCCCCTGCTTGCACACATGCACACTCTCTCTTTCTCGCTCAAATAAATAATCTTTTGAAAAATAATTACATTGAACATAAAAACTAATTTAAAATATAACATTAGGTTAGAATGTTCATCATAGAGATGATACTAAATTGACCGCAAAAGACAAAACTATTCTTTTTTTAATACTAATTTTTTTTCCCATCTATCTGCTCTTGTTTTCACCCGCCACAGTCTGTCCTTTGTAAACAAATGTAGAGCTTTTCCTGGACCTAAGCTTCTGGCTATTGAACCAGATTCTCTTTCACATAAAAAAATTTCTTTTATCATGTGCTATGTGGAAACTAGAAGAGGGGGGCACTATTGTTGTATTCTCTTACTTAAGAACACACACCTGAACCATCACGTACAAAAAGTTGGATTTTTCATATGAGAATTCTCAAAACCATGGTTGCTAAAGATTGCACGGTATACATGGTCATTATAAATATGTATTTATGTATAGTGCATTTAAAACTTATTTCCCAACTCCCCAGCCTAGATAGAAAAGGCCATAGGTAAACTTTGCACTAATGATAGCAAGACCAACAGTGTCTCTCCAGTAATGCACATGCTAGAATGAGACACTCACAGAGGCATCCCTTGCAAGAAAGCCTTCAGGTATGACAGATACTTGATTCCTTCTGTGCCTTCGGCCTGCTTCCAGGATCCCAGGGCATTCTGTTCCTGGCAAATGAGTGAAGCCCACCTTCTCCTTCCTGCTATCAATGTCAACTGTATAGCACCTAGCCCAGCTTAGTTAGAGTCACAGGGGTGCAGGTCCAACGAGGAGCCTGTTTTCCTACATTTTTTCTGTTGCTGCTACTTCAAGTCACTATCACCACTGCTGAGATCCTTGCTACTGTACGCCATCAAGGAAATTTTGTTGTTTCTCTCTTCCTGAACTCCCAGGGTCATAGCACCATCTTCTCCATGCCAGGGGGAAAAATAGGGAAATCTTTCGCCTTTTACTAAGGAAAGAACTTGGAGGGACCTCGTATGACCCATGAAGGGACAGGACCATTTCTGGTTACAGAGACGGACTTTTTCTCTGTGGTTGACTGAAGCCAATTCTAGAAGCTTGTAGCCCCTACTTTTGCAATGGGATCAAGTTTAGTCCTTCAAACTACCATTCACTCCTGCCTTTCCTCCATTCAGGACTAGCTTCTAACTGCTTTTCCAGGACAAGACTTCTCCCATGTTGTATCTTGGGTTTGACCTTACACCCCTCCCTAAAGAGAGACAGAGAGACTTTTATTAACTTACATATAGTGAAGGCAATTGTTTTCCTCTGACTGACATAGAGCATTAACCTTCAAAGTGGAGTTCCACTTTCAACTGTAAGTAATCTGTGTTCCCAAGAGTGGGAGATGTTGCTTTACTAATATTTCTATTTTCCTCTCTGTTATTCTCTGCAGTTGTGAGATGGAATTCAAAACTATATTTTGAATGCTACCTTAGTAAAGACGTTATATTGGTTAATTAGCTATGATTTTGCCTGGTTTGATACCGTAAATAAAATGAATACTTTAAAAAATTATAACATTTACACACCTTAAAAATAGTATATTTTTTCATTTTATTGTATAAAGTGAAATAGAAACAAAAAATAAAACAAAATATTGTGCTGTTTATTTTCATAGGGCTCCTGAATACAAGTCTACAAGCTTTTGGTCCAGAAATTTCACTTGTAGAAATTTATCCTGCAGGCACATTCACACAAATGGGCATAAATAATATGGTAACAAATATCCATTGCAGTATAGTATACATAAAAATAGAATATTATGTAGCCCAATGGGTAATATAAGGCAGATCTATCGATCTATATGAGCCTATGTAGAAAGAAGTTTAAGAAATACTATTTGCAGAAAGCAAATTGCAAAACATTGAGTATGATTCCATTTGTGTAAGAAAAGTGTGAAAATCTATACACTTGCATATGCATAGAATGTTTCTAAAACCATATATAATAGGATGCTTTTTAACATTCTTCTAAATGGTACTGGCCAAATGGGAAAGACCATGTTTGCTTTTACTACCACTAGTTAAATATTTTATCAAGACTTTGTACAGTCTTATAATAAAAAAAAAAATGCATAATAATCTTTATCCTCTCCTCAATAAATACCATACTATTTATTACATTCAGAGAGAAATCTCCATATTTCATGGCACTCTGGTGAACATTTTTCTTTTTGGATGATAATACATTTTGTCAAGTGAGCTAACTTAGTTCATTCACCTGTAATAAATGTGTATCTGGAGAGGTTACTGTATAAGCACTAGACCAGTGGTATTCAAATTTTAGTCTGGGAAGCCTTCTTAGAACTCACCCGGCCTTTTTCTTACCTCTGAAAGTCATCTCCTTCACTCTACTGTGATTTTCCCCAGTTGAACCTTTTCAAAGGTGAAAGAAATTGCTAAACAAACTTAAAAAAAAGAAAAAAATCTTCCTAACTTGAGAGAAAAAGATTGAGTGCAAAGCCAGGCTGGATTTTAGCTTCTGACTCCAAACATTAATCATGATTGAGATTATTGCCAATCACCTCCAGTTCCCAGAACTCACCTTGACCAGAACTGGGAGGACCAGATTTGAGTACCTGAGTCTTCCTTTTGAAAGTCTGCCCCTAACCCACTGTCACTGTTGAAAACAGTTTTCCCATCTTGCTTCCAAGCCCCAGGTTGGATTTCTGCTTTGGTTGTTGTTATCCAGATTCTTTTCTAGTACACTCCCAGATATCTAGGTTTCTGTTAGGTCTGAGGCCTACCTTCTTCTACCCAGTCCCTGTCCTAGGTCCCGGATTTCTGTTACAATGACTAGGACCTTGCTGCTTGTGAACAGATTTCTGCACTACCTGTCTGCCTCCTTGCTTTGTGGGCATTCATTAACCAACTATTGTACTCTGTTTATTTCTTGAGCTATTTAATGCATAGTCAACTGATCTGTGACACTCTTTCATTTATTTATTCATCCATTTGCTTAATAAATATGTATTGAATGCCCACCATGTGCCAGGTACTGTGACAAACATTTGGGGTATATTGTGAAACAGATTCTGTCTAGTTCTCAAGAAAACTCTTCCTCTTGTCAAGGGATTATCAAACAACAACTACTGCCTCTCCTTCTCTTTCCTCTACCAACAACAACTCCCCACCCTGTCCCCTCTCCTCCCCTCCTCCCTTCCCTTTTCCCCTCCCCATTCCGCTTTCTCCCCCTCCCTTCTACCTCCCTCTTCCCTTTCCTCTCCCCCTCCCCTACTGCTCCTCCTTCTTTCAACAGAACTCTATTTTTTTCAAATGAAATCTTACCAAAACTCCAATAGAAAGTAAAGACCAGAGTCAGGCTGTGAGTCCACTCTGTTCCTTCTCACTTTCGGAATACTTCCTATAGCACTCTATCTTAGGTGCTTCCTGTCAAACTCAATTCTATTCCTGCAACAACTCTTCTGGGTTCCTGGCTCACTGCGGTGGGCAGGTCTTGATTTAACTTTTGTCTTTATCTGCACCAGGCTTACATCCCTGCTACACATATCCAAACATTCCTAAGAGGTGGCATCCAAATCCAACTGGGAAATTAAGAAGGATTCAATATAACCTCAAGAAAGAGATACTTTAAATGCCTCTGGCTTGGAGATTCTTCTCAAGTGTAGTAGGGAGTGCAGGGAGGTCACACTTTTAGAATTGACTTATTTTCTCACTCCTGCTATGAAACCTGGGCCAAATTTTGGTATATACTTTCATTTAAAAAATAAAATTATGAAAGCATGTATTTTTCTTTCATCAAGAACACAGAGGTTGGAGAAATATGTAATCAAATGGCAATGATGATCCAAAATCCTATTCTAGGGTTAAATTTTGTGTGTTTTTTCTATGTCTTTTAAAAACATATGAAAAATATTTTAAAAGATAGAGGAAAATGTTATTTTCCATTATAATGCTTATCTCTCACTTACTACTCTTTTCCTCCCTTGAAACAGTCTTAAGAGATCTCTTCAGAACAGAATTGTCCTCATCAGGCCTAATGAAAGGTAAATAAAATTGCAGCAGTGACTTGCCATTGGCTGGAGTGATGGGACTGAAAGCTAGCGTGCATCTGTCCTTCAGGCACAGCTCAGCTGTTTTACAAGACTTTCTTATATCTCTGTTACATCCTTGCATTGCCTAAGTCAGGACAAGGCTGTCTCCAGGAAAGCTTCAACTTTGGGGGAAATGGGTAGCACAGTCTGGGATGGTAACATCTTCCCAGACTCTGGGAAGAGTCTGCACCTAGAAATAAATGTAAATGTTCCTTTTTGATCACCTACACATTTCCTTTTTCTTTCTTTCTTTCTTTCTTTCCTTTTTTTTTTTGTTTGTCCTTTTCTGTCACTGCCCTGAAAGTAATCCTGGGTTTAAGCCATTAAAGAATTACAAATAAAGGGAGACAAAGTAGAAAATCCACTTTCCAATTAATATTCCTAGTAATTGTGGTGTAATTTGGGTGCTTCTAGTAAATGGGGACCATAATCACAAAGATTAATGAGGGTTACCAAAGGTGGAAAATCCAGATGCTGGCAGTGTTCCCAATCTCCAAGACTGAGTGAAAACAGCAGAGAAATATGAGAGTAAATACGATAATTAATTGGAAGGTCATACTTAGTGCCCAATTTTGAATTTGCTTTTGAAATGTGATAAAGTTCTAAATATGTCCTTAGAATTTAAAAGAGAATTCAATCAATAGACAAGTTTACTGAACATTTCCACTGTTTAACAGTGAGCTAGGTGGGCAGGGTTCCTGGGTGAGAGAGAACAGGGTCCTATTCCCTAACCTCAAGTTATTGTTATCTATTCAGAGAATGAAAACTACTATATATTAAATAATAGTGATCCAGACAATAAACTGTCATTAAAGCATCAAGTTGGGTCAAATAAACATAAGCTTCTCAAGTGTGGGA
The DNA here is from genome assembly GCF_002007445.2 of Ailuropoda melanoleuca. Lineage (NCBI taxonomy): Eukaryota > Metazoa > Chordata > Mammalia > Carnivora > Ursidae > Ailuropoda > Ailuropoda melanoleuca. The sequence continues at coordinate 71,962,520 of NC_048226.1, forward strand.
TCCACATCTCATTTGACTGACACAGGATAAATGTTTATCAATTATATGTTTGGATGAATTAATGATGAAAGAATAGGAAAATAATGAGGATGGGGAAGGAATTGTTACTAGAAGTGAATTTTCTTTAAAAAAGAATAAATAAATTAGCAGAATGAAAACAGGAACACATTCCCAGTAGTGATCTAAAAATAATAGATGTGGATTTGTAGGATAGAGTGAAGGCCAACCTCATTCAAACTGAATTGTGTTTATTTTGATTCAACAAAATATAATACTATGAATCAGGCACTGTACTAGATGTTAATGATGTAGAAATAACCAAAGAAAATGTATGTTAGGTTTTCAATACACCCTGGTTCAGTGGATACTTAATGAGAAGCTTTGAAACTAAGTTTGAAAAGGCATATGGTAAATCCCAATGAGACAAACTTCAAAGTCTAAACTAAGAGTTTAGATTTCATATAATCTGATTTATTTAATAGTAGGAACATTCTGTCAGCATGATGAAGACATAAAGATGAAAGTCATTTCTAAAATATTAGAAGAATAAAGCAGATAGAGAGCTACTACTCTTGCCATCCTACTTTTTTTTAAAAAATTAATTTAAACTCAATTAATTAACATATATTATTTGTTTCAGAGGTACAGGTATGTGATTCATCAGTCTTATATAATACCCACTGCTCATTACAACACATACCCTCCCCATTGTCCATCACCCAGTTACCCCATTCTGCCTTTGCCCCTTCCCCTCCAGCAACCCTCAGTTTGTTTCCTAAATTTAAGAATCTCTTATGGATTGTCTCTCTCTCTCTGGTTTCATCTTGTTTCATTTTTTTCCTCTCTTCCCCTATGATCCTACTTTAGATACACAGTTAAGATTTCTTATATAGCATTCCTAATTTTTAACAAAAGTATTGATGGTTCTTAAACTACAACATTAAGGGACTCACTGTAATTGTTCATCTCTGTATTCAGTACATATTTTCTGTGTGAACTGTTTAGTCCAGGAAAGTAATAAAGATTACAAACAACAGATGCAGACTCTTTTCCATTGGCATGCTGCTTAGTGTGTACAAATATCTGAGTATTTTTCATACAGTACTCAAGCCCATTATGCGGTCATTCAGTCATCTTAAGAGGTCTTGAAAGAACAAAACAAATGGTTATTAAAATGCTTTGGGTTGATAGTGCGTTAGCATTACATGAATGAAGTGCCTTTTTATTTTGATCAGAAAATATCATTTGATGCAAGCTCTGGTTTTAATTTACACTTGCTTGTTAGTCAACAACGTTTGGTAAAATTACTCACTGTAATTACTTTGAAAATGTTTCCATTTCTTCATCTCAAATTGCTACATGAAAAGAAAAAAATATATATCCTCCAGGCTTATTATCTCAGAGTTAGCCAATCAGATAAAAAGTTTTAGTCTATTAAATTATTTTCAAAAACTATATTTAGAGGCAATATTCCAGGGAAAGGAATGAATATATTAGACTTAATCTAATAGATTAGATACACACCATCTAAACTGGTGGCTCTCCTGGACCATCAGAAGTGTATACTGTGAGATGGCTGAAGTCAAGGGTCAGTCGAAGGCAATACCACATCCCACTGACTTTTGGGCCTACGTTCGGTACTGTGTCTGTTCCTGATTGTTAGTCCCTGTGCCTGGCGCTAGCAGGTTCTCAAGAGCATGTGGCATTATCACAATATTGGTAGTGTTAGGGAAAGACATAGCAAATTAGGGAAATTTACAGATGGGCCTGATACTCCAGATTATCAGCACACTTGTGTTGTTGTTAAAATAAAATACTCTCCAACTGTTCCAGAGCTCTTTTGCATTACTGCTAAAGAAAAGTGTATTATGTAGGCAGCATTTTAAGCCCAGCTAGCAGAATGATAGTGATTTGTTCCATTTTAAAGATGAGGTATTAAAAAAAAATAAGGTAAAATTAACCATGACACTCTGTATTAAAAATATTAATTTACAAAAGCAGAGATTATTTAAAATTAAACAATCTTTTTTCTTTACCCATTTCCTAATTTCTTTGGGGTTACTTGAAATTAAGTATAATTCTGTTTTGTTTTGTTCTTTTCTCAGAGCATCCTTAAAGCCAAATATGATTTCACAAGAGGTTTCAATAACTTTGAAAAGTAATGGATTTCTTTCATGTATATGAGAGCTCAAGGTGTATTTTCCTGACCTCTCCCTTGTGTCCAGCTTCAGCATTATGGAGGCTTTAAAAAGTACATAGGAAGAGAAATTGATATGAATCCTATGAGATCCACTTTACTTCAAGTCTGATAGACCAGTTCAAAAACAAGAAAGATTTAGGCGTGGATCTGAAAGAAAATTCAATACCATGGCACATTACTGATCAGAGTTATGTAATCAATGTTTTTGATAGCGTGGATTTCAATATATGGCAATAAACATGCCACAAAGATTTAATAGCACAGTTTTGTGTATCCTTTCTTACATGTCTGGAACATAAACATAAAAGGAAGAGACCTTTTGCCCAGTTTGCTTTGTGCTTAACCCAAACTAAAAGAACTGCTAAGTTGGTAGTGGTTTTCTTTCAAGGAGTCATGGGAGATAAGGCTCGGCCTCAATACTGATCAGAGCTTTTGTTGGTCAGTCTGAATGGTCATCAGGTGTATAGCTCTTTCTTGGCAAATATGGAAAGAAGGACAAGAATCTTCAGATGGCAGGGTATAGGTACTCCCCCACAAATTTTTTTTTCTCTTATTATGACTTCCAAACTCTATAAAAAGCTGACTTACAGGATGAACTCTCTGAAATCCTGACATCTTCTACTGTAAGCAGCACTATGAAAATGTAAACTCCTTCTCATTACTCTGTCTTCCCAAGTCTGATGGACCCGGCATTTTAAAATGGAGGGCTTAAATCATTAGGAAGAGAAAATACTGTATTTTTCAAAAGAAATTGGCATATAGGTGGGCCCGGGTGATTCAAACCCATGTTGTTCGAGGGTCAACTATAATCGGTTCCTTTCAAATGTGAATGTGCTGGATAGCGGTGCCTGCAGAGTCTGGGAATCCAGCTGGGACCCCAGATCTTCAGGTGCAGTTTCTTAGAGTTAGACCGATTTATCTATTACACAAATAGAACTTCAAATTTGTTCTCTCCTCTTGGCCATTGCTCTTCAATTCATTATAGTATGATCAAAGCTTGTCTCAAAAAAGTTAGAAAATATTGTGCTTCCTAGGTCATTTTCCCATCCTTCTCTATCTTTTCCCTGTCTATTTCTAGTCTCCACACCCATCGGGCCACCGTTTCTAAAAGGCTTTGGCCTCGGCTGGTTGACATAGAAGAGAAGTGTTAATAAACTCATTCATCATATGATATGCATGACTGAAAACAAAAAAAAAATAAAAATAAAAAATAAAATGGAGGGCTTTGCTTTTAATTCTGGGACCCAGTTCAAAGTTAATGTTAAGTAAATTCAGAGAAAAATACTTTAATAAATAACCTTGTAGTAGTAGGTACCTGTCACTTTTCTCTGGTAAAAATAATTTATGTGCTTTTCACCTTTGATTCAAGCATTATTTTAGATTTTACTATAAAATATCCTGCATTTTAAATACCATTTAATTATGATTTGCTGCCTTGGGGATTATATCATCACGTGATTTAATTTGGTATATACCCTAAGGGGGAGCATATTTCAATCATAAAATATTTCCTCCAGAAACAATAATGGTTCAATGATTTATTTCAGGATGTTGTTATAAAGTGGGTTATTCAACAGTAATTTGAATGCAATTGAACTTAAAAATATAGTATAGATTCCCCAAAATGGGTGAGAAATGAACATACATGCTTTTGTTCTCACACACGAAAATCATATTTATATATTTCTCAGTCTTTACCTTCAGTTATTATATCTTCAGTAAAGAACTTAGAAAGCTAAGAGCTATGAAACATATTATTATCTCTTCAAAAAGTTCATTTTTGGACAAGTATCATTTGGATGGGGATTAACTTAATCAGAGATTTTGAATCTTCTTTACTTTAATTTTTAATCTCTTTTTAAAAAAATATGTCTGAATCTTTAAAGGACCTAAACTTGTAGTCACAAAGCATTGCTTCAAAAAAGGGGGAAAAAAAAAGAAAAAAAAGAAGGGAAAGTTTTTAAAGCAGCCACCGGCTGTAAGAGAGATAGTGCAGGCAGCAGATTTGTGACAGAGTGGAGCATGAAACCCATCAGCTGATGAGTGAAAATCCCTGGTTTCTAATTAATCGAGGTACACAGGCCAAGGGATGAAGAGGATCAGGGAAATGAAATCAGGAAAAAGATACCATCAGTCATTTCTGCGGCCCATTGTCATACTTCACAATCTGCTGTAATGAATCACTCAGGCATTCCACAGATACATTCAAATGGTGAAGAAAATTCATTGTCCGGTGAAGAGCGTTTGATAAAAATCTTTCTTTTCCCCCCCTCTTTGTCAGAAGCCTATGATCAGAAAAGGAAATCCAGACAGCACAACAGGTGTGCTTTTTGCAAGCCTGGTGAAATCTGCAAATGAACCAAGTCTGGAAGAATTTTTTTGTACTAATTTTTTTCCCCAAAAAATGTGTATGGGGAGGGTGGTGGGGCAGGGCATCCAGCGAGAGGGAGGCTGGGGAAAGATTGCAAAAAGTGTCAAAAAGAAAAGCAGAGGAGTGAGCCCCTTCCTGCAGTTGAGAAATGCATGTTCCTGTAAAATCTTAATTAGGGAAATAGGAGAAAACATTGGGAAATGTAGTAATATTTAATTTAATTTCTAAAAAGGGACATTCCCTTTGAAGAACAATCTATCAAATGAAGAAAACATTATGCATTAGATCCTGGCTTTGCTCTGAAAAGAGAAACCTCATCCTTGAGTTTGAAAGCTGCTCTTGGGCCCATGGTTTCTGGGGTTTCTCAGAGACAGGGTTTCCTTTAAAGTCAGTGAGACTTAGCCGTGATGAATGCACATTTCAGCCTGAAGGTTTTGTTCAAAGGCTTCCTAATTCAGGCCTTCATTCCTCTTCAGTTATAGCTCACTTTTGTGGCGGTCATGTATTTTAGTGGAGAAAATATTCATCGCGGCACCTGAGAGGCAGCATCTGTGTATTTCGACCCTGCAGCAACTTTGTGACTGCAAACAAATCCTTGTTGCAGCTCCAAATGCTGTGTGGCATTAGGTGACATGCAATGATAATTGTTTTCAAATAATCAGGTACTGTACTGAGACATATAAGGATGGCTGATTCATTTTAAATTTAATTACTATAATATAGGGTTTCGCTGTCTATATTATCAATCACCAAGACACTTTGGAGTTGATAATATTAAAATTGCAACAATAATGAGAATTCTACTTCATGATGAAAATAATTTTAATCATGGGTAGATTACAAATCCATTTACAGTTACGGTTACTGAGAATTCTATTATCTACCTTCTCTTGTAAAAGATGTTAAGACATGTTTTCGGGAAGTATAAAAGATTATAGAAGTATGCTATTTCTATAAAGTTGCAAGCACAGGCTTTCAGACAGAAAACCATGAGAAAGCTTCCCAACTGTCAAGGCCTGTGGAACACAGAGCAGAGGAGGCAGCCATGGTTACAGGTGGGCATAAAGCCCTTTGTCTTTTTGGCTCCTGTTTGCCTTACTCTTTCAGTCAAAATTATTTTTGAGGACTGTTGTGTAGGAGGCACCGGGCCAGATGCTGGAGATGAAGCAGAGAACAAGTAGTGTGATTCCTGCCCTCATAGTGTTCACAGTCTAGTTTGCTTTGATGACAGCCCTGGCCCTTGAAGATGTTTAGGATTTTACATGGAGTCCAATAAAGCACAGTGAATGGGTCTCAGCAGTTAATGGTCCTCAACTCTGGCTGCCCACTGGAATCACCTAGGAAGCTAACTACAGATATAAACATAGAGTCATAATAGATGCATGTCTTTACCCTGGCCCCATCCCCAGAATTTTGGTCTGGGGTGGGGCCCAGGCATAAGTGTTTTTGAAAAGCTCTCCTGGGATTCTAACATGCAGCCAGGGTTAAGGAACATGGGACTACTCAACAAGGATAGCCTCTGATAGACCACCATTCTGGATATTAACTGAGATCATTCTCTGCCCATCTGGTAAGCCTATAGGAAATCATTTTCTAGTGTCTGATAGAATTAAACTAGTTCAATATTTTGATCTTAGAATAGTATCAGTTTTTCAGAAGCCCAAAAGCCCAGTAAACTTATTTTGCAGAATAGATAACGTCACGTAATACTTCAGGGTCACCTTTGCTCTGACTTCATCTTCCCCTCTAATATCAAAAGTAGTCAGATTTGGTCTGATAATTGGAGTAAGCAAGAATTACTCATTGCTTCTCATTAGTTATTCGAAACCTTTTATCTGGGAACTTCTAAGAGGTAGGTTTTATTACACCAGGAGTAGTTTTAAGAGCTGAGTCAAAGAAGATACTAAACGTGTTTGAAGGTACTGAATTGTAGGAAGGTAGGAATTCAATGGTAAAGGGTGGCCAAATAATATCAGCTGTATTCCCCTATTTACTGTGTCTGTGCTCCAAAATCCTTGGTAAATTACATTCTGCTCCATGGAATCTATGGTCTTTAATTTATGCATTTGAACATTTCTTGGTGTGGGGATACACATTTGAGGTACGTCCTATTTCTATTTAATTCATTTAAAATACATCTCATATGCATACATTTACAAAATAACTAGACATAAAAATCATAACTTCTACTGTCACAGTTAGGATTTTCTTTACCCTCTTGTTCTCCGTTGGGATTCTCTTTCCCTTCTCCACTTTTCTTCACCCTCAACCCTGCCCACTCCCTGCTCGAGTATTTTTTTTCTAATTTTATTTTCCTTCCACTCTTTCAGGAGCTAACAAAGTCAATAACCAAAAATATTCCCAAACATTCACTTGATCCCCTTTACCCAGACTTTGTTTTCGATAATACTCATGTGGACTAGAGTGTGCGCAAGTCTATATGCATAGACATGGAAATAATTAGTTTTAAAAATCCGTCCATTACCCTCACTGTCACTTAAAGCATTCCCACAAGCGTGTAAACTGCGCCCCACACTGGTTCCCTGCTTTGGTGGAACTCTATGAATAAATTACATTTTCAGAGTCTGCCAGCTTTCTAATTCCAGCTTACTGCACTTCGGGACAACATCTTTCCTTCATACGTCGCATAATTTGTCTTTCCGGGTTTATTTTCATTTTTCTGTTTCTCTAGTTCACCAATAACTTCTGCAGGAAGAAATGGTCTCTCTCATGGCCAGAGCTTCTTGGGACTGATGCCTGTAACTGGGTCAAATTATTTGGGTGACAATTAAAGTGGCAAAACCTACTTTGATGGCATTCAGTCAGGAGTATCGTTGTTTAACATTTGTGTTTGTATGCTAATTTTCAGAACTGAAAAACACATGGATATGAGTGTGAGATTAAATTTTATTTTCTTTAAGGCAATAAACTAGGTTCATTGTAGTCTCTTTTGGCATTTAGAGAAATGCAAAGCATTAAGCTGTCAGATTTTACAGTAACAATGAAGAATTGTGAATTCTGATTTGGAGGCACAAACACTGCAATCATTAACTATATATACTTGAATTCATGAAGTGAATTGGCAAAGGGAATAGAAACCAAAAGTTGTAGGTGAGTGAAATCATTTGAGAAGATGAACACAGCCATGGCACAGCCCACCAGTCATTTTGCAAAATGAAGGTTATTAGAACAGGTTTTGTCAAAAAACAAGTGACCAGATAGTCCACAGGTGATCAGTTCCAAAGCCTCCTCCCAGAGTCAGCCCTTCAAACATTTATCATATATGTATGTATGTTTGCTTGGATCATGATAAGGTACCAATTTGGGATCTTTGGAAACTGAGCTAGCATGTCACCTGAGACATCCGTCTTATTTGGATTGAGTTCAGAAGCAAAGTGCCTTGAGAGGCCAAAAGAGAAAGAGAGGGTGAGAGGGAGAGCAAGCAGGAATGGACAGCCCATGTTGCCAGCTCTAATATCCCAGTGCAATTATTTTGTGGACATCCACTCCTTGCCTGCACAGGAGATAGGGCTATAAGTGTATGTTATTTTTTAATTACAAGGGGGGTAGAAAAAATCCTGATGATGGGCTGGAAGGTGCCATTGCATTGTTATTTTTTCCTCTCCCTTCGTTTGCTGATTATGTGAGCCGGGCTCCTTTGCTAGCCGATGATAAGCAGAATTTCCATGTTCTCTGCATAATTAATCCATCTCTGCCTCTCTTCATGCCAACTCGCCCGTTATCGCCGGCACATGCCTGAATTGCAAAAGAATCCGCTCTTCAATTGGAACTTATTGATATTCTAAGAAAAAAAAAAGAGAGAAGGGGAAAAAACTGAAAATCCTTAAGTTTAAGCCGCAGATTTTTAAATGGATTAATTTCGCTGCAATCGCAGCCATCTAAGGCGGGAAGGCAGGCAGAGCAAATTGAAAGCGTCTCCATGTTTGCAGAATTGGGTCCAGAACGCTGAAATGTACTGGCACCGCTCTCTTTTAAAGTCAGAAAATTACCATTCATTTACATCACATGAAATACTTTTTTATGCTAGAAATATTCAAGAGACGTTCTTTAAATGCCTGCTAATGCTTGATAACATTTCTAACTTTCAACGTTTTGCTAGACTTTGATATGACATGATAGGAATGCCTTCCAGTAGAGAATATTATATCTCTCTTTATCACATATTAGATTACATCATCTTTTTTCTTCATCATCCCCAAGTAGTCTTTAAACAATGAAGTCTGTCATTGGTTATGTAGGATTTTGTACGCTGATGGAAGTCAAGGTTAGTCATTTATTTTTTGTCTACCTACAAATGAAATGTTTGTTTTTGTTTAATTTTCTTCTTTAAATACCTAGAGACCTTGGACAGTAGTAAAAATATAAAAATAATCATAATTATTTATCAGTAGTCATTGTTTTGACTATTTTCCTCAGCCTATGGTAAACTCTTAATTTTGAGAGACTTGATTCCTTCTCATTTTAACTTGTAAATAGTTACACTTTGAAATCTCCTTTGGCTTAGAAAAGCATCAGTAGTTGATGTCATTCTACTGAACTGAACTACAGTTCAAGAATCACAACTGCATAAACTTCCAGCTGCAGGATTCAAGCAATTTCAAATAAAATTTGCTAAACCTTGCTTAGTTGTTGATGTTTTACATTTTGATCTTTAAACCTGTTGTATGTGAATTCCCTGACTCCTGGCATCCAGCACTTGCCAGGACTGAAGGTTTCCTTAATGCTCTAGCTTCAGTAATGCTCTCTTCCTGTGCTTAGATGCTCACGTATCTGCAGTTTCTGCTGGGCTGCACGACAAAGCTGATGTGCTCTTTTAGCTGAGAGAGAAGAGCTGCTAATACCAACCAGCAAGAAAATGGGAATTTAAATATCTAAAAATATTCACCAGGAAGTGAATATGCATTTTGAATTCAGTAGACCCTCAAAAGGCAAAATAATAGTTATCACAATTTTTAAAAAAAGCACAACTGACTTGGGTACATTTCCTAGAGAAAATGGGACAGAAGTGATATTCTTTGTGGAAATATCAGTTATGAAATAAGAATCTTCATAACTACAGGCCATCTTAACATAAAATACTGGCACTGGATATGAAGGTCTGTGCTTTAAATGTTGACATTGTCTTTTTCCCCCAGAGGAAAGAAAATGAATAGAGAGGTAAGAAACATATTTAAGAGGAAGATTTTTTTATAGTCATAGTAAAATAATTAACATAGTGATGAATAGTACAAACATAAAAACAGTTAAAGGATACAATTTTAACTTAATCATCTTAATTATAAGACCTTATATAATTCTTAGGCTACCCAGAGATTGGACATAGAGGAAACTGCTAGTTGCACATTGAGTAATTTTGTATAGTCAGCTAAACACTTTAAAGCAATTTTAAAAAATGAAATGAAAAATGACCCTTCTTAAAATAGATGTAGCAAAAACATTTCAACCATAAATAACATTTTCACTGACCTTGTATACTCAACCCTTTCATTTAAAGGCATGAATTAAAAGGACTTGAAAATTGCAGGTGTATTTGGGGAGAGAGGAAACTTCTGGGCATTCTATTTTGAAATAAAAATAGTGATTTAAAAATCAAATATTTTCTATAGCATGCATTGAGTCCATATTTTGAATCCTTTATAGAAGATAGTTATAAATATCTCGATGGGAATGTATGTTTTTATAAAATTATATGTTCTGTTGCTACTCTGAAATTATTATGATTTTTTTATATACAATTAACAGTTATAACTTAGTTCACATAGTTTAGCACAAATTTTTCCCGTGATATATAAGTTATGCTGCTTTTATTATTACATTGTAAATTCACCGGGTATTTTAAATGAATGTAAGGTATCACATGCCTAATTATTACCATATGTACAGATCAGAACGAGAAGAGTGATGCAAATGGTTTCGAGATGCTCAGTGTCAGATGACAGGCTAAATCAAACAACAGTGATTCACTCTGAAGTGGTGACTGCAAATACGATATGAATTAGCTATTTCACTGAAAAAACTAAGACACTGACATGGATTCATAAATGGTGAACTGACTTATAATAGAAACAATTGAATGGATTTTTTTCTTTCTTTTAAATTTAAGGATGAATTGAAAAGTGAAGAAGGCTATTACAAATGATTTCCTTGGTGTCAAAAATTGCTAAATTGTTCCTTTTTTTGACATTAGGAAAATGAGTGACAGCCTTTTATTTGTATTGTGCATGATGGATGGATCCCTTCATCGTCTCCCTTCTCCTTCCTCTTTCTTTATAATTGGATGGAATTGAACTGTTTACCACCTCTAAGTTGGCTTTTTGTTCATGAGGTACCACCATCCTATGCTTATGCCAAGGAGCCAAACATATCAATTACATCTTCCTCATAGACGTACATCTTCACAAGTGAAATATTTAATGATTTTTTTTTTTTGATCCTTTGCCTTTTCTTTCCCTAACTCCAAGGGGTTTAAACTCACTCAGTCCTGGGAAAAATCTTAATGTACTTGAACACTTTTCCCTTTTCCATTCAATCCTTTTGGGTCAGGTGGTTCTTGTGATAAGGAATAAGGTTCAAAGAGCCTTTAATCTCTTCTGTTTTGTACCCATACTCTCCAGTATAATTGTTCCTCTCCCCAGCTTCTCATAAGATATCACCGTGGGTCACTGAATATTGGCATTCATCAATTAAGAGGCAGCCATTGAAAATCTCCTGTTTATCCTCGCCCTGCTTTGTGCACTGAAGAGACTGGAATTTTGTAACCTGCTGAAATCTGTTAAGTGGTCCTTTCCTAGCAACAGTTTGTGGTAAAATAGCCACAGTTTTGCTTAATTCTAATAAAATGCTTTCCAATTATTCTTTCATATTAACATAGAGTTTGTTTCTTTAAAGATACCTGAAGACATTTTCCAAACTGGTGATTCTCAAGTATAGACAGCTTATATATATGTTATCTTGATAACAGGCACTCAAAATTTTAAAGTATTGTATAGAAATGTGTATTTTAAAATAGTTGAATCCATCTCTCAGGAAACATAATGTTGTGTTTTAAACACACAAGAGGAACTGAAAGACCAAACATGGTGTCCTACTTTAGAAATCTCCCTAGGATATTTACCACAGCATTCTAGATACTAACGAAAGTCCTTATTAACTGAAAGAAGTTTAGATGTTTTTCTTTAAAACTGTTAAGAAAGCAGACTAAAGAAAAGACAGCTGTTGTTTCTAATTCTGACTGATCACTTGTCATCTTTATGAGATCAATAATGAGACCTTAATTTCCTCATTTGTAATAATTAGAAAAATAATACCTATATCAAAGAGTTGTTATGACAATAAAACGTGAAAACACTTAGCATATTTCCTGAAACATAGTAGGTAGTGACATGCAGTTAGCATCCTTTCCTGCCATTTGGTCATTATTTTATATGAGACAAATACTGGAAGAGAAATGAGGGATAAAGAAAGGATCAATGTGTGTGTATTCTATTTCTTATGTGTATCAGCAAGTATCAGGTATTTCTATTCAAGCATTAGGTAAAAATGAAAAATTTCTTCATAGTCAATAATGAAAAGTTGAAAGCTTTTTCTCTAACACGAGGAATAAGACAAGAGTGCCCACTCTCTCCACTCTTATTCAACATAGTACTGAAAGTCCTAGCTAGAGCAGTCAGGCAAGAAAAAGAAATAAAAGGTATCAGAATTTAAAAAGAGGAAGTAAAATTATCTCTATTTGCAGATGACATGATTTTGTATCTAGAAAATCCTAAAGATTCAACCAAAAAGTATCAGATCTAAATAATGAATTCAGTTAAGTTGCAGTGGACAAAATTAACATTCAAAAATCAGTGCAGCCACTCTGGAAAACAGTACGGAGTTTCCTCAGAAAGTTAAATACAGAACTATTCTACAATCCAGCAATTGCAGTACTAGGTATTTACCCAAAGTATACAAAAATACTGATTTGAAGGGATTCATGCATTCCGATGTTTATAGCAGCATTATCAACAATAGCCAAATTATAGAAAGAGCCCAAGTGTCCATCAACTAACAAATGGATAAAGAAGATGTGGTGTGCATATATATATATGGAATATTACTCAGCCATAAAAAGGATGAAATCTTGTCATTTCCAATGACATGGATGGAGCTAGAGAGTATTATGCTAAGCAAATAAGTGAGTCAGAAAAATGCAAATACCATATGATTTCAGTCATATGTGAAATTTAAGAAACAAAATAGATGAACATGGGGGAGAGAGAGAGAAAATAGAGAGGGAGGCAAATCATAAGAGACTCTTAACTATGGAGAACAAAGTGAGGGTTGATGGAGGGGAGGTGGGGAGAATGGGTTAAATGAGTGATGGATATTAAGGAGGGCACTTGTGAGGAGCACTGGGTGTTGTATGTAAGTGATGAATCACTAAATCCTACATGTGAATTAGTATTGCACTGTATGTTAACTAACTGGAATTTAAATGAAAACGGGTGAAAAAAATCAGAATCATTTCTATACACTAACAACAAATTTTCTGAAAAAGAAATAAAGAAATTGATCCCATTTAGAATAGCATCAACAAAATACTTAGGAATAAATTTAACTAAAGAGATGAAATATTTCAAACTATAAGACATTGTTGAAAGAAATTGAAGACAATACAAATAAATGGAAAGATATCATGTGTTTTTGAATTGTGAGACTTAATTTCTTAAAATAAATGTCAGTACCACTGAAAACCATTTATAGATTCAATGCAATCCCTATCAAGATTAAAATGGTGTATCTTGCTGAAGTAGACAGAGCACTTTTAAAGTTTATGTGGACCTACACAAGACCCCAAATATCCAAAGAAATCCTGAGAAAGAAGAACAAAGCAGGAGCAACACAGTTCCTGATTTCAAACTATGCTATAAATCTACAGTCATCGAATGAGAATGGTACTGGCATAAAAACAAATAGATCCATGGAACAGAATCAAGAGCCCAGAAATAAACCCAAGCTTATACAGTCAAATAACAGTTGACAAGGAAGGCCAGAATGCTCAATAGAGAAAAGACAATTCTCAATAAATAATGCTGAGATGATTGGATATTCACATGTAAAAGAATGAAAGTGGACCACATCTTACACCACCGACAAAAATTAACTTTCAATGGATTAGAGACAAATTTAAGGCCTGAAACCATGAAGCACCTAGAAGAAAACATAGGAATAAAGCTCCTTGACATGAGTCTTGGTAATGATTTACCTGGATATGATACCTCAAGCACAAGCAACAAAATAAAAAACAAGTGGGACTACATCAAACTAAAAAGCTTCCACACAGTGAAGGAAACCATCAACAGAAAAACTACAAAATGGGGGAAAAAATATTTGCAAACCATATATCTGATAAGGGGTTAATATCCAAAATATATAAAGAACTCCTGCAACCCAATAGCAAAAAACTGCAAATAACCCAATTTTAAAAAGAATAGACATTTCTCCAGAGAAGATAAACAAAAGGCCAACAGGCACATGAAAACATCACTAGTCATTAGGGAAATGAAAATTCAAGCCACAGTGAGATAGCACCTCACACCTGTTAGAATGGCCATCATCAAAAAGGCAAGAGATCACTAGCGCTGGCAATGTGGAGAAAAGGGAACACTTGTGCAGCCACTATGGAAAACAGTATGGAGGTGTCACAAAAAATCAAAAACAAGATCGAACAATTCCACTTCTGGGAATATATCCAAAGGAAACAAAAACACTAACTCAAAAAGTATCTGCACCCCCATGTTTATAGCAGCATATTTTAACAATAGCCAAGACAGAAAAAACCTGAATGTCTGTGTCAGGTTTCAATTCCCTCAACCATTCTCAGTTTAAAAATAATTCTCTTTGGTAAAAGATAGGAGTGAACTAGCAGTGTATTAGTTTTCTATCGTTCGTTAACATGGTACTGTCTGTTTTGTGAGGTGAACCGATCCTTTCCTGTTCTTCTTCCATTTTATTTAAAAAGACCGTTCTTCTTATTAGCATTTTATTGTTATTTGTAGGAGTAGTGGTAATAGTAGCAGCAGTAGCAGCATTTTGGAAAGTCTCACCACCTTCTGGATTATTTTCTGAGGCAATTTAGCTGTTCATAAAACTTGTAGAATGGATTTTTATGTGTATGCCTCTTATCTGATCTTTTACAGCCACAATTCAAAGTTAAAGTTTGTTGAATAACACTAATGAGTCAGGCTGGAACTGCAAACAAATGTCCATGTTTCAAAGTACTGTCTTTTATAATGCCATGTATATAACACAACTGATTAATAAGGAGAAATTATTTGTGTTATTCCAGACTCTGTATATGGTATAGTACTCACACAGGAAAAGCCTATTTCTTGCTCATGCAAACATCTAGCCCCTTTAAATGATCGGTTTGTCAGATGATGCTTCATTATGTTATTTAAAGTCGAGACTTATTTTGAAATGCATTTTAATGGTCTATAAGTGCTTTCATACTGCTCAATGCTCTTTAGGATTTTCTTAGTCGTTTCTTTATTATTTTAGGTTTAGTACAGAACACACCTTTCATTAGAGCTTTATCATTGAAATCTCTCCAAGAAAAACAAAGGTGGTTATGGTGTGTCTGTCAATGTCTAGGTTCTAACCTGTTTTATTTCCTCTAAAAGAGTTGTTTTAGACACAAAACTTCTGGGCATGGGGCCTGATATATAGGTATACCATTATCTATATATTATATTTATCAGAATGTGACTTCCAAATAAATTAAATTAATTTTTGTGTAGCTATTTTGTGGTAAGCACCGTGCTAAAACAATGACTTACCCAAAATACAAGTCTCCAACATGCTATTTTTAAACTGTTCTAGTATTTAGATCTATATGAGGAAATACCATTACACTCTTGTCTGACCAAATGGTTCTTATGATTGTATTAGTTATTTATTGCTGTGAAACAAACCATCTTGAAACGTAGTGGCTTAAACAATGACACTTATTTTTGTTTATGAATCACAATTTGTTTAAGAGTCTGTGAGGGTACCTCATCTCTGCTGTACTCTGCATCAGCTGGAACAGGTTGAAGACTGAGACTAGAATCATCTGAAGGCTCCTTGCTCACGTCTAGTTGTTGATGTTGCCTATTGGCTACAACCTTAGCTATTGCCCGGAACATTTCATCATGGCCTCTCCATGTGGTCTGGGCTCCCTTGTAAGATGGTGGCTGGGCTCCAATGGTGAACATTCTGAGAGAGATAGGCAGATGAAGACAGTGTTACCTTCATGACTTAGCCTTAGAAGTCACAAAGCATCATATCTGCGTTCTAGTCATTGAAACAGCTACAAAGAAACACTCAGTTACAAAGGAAAGAGAGATTCCAGTTTTTAGTAGGAGAATGATAAGATTCTGGATGAGCATGTGAGAAAGATCATATGAAACTAGTCATATTCCTGTGGTCATTTTCAGAAAATACAATCTGCTACAAGGATACACCCAAGAGTCATGGTGCAACTTGCTTGTGTTTCTTTGTACTTTTATTTTTTTTTTTCAAAGGCTATTTATCACTCTGCACTACTACCCTTTGCAGCAGGGAGCTAATTTTCTCCAATAAATATGAAATATATATATATATATATATATATACTATTATAAGATACAAGGAGAGATGCAAAGATTATGAGGGTTAATAGCTTACTTCAGAGAGTTTACTTACAACTGACATCATATTGAAGAGCTTTGGAACAAGGAATCCCTTCTAATAATGATATCATTATTAGACCATATTTTGCCTTATAAAAAAAAACAGCAGTTTACATGTACTTACTCACTGTACCTTGTGCCCTGGAATGTAAATACTAGAATCCAAGTGACTTACCCTGTAATTTCTTCCCAATTATTTCTTCTCTATTGTAACTGTTATCTATGGCATAGGAATTCATATTTTTTTATTTAAATTGCTCTTCAAATTGAAGTTCCTCTAAATAATGATCCACTCAATCTTTCTTAATTTCCTCATATATATAAACATTTCTATTTTTGCTCTTAAAAATCATCTTTTCTATAAATATATCTCCCTTAGGAAACAACACTTATCTGCATTTCTCCACATTATCTTGTTCATATTTGAGTTAACCATAAAACATTAACAATAAAAATAAAATAAAATTGACTTTCTCTGTTCACTCCATACTGAGAACTACAGAGGAGTGGATGACCAATTATCTTGACCCAAAAATAGTGACTGCCCTTATATGGCAAGCGCCATAATCTATCCAAAGGAGTATAATATCCTAATATTAGCAGAAACAGCAGACTCTTACTAGATATTGTGACAAACAAGATTTTTAAAGATTGGATTCATTTGATGGTACAGAATGAGGAGTTTTCTAGAACCATATACAGCTCTTTCTTTACGGCCTCTTTTCCAGAATTTTCTCCCACCAGTTGTGCTGCTTACTTATCCTGTTTACTTCCTGCTTACTTATCTACTTCCGATTCTTCCTTGGAGGGTCACAGCAAAAGTCGAGGAGGGCTGCTGAACACAGCTTCATCCTCAGCAGTCTGTAATTTTACATGTAACTTAGGACAATAATTAGGGTTACTGCTAGCCCATTCAGCACTTTGAGGCTATGCACTCTTGACAGACACAGCCTTGCAGGGGTAAAGGCTTGGAGAAGTGTAGGCAGACTATCATCTCTCGACTCTCATTACCCTGCCTGTTCTGGCCACTCCTGCCTTTGTGCAACCCTTCGTGCTTTTAGAAGCTGTGCCTTTTGCCAGATCCAGCCTTAGGCAGTGATGACTAGAGCCTCTGTTCTGAAGAACATGAGTACATCTTTCTTTTTAAACCCTGAGTCAGCACAATCTGCAAACCATCAATTGAAGGGAAATCTTAGTTTTTTGAGCTAAAGTTTATTATGGGGGAGGGGGGGAACTAACAGCAACAGAGAGGATGAAACCAGAGTGCAGCCTTTGAATAGCAGACCTTGATGAATTCTCATGGGTCAATCTTCCCGTTTCATACACAATTTCCGATCAGCAAACCAAGGCTTAGTGGGTGTAAGAAACTTGCCCAGGGCCACTCAGCTGGTGAGTCAGGAACTGGGATTACAACTCAGTTTGGTCTGACATTAAAACCTATACTCTTAACCCTTAAATGGACTCCCTTATTCCATTGTGACCCCTTACCATATTTCTTATTATACTTTGGTTATCATATTTTGCAGTCTTACTAAATTTGGATAATTTGTAGGCCAAATTATCTACTGATGTGTAGCTAATTTATTGAAGACTTTGGACTCAGTAGAGTATAAAATGATTTTATTTAAAAATGTTTGTTGAAGTATAGTTGACACCCAATGTTACATTCGTTTCAGGTGTACAACATGGTGATTCCACAACTCTATGCATCAAGCTACGCTCATCACAAGTGTGGCTACCATCTGTCACTATGTAATGCTATTGCAATACCGTTGACCATACTCCCTATGTTGGACCTCTCAGTTATGAAGGATTTGATTCTTTTTAATCATTGTTTTCAGCTGTACTCTGTGAAATTGCACTGTCCTATATCTTTAATGAAAATTTGGGCAAATTTCATAAATTTCTGGTCATTCATGGTTGTTAAAATTTATTCCAGTGCATTTTATAAATTCCCTATCAATTTCAGAGTGTTCTTCTCCTCCCTGCTGATCACACTGGCCATTATTGAATAGGATTCACAAGGTGGGGGTTTTTGTTTTATCCCTTTTACCCATTCAACCTATCACTTCTCTTCTGGCTCTAGCTCCTACACAGTTGGGGGCTGCGAGGAAGAAGAGGGGGTGATGTGGGGTTCTCTTGTATCTCTGGCCCTAAATCACTTGTGTAGCAGTTTTCTTTTCCTTGCTCTGGCTCACTCCTTCAGATTCTGCTTAGGGCTGCTGTGATATATTTTTTGAGGTCATGTTTAGAGCTTCCATCCAGCTCCTTTCTTCACTGAAATCTCCTTTGCAAAGGGCAGACATTTCTTCTGATGGCTCCTGCCAGCAGTTCCATCTGGCCTACTCATGTCATGGGGAATCAGTAGCTCCTGTTGCATTTCCACTCTACGACTCTCTACCTGGAGCAGTGACCTTGTTCTGCCTTTCTTCACCACACTGCAGCCCCACTGCCCCTTGCTGAAGATGGCATAAGCAAACCTTCCACTTTTGGAACTATCCAGATATAGGGCATATATTACTCTCTGAGGAATCTCTCTCCATGCTCAGCACCCCTCTAGTGGAGTGAACACCCAGAAATGCAAGCATCCAGATAAAGACCAAGGCGCATATCAACTTCTAGAATTCTCTACCTCAGATGGCCTTCATGGGGAGGTAGTGGACCGTTACCAAAGGGGATTGGGGGAAAGATTTCTCAGCTAACCTCTGTACTCCCCTGGCCCTGCAACCTGAGACTCTAGGCCTGGGCAGTGGAGGGTGGATATGGGGAGGGGAATTAGGATAGTTAGTGGGTTGATTCTTCTGTGTCTTCTACTAGCTGTGGAGAAAGGTTTTAGCTCCAGTTCAGTGGCTTAATGACTGTGTTAAAAATATGTGTGATTTAATATCTCTTCTATTCAGCTTTGGGGCTTAAACCACAATTCCATCAGAATAGGGAAAAAAATCACATTTAACATTGTATGAAAACACAGAAATAGTAATTTGAAATGGTTGCTATGCAAAGTGGGGACAATTGCTTTCTTCACGATGTATTTTATGTCTTAAAGAATTTTTTTCTTAAAAATGGGGAGTGCTAACTAAAAGTGCTTACGCTTGCACATACCCTTTTAAGTACCTTAATGTCCATTTGTGAATCACAACAATGCTGTGATGGAGATAAAGGGTCATTATCACTATTTTATATCTGAGAACATTGGGGCTTAGCATGGTAGATAATTTTCTGAAGTCTCACTTTTAAGGGGTAGGGCTGGATTTCTAACTCTCAATGTATGGCTTCACCTCTCTGAACCTGTTTTGGGGGGGATTTCCTAGAAGCAGAGTCTGAGAATGAGATTCACATGCAAGTGGTTTATTAAGCTTTGCTCCTGGGAGAAATCTGTACTGGAGTGAAGGAAGCAACATAGACAGGAGAATAAATTAAACAAGGAAGTGGCTCCAGGAGGTCTCACCTCAGCCTGATCCCAAAGGGAGCAGGAGAGCATAAGATGCATCATAGAGTCTGGCCTTCCTTGATGCAAGGATCTGGGCTTGTGTCCCGCACTGTTTAGTTGTTGGGCGTGGGTCACCCTATAACAAGGGAGGTGGGGGATCAGGGAATTCCCAGGCCCCTCAGGGTGAAGGGGCTCCAGTTTCCCAAGGGTAGCCCTTCTGAGAGGTGTGCAGCAAGCCCACAGTGGTGATAGCCAGAGGAGTTGGAGGAATGGCATCTGAACCAGTAAAAGAGAAGGACTGGGGCGCTAACAAGGTCGCTTGCAATAGTATTACACTGCCTCTAGCCATGTTAGTGGGTAACGGAGACATAGGATACTTCTAAACCTAAGACCAAAGTAAATGTCTTAGTATACAATTTGAAAGGACCAAAGAAATAGAAGAAGTGTTATATTACCCTTTGTTTGGATAAAGACACTTACTCTACCTTTACCTGTTATTTTTCAGTGTAAATACGTGCTCATTAAAATCTGTTATTTCCTACAAGAACTTTTTGAAACACAAGTCAACTACATTATAATGAATATATGTGTTGAAGGAAAACACATAATTTTATGCCTTTCTTTTATAACTTAGGCAAAGAAGAGTGCAAACAGAAGGCAAGTCATCATGAATCACAATGTCAAGGCAATTTCTTTAATGGAAAAGGAGTTTTGTTCAATAGGTGTAAGGCAAAGTGATCATTTATTTTGCTCACCTTTAAAATATATTGTGTTGCATACAACTTAAACAAGACTGCCAGGTGTTCTCATTAGACTAAGAAAAGATAATATGATTGACTTTCTTGAAGACAATTACCCCTGTTTATTTAAGGCATCTAAGCAAGTTTCATTACTTTAATTTGAATATATGAAAATTAACATAATTTTGGTTATTCTATTTTGTTAAGATTTTATTTGTTTATTTGAGAGAGAGAGAGAGAAACAAGGAGCCGGGGTGGGGGGTGGGGCTGAGGGAGAAATAGATTCCCCACTGAGCAGGAAGTCTGATGCGGGACTCGATCCCAGGACCCTGAGATCATGACCTGAGCCTGAGGCAGACATTCAACCAACTAAGCTACGCAGGCACCGCTATTTTGGTCATTCTAAACTACTTAAAGAACCATTGTAGTAAAGTTATATCATAATGCGGGTATCCCCCACTTTTCAAACCATCCCATTTCTCCACTTTGCTTTTAGGACAGACCTACGTTAGTACCTGTTTTCACTAACTGAAAGAAACCCAAAGACAAAGAGTGGAAATAGTGCTCAGAGTTTGTTTTGTGGCGAGCTGTTGGAGAGGCAGCATGCTCCCTGAGCGGCAAGAGTGGCCCGGCCAAGCTCTATCCTCAGGAACTACACTCAGTATCTCAGCATCGAGCTGCCATAGTTTGAACTGTGTCTGTGAGCATCTGCGCTTTGTCTTGATTTATCATGTGCATCTGTTAGCAAGATGTGTCCTAAGGTATCACAAAACCTTAAGGGAGCTTATTTTTGATGTCTAGGAACTCTAAAACTTTTTCCATGTGAATTAATAGTAATTGCTTCTTTGCTTTCTGCCATTTCAACTTAAAAAGGTTTCTTAGGAATATTCTGCTTTCAGACAGAAGGGAAAACCTGTAATAGTACTTTTTGCATCTATTGATAGCAGGTCACATGCCAGATAATAGTCTAAGAACTTGTCTAATTTATTTGATCTTCACAGCATTTCTAGAGGATAGGTACTATTATCATTCCCCTTCTAAAGATGAAAAAAAACTGAGGTCACAGTAGTCCTGTATCTTACTTGGTGGTGGGTAGAGGAGTCAATATTTGGACCCAGGCCATCTGGTTCCAGAACCATGCTCTGAGTATGAAAAACATTTGAATGTAGGTTTCTAACATTCATAAGTTTTGGTGTTTACTTTTGCCACAATATTGATTCTGTTTCATAGGCTATGCAAATTAAAATTTCAGAGAAAACAAATAGTACAGTTGACATAAACAAGAACCTAGAGGGTCAATAAGAGAATAGCTGGACAAGGTTCCCAGTGGTATTTAAAATGAGTTGTTTCCTTATGTCAATACATTAAATCCTTGTCGTTATACAATTTAAAATACATTCTTTGTACTTTATTTTTAGAATTGGCTATAACTCTGTATACAGTTTTTAAAAATTTGTCAGATCAATTCTTAATTCTTACTCCTTCCTATCTTTGCCAAATATTTTCTGGGTCCCACACCTACTCTTTTATTAAACATATGTATATTCATACACATACAATTAAGTATGATGTGCAATCCAGGTAAAAATGAAGATTTAGCCATATGTGAATTGGAATGAGGTAGAAGATGGTTCATTTTCCCCATCCTGACCTCAGTTTTATAATTTATCAGATGCCCTTTGGTATTATCTTTTATAGGCTGCATTTTCTCAATCCATTCTTCCATCTTTCTCTGCCTCCCCCCTCCGTCCCTTTCTTCCCTCCCTCCCTCCTTTTATTTTTTCTCCTTTTCCTCCTTCCATTTCTTTTTTTCCTTCCTTCTTTAATGCTTCATTCACTTGCGGTCTGTAAACACATATGAGACCAAAGCCCTGAGCCGTATTATAGGCCCTTAAGAAATACACAGCTTAATAACAAGAGGATCTTAGGTGTTTCAGTTTCAAAGGTCTCCTACCTGCAGTTTATTTGTGTGAAAGATGGGCAAAATACTTTTTTGGGGGGGTCACCTGGGGTGGCTCAGTTGGTTAAGCGACCAGCTCTTGGTTTCTGCTCACGTCATCATCTCAGGTTTGTAAGTTTGAGCCCCATATCCGGCTCAAGCTGGGACTGGCGACTGCTTGAGATTCTCTCTCCCTCTCCCTCTGCCCCTCCCCTTGCTTGTACTCATGCTCTCTCGCTCTCTCTCTCTCAAATAAATAAATCAGTCTTTTAAAAACCCACCTTTTTTTCTTTTTTCTCTTTTGGAAATTACAAGGTTTTGATGATCTCCAAAGCCCCTTAAAGTTTCAAAAACAAAACTAATTTTAAAATAATTTCTATGTTCACAATCTAAGTATGAATAAATAGACAACAAGAAATCTTAGGGGGAAAAAAAAGAAATGTCAACAATGTAAGTATTTACATATGTCCTGCTCAACAAATGGTTAATAAAATATTTTTCCTATCAATACAAATGATTAAGCCAAGGGCAGTAGGTCCTATCAGTAAATTTGAATGAAGAACTGTGGCGAATGTGTAAAGGTGGACATTTTAAGAATGGACAATAGAGATTTGCCTGAAATATTTCCTATGAGCTCTTTCGCTGTGTTATTAGAAACCCCATCCTGATTTCTTATAGGTCTAGTTTCACCTACATGTCAGTCCTATTCTTAGTTTGTTCTTTCATACATTATTCTGACATAAAAGTGACAGACATTTGTATATTATCCATAATAATATATCTCTGCAGCCATTTTTCCAAATATCCTTGCATTACTCTAAACTATTATTGGAAATATTTTTGTGAATAAAACTTAATTTAGAAAAACACTTCAAAGTTTACATTGATTGTACAATTGAGTGCTGCTTTATTTCCATAAAGTATATCAACTAAAATATGGAAATATAGAATTTTATCTTCACCCAACCAAATATGATTGACAAATGCAAGATTTTTTTCATAAGGGGCAACTCATTTGTTATTGGGACTAGTATCTACATATATACATATATATATATATATAATACAAAAAGTTAAGAAGGTGATTTAATTATTTAATAATAAATTATCTTTTAAAAGATTTTTTTTTATTATTCAAGAAAACATTCTTATTGCATGAGGTATTACTATTAATTTTGCAATAACTTATTTGTCCACAAAATGTTCTAGGGTTTGCACACAATTTGAATTTTAATGTCCTCACCTGAAGTTTCATATGTTGTTAGCTGACTCTCAAATCAGGGGATTTCAAGGGATCAATTGCATTTTTTTTTTGTCAAGACAAATAATGCCAAGGGCCTGGTTTATTAATAATGAAAGAGACTAAGAAGCAGGACGTGGATATTTGTAATTGTAAGTTTCACAATACTTCCTTTTTAAAAAAATTGTGTTATATGGCATAGCATGTGTTTAGTTTAAAAGTGAAAGTGAATTTAGATCTTTCCATGATGAGTACAGAATGAACATTTTAAAGAGAAAAATAGAGCCCCTTCAGGGTTGCAAGCCTAGCCAGGATCTGGGTCAATCTATGGATTAGAGTCACTCTCCTGCCAAGGGTAATGATTGAGCTACATTTTTGCCAATAGGTTCCAGAGTCCCCCACTAATGTTCAGAACTCAAGAGGAAGGGTGTAAATACTGGTGAGTACTTGATTTTTTAAAAAAGATTGATATCACATCTTGTTCAATTCCATTTGCATTCCCAGCTCTGTGTCTTCGCAGGAGGCTGAACCCTATGCTGTGCTTCTGTACCCAGACCCTTTCCCGTCTGTGATCATTTGCCAGGGCTGCTCCTCAGACAAGAAGGGGTACTCATGTGTTAAGTTCCCCACGTCAGACTACACGGGTCTGCTTCCTCATAAAACAAAAGCGAATAGTAACTAACCTAGAAAGGTGATACTCAGTAATGTGAAAGTATTATCCTTTAAACTCCCCTCGAAAAAGGTGATTTTGAGGCTGTCCTTGCATTCTAGTCTGCTAGATTAACACGCTTCTGTTAAGAACCAGAATAGTGGGCAGGGAAGAGCCAGACAGAGGCAACTCTAAAAGATGGGAAGGGTCCCATAGGAGCACTAACCCCATCCAAATTTTAGGGGTAAGGTCCTGAAATAAGGGCGACTTTTATTTACCTTGTGTTTCCTGACTAAAATTCTTGCTTGCTAATGGACATTTCTCTGTCCAGTAATTTACTGTTCTGAGAGTTGAGTGTAAATTTAAACATTTTCATGGCACTTTAGAAATAAGGAATGATAATTTTAAAATCCTTCAGAAATGAAATAAGCTTGTTATAATTTCATCCCTCTAAAAGAGACATAAGGAGAGATTTATTAACATCAATTTTCCACTTTGGATGCTCTCTGTAGGAAGTGCTAGTAAAATTCAGAAATGTTTCCGAGGCCTCAATTTGAGGGTCCTGCTGAATGACTTATCCAGATGGAAAGGATAGAACTTTTCTTCTTCCTCATGTGATAAATAAGCTTATTAAGAATTTTTGCTAAATAGACTCTTGCTTATAAAGAGAAAGGTTTTTTTTTTCTTTNTTTTTTAAAGATTTTATTTATTTATTTGACAGAGATAGAGACAGCCAGTGAGAGAGGGAACACAAGCAGGGGGAGTGGGAGAGGAAGAAGCAGGCTCACAGCGGAGGAGCCTGACGTGGGGCTCGATCCCATAACGCTGGGATCATGCCCTGAGCCGAAAGGCAGATGATTAACCGCTGTACCACTCAGGCGCCCCAAGAGAAAGGTTTTTAAACTTGTTTTTAAAGTTGTGTGTTCATATAGAACCATACTGCTAAGGTTCCCTAGCATGTCTGGTAGGCAAAGAATGTGCCTGTTGGCCACTCAGGAAAGACATCCCCTTCAGAAAGCCCTATTTAAAGTGCTAGATTATGCTGTTCCTTGCTACTTTTAATCATGTAAGTACCTCTCTATCTTAAAATTGCTATTGTTTTCAGACCAGATGGCATGGAACACATTTGTTACACATCTATGATTGAATATACTGTTAAGATTTTTTTAATAGATCACTTTGCCCAGTTTATTAAATTTATTAAATTCAATAATGCATTGACCATTAGGAGCATTATATAATTTGCATCTGAAATAATATATTACTATTAATAAATCTAAAAACCATACATCATCTGTTTAGATGGTATAATGTAGCCATTTATTGTATACTGTGTGAATTTTGTCAACAGGGAATCCCCCTGATGAAAAAATAGCATAATATTAATTACTAGCACCATCTGTGCAAAACAATAGGGAAACCAATATTTTAATACAATGACTTCATGCATGTCAGTTATCTTCAACATTAAATGCTGCAGTTTTGTTGACGCAGTTTACCTGTCTAATAATTTAAATAATGGATGTTCTTACAAAGGTTAAAACTATGAATAAATGAATTAAAATTAAATATAATCAAACGTTTAAATAGGTATAACATGAATCTGATTCATTATCCAGAATATATCCTGCATGCATGTATGTATATACAAATTACTGTACCATCTGCTAGGTTTTTACAGGTTGAGCATGAATTTTCTTTCTACACATGAAAGGCATATTGTAGATGCCTTGTAGTGAAAAGATTATTCAGTTGAAAAGGTTGAGACAATTGGTCTGACTAATGCCTGGCAGTGGTCAGACTCCAAGAGTACCTTCAAAAGATGGGGGCAGGAGTCATCATAGGAAAGATCATATTCTATTTAAATTTTGAGCTCTCAAGCTAACATTTTGCTAATTATGACAACGGACACTGTTCCAAGCACCAAAGGACTCCCTTTCATCTGTCCTTTTAAACTACTGTAACCTGCCACCTGGTATGTTCTTTTTATACATCCACCTTAACTTCTGGCTTTAATAAATATTTATTGAAAAAAATTAATGAATTATATTTTGGAGAAGGAGATGGTGAGCAAAGAGTCTTTTTTTTAGCTGCCGGTGCAAACTATTCCTTTGCTTCGCCTATTTAGGTAGCTTAGTACCTCATAACGACAAAGTTTTCTTACTAACGCAGACTTCAGAGCCTCGGAGTACCTAAGGAGGGACTGGTAATCATTAATTGCTAGGAAACATGAACAAGCAAAAGATTTTTCATTTGGGGGCATCTTTTGTAATAGCCAATTAATCTAAACCTTTCATTAAATAACACTGAACTGTGATCATCAAACTTCCTTAGTTTACCATGTTCTCTTACAGCTCGAAGTCTTCACATCCATAGGTTCCAACTCCTAAGATCTTGAAAGGGTCTTGAAATTCTATTATGAAATTCCATTTAGCCCCAAATCAGAATTTCCATGTATTTTTTCAAGCTGTATTTTTTTTTTTATTTCTTTAAATACAGTTTAGAATGAGCTTTAGAGCTAGGTTTACTATGCAGGGTAATATTTTTAGAGCATCAACACTAGCACCAGAGCCCTGGGTTCAATTTCTGAATTACATAGCTCTGTGACCATGCACATGATTGTCAAATCCTTTAACTTCTATTCCTAGGGTATAAAGTCATCCTTATAAAATGGAAATGGTGCTGCTTTACCTCTTGCTAATTAGATGCCGGTATAGAATGAGGTAATAACATGATCGTCAGTAATTATTATTTATGGCTCATCCACTGAGGTAAAGGAAATAGAAGAGTTAAAAGGGATATTAGTCTTTCAGAAAGAATATGAATAGGCAATCACAGAATAAACATAAATGCCAATAACAATGAGGAGAGTCTCAAAATCAGTAGTAGCAAGGAAAAGTCAAATTGAAGAGCATAGCATGGGAGAATTTTGTTCCAAAATTTTCATATATGGTACAGTCAAAAGTGTGGGGCAATAGGCACTTTTAGGCACAGTAGGAGGGGGGTTATACTAGCACATCTTTTTGAAGGAAGGAAATTTAGCAACAGCTCAAAAATTCAAATGCACATGTTTTTTGACCCAGAAATTTTACATTTAGAATTCTATCCTAGAATGATTTTTAGCCAAATGGTGAACAGATGTAGCTCTCCCCTTTCACCCCTCCATCCTCCCCAAAAAACCATGCTGATACAAAATAACAAATACATGCTAATCAAGTTAAAAAATAAAGAGACACACAGACATGGAATAAAAAAATCATCAGTTTCCGTAACTAGAGAACTAAAATCCAACATGAAAAGTTGGTAATAATAATAATAGTAATAATATGGACTTTGACCTAAGAACACCGATGTTTTCATGCTTTCTGAGGCACAGACACACTGTGGCCAAGTGAGACAAAGAGCTGGAAATAAGTTTCTGATACAAAGTTTCTAGGGAAAAAAGGAGTGCCGTGAAAAATGGATCAGGAACACTCTATTCACTGTTCTTCCTAAGTATCCAAAGGACCTTTCTGTCTGCCCAGTTGTGGACATACACACATACATACAAACATATTTTAAAAGTCTACTATAAGGACTTGGAGGTGAAATCTATTAGTCATACTTTAAGTAATGGAGGCAAGATTTGAAAACCTAAAAATATTTTCAGGTTTAAGTTCCACTCAATTGATACACTGGCCTTTTTAAAAATGAAATTGATTGCCATATAACCAATGGTATCTCTTTCCTTTTGGGGGAATTGAAAGTAAAGTTGAGGGACAAATTTTCCACTGTGCTGAAACAATTGTCTAGAATTCTATGGCCACGTTAAGACCACTGGCAGTCTTGGTTTCTAAAACCTTTACCTTAGTCACTTAAAGAAACAACTGCAATGAGGGGAGTAAGCACATCTAACAAAAATTTGCATTAGCAACTCAAGAACAGGAGAAAACAAAACAATTTCAAGAATATTTTTATTTTTTAACTTATTTTAAATAATTAAAGAGACAAAAGAAGGAATAGAAATCTCAAGAGCACTATGACTCCAACCAACAGAATTCTGTTCTTAAAGAGAAAGTTGTGTTTTGTCCATAACTATAAAAAGGAGTTATATATGTTATGTTAATTGTCCAAACCAATAGAATATTAGTGTAAAACAAAGAATTGTGTCAAGAAAAACCAAATTGAGGGGCGCCTGGGTGGCTCAGTCGTTAAGCGTCTGCCTTCAGCTCAGGGCGTGATCCTGGAGTTCTGGGATCCAGCCCCACGTCACGCTCTTCCCCTGGGAGCCTGCTTCTTCCTCTCCCACTCCCCCTGCTTGTGTTCCCTCTTGCTGGCTGTCTCTCTGTCTGTCAAATAAATAAATAAATCTTAAAAAAAAAAAAAAAGAAAAACTAAATTGAATGCTTTAGGGAGGTTCCCTAAAGACATGCCACTTTAAAGATTAGATGTGAAATTAGGTTTGGGCACAAGAACTTTAAAACTGGGGTTAAAAGTCATAAATATCTGGAACCTGGTAAACACAAACACTTCCAACAATGTCTTTAAGTTTTCCCCTCCACTATAAAGACACTGAAAATGGAAATGGTAGATAATCCATTACGTGTGGTTCACGAAAGATAACATGAAAATCTGACCAGCAGACCCGTGTCAAAGGAAAGGCCTTGTGTCACATCAAAAACTTATCAAATAACACAAATTTATATATTTCAGTTTAAGCAAAATGTTGAACATTAATCACTTGTTAAAATGATTCTCAGCTTTAGTTCATTTTTCATTTCCTCATTGAACTAATGGTTCTGATGAGAGACCATTCTTCAAAAAAAAAACTATATCAATGATCAACTATAGAACTCAAAGTCATAAAAAAATTACCTACCAAGAAAAAAAATACACTAATAACAAGGCTCATATCAGCAATTTTATCTAAGAATCCACTGCCAAATCCAAGGTCATGAAGATTTCCCCCATGTTTTCTCCGAAGCTTTAGGGTTTTAGATCTTATATTTAAATTATTGTTCCAGCACTTACGATGGAGAATATCCTTTCCCCATCGAATGGGCTTGGTACTCTTACAAAAAATCGATTGACCATAGATATATAAATTGATTTTGAAACTCTCAATTCTA
This sequence comes from Ailuropoda melanoleuca, assembly GCF_002007445.2. Taxonomy (NCBI): domain Eukaryota; kingdom Metazoa; phylum Chordata; class Mammalia; order Carnivora; family Ursidae; genus Ailuropoda; species Ailuropoda melanoleuca. Next base: position 71,991,908 of record NC_048226.1, read on the forward strand.
TTTCTTCTTCTTTTTTTTAGTTTAGTTTTTAAATTTTAAGTCCAGAATAGTTAACATACAGTGTTATATTGGTTTCAGGTGTACAATATAGTTCCATACTGGATGCTCTATACATCACTGGGTGCTCATAAGGAGAAGTGCACTCCTTAATCCCTGTTGTTTTTGTTCTCTGTTTGAGTCCGTTTGAGTCTGTTTCTTGGTTTCTCTCTCTCTCTCTTTTTTCTTTGCTCCTTTGTTTTTTTAAAATTAATTTATTTAGCTTCTTTTTTTTAAAATTGAGGTACAATTGACATGTAACATTATTAATTTTTTTTTAGTTTTAAGTTTTTATTCAAATTCCAGTTAGTTGGCATAGAGTGTAGTATTTGTTTCAGGTGTAGAATTTAGTGATTCATCACTTACATACAACTGACCCAGTGCTCATCACCAGTGCTTTCCTTAATACCTATCACCTATTTAACCCATTCCCCCACTATTCACTCCTCCAGCAACCCTGTTTGTTCCCTAGAGTTAAGACTCTGTTATGGTTTGTCTCCCTCTCTGTTTTTATCTTATTTTTCCTTGCCTTCCCCAATGTTCATCTGCTTTGTTTCTTAAACTCCATACCTGAGTGAATCATATGGTATTTGTCTTTTTCTGACTGACTTATTTCACTTAGCATAATTTCACTTGGCATAATACTCTCTAGTTCCATCCATGTTGTCGCAAATGGCAAGATTTCATTCCTTCTGATGGCCGAGTAATATTCCATGTATATATATACCACTGCTTCTTTCTCCATTCATCAGTCAATGGATATTCGGGCTCTTTCTGTAATTTGGCTATTATAAATAATGCTGCTATAAACAAACATAGGGTTACATGTATCCCTTTGAATTAGTGCTTTTGCATTTTGGGGGTCAATAGCCAGTAGTGCAACTAATGGGTTGTAGGGTAGTTCTGTTTTTAACTTTTTGAGGAAATTCCCTACTGTTTTTCATAGTGGCTGCACCAGGCTGCATTCCCACCAACAGTGCCTAAGGGTTCCTTTTTTGCCACATCCTCACCAACACTTGTTTCTTGTGTTGTTTGTTTTAGCCATTCTGATAGGTGCAAGGTGATATCTCGTTGTAGCTTTGGTTTACATTTCCCTAATGATGAGTGATATTGATAGTCTTTTCATGTGTCTGTTGACCATCTGGATGTCTTCTTGGAGAAATGTGTGTTCATGTCTTCTGCCCATTTTTAAATTGGATCATTTGTTTTTTGGGTGTTGCATTGTATCAGTTCTTTATATATTTTAGATACTAACCCTTTTAGGATTTTTATAGTTTCAGGTCTTAAGGTCCCACATGTAGGTCTTTAATACATTTTGAATTTATTTTTGTGTATGGCATAAGAACGTGGTCCAGTTTCAGTCTTTTGCATGTAGCTGACCAGTTTTCTAAACACCATTTTTTGAGAGATAATCTTTTTCTTGATAGATATTCTTTCCTGATTTGTTGAAGATTAATTGACCATATAATTATGGGTTTATTTCTGGCTTTTCAATTCTGTTCCATTGATCTCTGTGTCTATTTTTGTGCCCGTACCATACTGTTTTGATTACTGTAGCTTTGTAGTAAGTTTTAAAATTTCAGCTTTTTAGCTAAATTTATTACTAAGTATTTTATTCATTTAGATCCTATTGTAATGAAATTACATTCTTAGTTTCCTTTTGGATTATTCATTGCTGGTATATGGAAACACTACTGATTTTTGTGAGTTGATCTTATATCATGAAACTGCTGAATTCAGTTATTAGCTCTAGTTTCTTCCTCGTGGGTTCTTTGAGATTTTCTATATACTGTATATGATCATTCCATCTATAGATATAGTTCTCCTCCACCTCCTCCTTCTTTTACAATTTGAATACCCTTTCCTTTTTTGTCTTGTCCAATTGTTCTAACCAGGACTTCCAATATAATGTTGAATAGCACTGATGAAAGTAGGTATCATTGTTTTATTCTTGATCTTGGTGGGAAAACTTTCAATCTTTCACCGTTGAATAAGATATTAGCTACAGGTTTTTTCATAAATGCCCTTTGTCATGTTGATGCACTGACTTTTTAAAAATAGGAAACTATTTGAGTGTTTGAAAAAGAAGAGAATTAAAGAGGACAATTGAAAGAATTTCCATTAAAAGTTAGAAATTTTCAGATTTAGTTTTCAAAAATTCAATGCATGTAACTCTGATTAGTTATAATCATAAGGGACACATCTGAAAATACTTAAAAAATAAGTTAAAAAGATGGAGAAATATGTATTAGACTAACCCAAAGAAAGCTGGTCTACATTTTTAATAACAGGCACAATAGAATTTATAGAATTCTGGTCTACATTCTATTGGAAGGATATCAGCTTACAGAATCAATGGGAGCAGGAGGAAGACATTGGAAACGCCAGGAAACAAGGAAGCTCAGAAGGAAACCAAGAAGCAGGAAATGTTGTAACACCCTTGAGCAGGAATAGCCTGGTCTTTGTGTTGCCACAGCTGCCACAACTACCATTACCTCTGTTGCTGCTACTGTGGGGATTCTGACTCTCAAAATTCCTGATTCCTTGCTTTACTCACTTACTGTTCAGAGCCCCAGGAGCTCATATCTAGCTGACTGAGCTTGTGCCTCATGCTGCCCCTGGCTGTTAGAAGAAGCTTGTAGAAAGGCTTGGATTCCATGGTGGAGGCAGGTACTGAGAAGTGGTCTCTGGCCAAATGATCAGTTGAGGAAGAGAGGAAATTCACAGAAAGGAAACTTGGGAGACTTTATGAAGAATAATATGTGTAAATGTCTGGAAAGATAGAAACAATTAGAAGCAATTATCAGTATGGAAGTGAAGGGATAGAATAAACAGTGTTTTGAAAATGCTGTATACTTATATACAGTTTTGCAATTTTTTAACGATGAAATTGCACTCAGGCATGGCTTGTGTATTTTTAAAAATAGGTTTTAAAATTATACTTGAAAAAGAACTTTTGCCTTTAAGAGTGAGAATTATATACCCACAGCACTTTAAACTTTCATGGGAATAATTGATGAAAAACTCGCTTCAGCAAAATTCAAGGGAGGAGAAATCTCCCTGGGACTGCAGAGATTTCACCGTTGGCTAATCTACTTTTTTTTTTTTTTCCTTGAAATGCGTTGGCTTCATCTACCTTTAGAAGTTCCTGCTGTTGAAAACTCTGGATGATTTTTTTTCTCTCTCTGAAGCCAGCCAGATACTTTGTAGTCAAATAAATTGTCAGAAAAATTGCTGTATCTAGAGATTTTTCTTTAGTAAAAATATGGCCACTGCCTTCTCAGGGTAGCTCATCATTTGAGATTATATTTAAAAACCCATCAAAAATAAAAGCTGCATTATATAAATTTTGAATTAGCCATGCTCTTAGGGAAATTTAGTTTTACATATGTGTAGGAGTGCTTGTATGTGTGTGCATGCATGCATACATACGTGTGTGTGGGTTGGTGAGAGAGAGACACAAAGACAGAGAGACCAAGAGACAAACACAGAAGGAAAGAAAGATTCACCCTTTCTTTATACTCCAAGAGAATGACCTGGAGTATAAAACTGACTGAAATGTGTACCTTTACTTATTTAACACTGAAACTGAAGTTAATTGTCTACAACATAAACCAAGAGGATCACATTTTGGAAGTCTCTTCTATGATACCTGTGATTCATTCATTTATTCCTTTTGCAAATCTCTATTAAGTTACTCTTAAGTGGCAGTTTTCCTGCTAGACAATGAAGACCCAGAGTGAATCAAACACAGCATAGAGGAGAGACACGCAACTAACCAGGCAACTGATATAATGTAGGGTGATGCATGCTAGGATGTCCGGATGCTTTGAGAGCTCAGAAAGAAAATTCTAGACTGTAGTAGAGATTTGGTGAAGGAGAGTATTGGTGTGTGTCAAGAAAGCAAACTTGGACTGAGTCTAAAGGGTGAAAACTATAGTAGAAGAAGAAAAGAGATTTTAAATAACTAACTAACTGACAGGGTGGGATCGCTCAGAGATTCTGAGGCAACCAGACAGAAGATTTTAGGGACATCATTGTTTTTAATGGGTAGGGAAGACTTCTATTTGAAGCAGCCATGACTCCAGATTGGTAAAATGGGATCTATAGTGGATATCTGATATTTTTGCTGCCCAGAACTCCAGGATTATTTACCTTTTTTTCTGGGAACTATAATCTGAATTCCATTTGGGGGATTAGTTCATCCTCTCACACACACCACACACACACACACACACACACACACACACACACACACCGTTCCTGAGGTGGAACACAGATATCTTGGACCCACCACTAATATCCATTCGTTTACCCACAGTAATTGGTCAAGTCTTGAGCATAAGATTCAATCATAACTAAAGAAAATTTACTTGGCAATTCCCAGGAAAGAGATGTTCACTCTTTTCTGTTAGGCCTGAAACCTAAGAGAATGTTGGGGCTGGAGCTCCAGGCAACCTCTTGCTACCATGTGATGCTTGATGCTGAAGCCAATATGACAGAAGGCAGAGTAAAGAGATGGAGAAAAACCAACTCCTAATTATATTTTCTGGGCCCTGAATCCAGTCTTGTTCTTTTATGTGAGCCAATAAATTCCCTTTTAGCCTAAGTAAGTTGGTTGCATTTTCTTTCACTTGCAACCGAGAGTTCTAATTGATGCGATCCCCAAAAAGGAAGATGTAGGGTGGAGGGGTGGAGGGGAGCAAGCTAATATTTATTAAGCAACTATTCTGTCCCCACAATGTAAAGCTAAATGCTGCTATTTTCTTGTTTTTAAGTAAAGTCCACAATATTCTTGAAACCAAATGATAATGTCTTAGCACAAAGGTCTGCCTAACTGTAAATTCTATTCATTTTTTACATTACGCTGTTCTATCAGTTTGAGCTTTACTCTAGGTCAGCATTTCTTTCGTTTTGTTTCTGTGAAATGTTAGTAAGTGTTATATGAAAAAGATCCTTAATATGTAAGAAAAACATTAAACATACATATGTATTGATATTATATGTCTTTTGTAAATGGTTCAAACTATCTGATGAGAGATCACCCACAGTATGAACTCAGGATGGTTAAAAATTTTGCTTTGGTACATAGGTAAAATTTTCAACCTTATACAATGTATTGACCTATAGTTTTCATTTGAGAATTTGAGTTTGTGCTTCTAAATTTTGGTGGAGATGTTACTCCATGTGTGATGTCATTAGAGATTCATACTACACATGGATATGTGGCTGACAAAGAAATATTTTTTAATAATAAAACAGACTTTGGCACACCAGGGTGGCTCACTCAGTTAAGCATCTGACTCTTAATTTCAGCTCAGGTCATGATCTCAGGGTCATGAGATCACCGATTTTGGTGCTGGGCATGGAGTCTGCTTAAGATTCTCTCTCTCCCTCTCCCTCTGCCCCCCTAACTGCTCACGCTCTCTCTCTTTCTCTCAATAAATAAATAAATTAACAAATAAATAAATAAATAAATAAACCCTAGACTTTAATAGTTGTTCAGTAAAACAACAAAGAAAATCAGAATGATTTAAAATAAATGTGACTAATGGCAATTGTAAATTTCCAATTGTTATTCCTCATAATTGTGATGTAAGCTTTCCAAAAGTAAGTAAGTATATATTTTGGAAACTTCCATATATGAGTTAAAACACTAAATCTGTGTTATTCTCTTTGTTATAATTTGCTTTTGAGAGTGAGAATTTTATAATATCCTGGAATTAAAACAAAATGTTAGAATATATTTGATGCTGTGCTTAAAATTAGGAACTGACTTAGAAACATCATTCCTATTATTTAATAACTATGTGAAATAAAAGGAAAGAAGCCCTATTCTCACACAAAGGATGGGTGTTTTTATGTTATATTATATTATAAAAATGCACAATAATTATTTGCTTTAGATATTTTAATTCTTTTTATTCTTAATTTTAGAATGATTTAGTTTCTTTAAAGATACTTTTATTCAGTTATAGAATTTTAAAACATATGAATAAATTCAGATGTTTTTGCAGCAAATTATTTCATCTGAGACCATTTTTGTTGTCTTCTATAATATACAGGAGACTTTTATATTCTCTGTACCTATGAGTTTTACACGTGAGAGAAACTCCATGGTGGTTCTTTTTAATGTTAAAATGTGGGGAGGTCTTGTAGAAAGCTCTCTAGATGTTCAGTGGTCCATCTTTTGTCACAGGGACATATGAGTGTCTTGGGATGCTGACGACGTGGGGATTGTCCTCACAGGCTATGTGAAAAGTAAATGGAACAAAGTCTTGCCTACTGGAAGTTCAATGTACAGTGTTTGGCTGCTTTATAAAGGAAGTTCTAGACAGGGCCAGTTTCATAGCTTGCAATTTCTACAATCACTCAGGGCCCTGCACTTGATCTAATGCTCTGCTGTAACTGTCTTAAGATTCTTAATAATTTTTGATCATGGGACACTGCATTTTCATTTTGCACTTGGCCCCATTAATTATGTAGCTGATCTGGCTTTAGGAGCTGGGTATACATATTAATGAAATAGGGGGAAAGTTCTTGCTCTTATAAGACTTACATTTTAATAGGAGAGACATAAACAACATAACAAAGTATGAAATAATCAACTAAGGGAAATGAAGAATGGAATGGGAATAGAAAATATATATGTGTGTAGGAGGGTTGGAGGGGTGAAGTTTGAAATTTTAGACAAGTTTGTCAGAAAGTCCTCAATGAGAATGTGACATTTGAATAATGACTTGAAGATAATGAAAGAGTGAAGCATACTGAAATATGGTAGAAAAGTCTTCAAGACAGAAGGGCCAGCTTGTGCAAAGGCCTTGAGGGGAAAATGTGCCTAGACAGTGAGCTGCCTAGTGTAGCTGGAGAAGATACATGAGGGGGAGAGTAATTGAAGTTCAGGTCAAAGAAGGTGGTGAAAGACTTTGGATTTATTCTAAGTGAGATGGGAAGCTGTAGGATGGTTTAGGCAAAGTAATGATATTCTCTGAAAGGATCACAGTGGCTGCTATGTTGAGAACAGCCTGGGAGAGCCAGATCAACAGGACAAGAGGAATAACTAATAACACACCAATGAAGATCATGTACATTGTTCACTCAGATGACTACACAGTCTGTGGTTCCCAGATGCTGTTGAACCATGGGTTTTGCTGTAGTAAAACCTTGAGTGTGGTTGATTATTTCTAGATTCCATTTTGAACCTATCTTCTGGATTCAATCATCTTATCAGGTCTTGTGACCCTTCTCTTTCTTCACATCCTTCTCAGCATATTACCCCAACACCCTTCTCAGCACCATTCCCGCACAATGGAGAATCCTTTCTAGTCTGTGGGCAGAGAGGAGTTGAAACTTACCAAGGGTATGCATCACAACAGTATGCTACCCAAAGGAGAACTAATAAGGAACTGGTTACTTATCCCAATATCTCTATTAAAGCTAAAGATAGCATTGGAAGAAAAAGAAATCAGTCAATAGAAGAAAAAAGTCCCCATTGCTCAGTACTCTAGTTACTTGGGAGTTATCTGGAAATACAGATTCTAAGGAAGAGGAGTGAGAAGATGATCAGCATGACTAGTGAATGGGAACTTCTTGCAAAGGTGAGGAGAATGCCTGTGGATGGCAGGGGAAGGATGTAAGAGTGTACCTTATCCTTAGGAGACCACAGGAAGGGCATGCACATATACAATCCCACCAATGGGTTAGTAATTGGCACCTCCATCTCTGCCTCATTCTGTTTTCTCATCAGTTTTCCTTCTCTTTGCCAACCTGGGTGCCCTGTTGCTGACATAGACCCACATTCTGTACATTCTGCACATTCAAACCCCAGTGCCCAGCACTATTTGATGATCACACATATGATACTATAGCTTTAAAACCCCTTATAAAGAAATCTGATTAGCCTAATTTGGGTCAAATGTCTAACTCTGACCCAGGAAGTTTTGGTCATTAGGATGAAGGTTAGCCCAGTCTTTTGGGAGTGGTAGGTAAGGTATGTTATTTAGGAAAAAGGATTTGCCTGAGGAGAATGCTGAGATTCTCTGGTTTACTATCTAATTATTTTATGCTTTGCATTCTATAAATTCTACCATAAAGGATTCTAAAACCTAATCAAAAATTTGTAGTCTACACAGGCTGTAGATATATATAGAGAGAGAGAGAAATTTTTTTGTACTACTGCATTGTGGCAAAGATTAACTCACCTCATCCCTCTATGTTGACCTCAGGATAAATAAAATTTATAAATCAAATCATCTGTTTGGATGTCACATTCTGTAACATGAGCAATTGTTCTTTTCTTCAGTCATAAAAACTTGGAAACAAAAATTTGATAAGCTAAGGATACCATGTTGTAGTGCAATTATATAGATAAATGTTTGCTGGAGACCAAACTTTTCTTTACGTTGTTGGGTTCAACTGTTTGTTTACTAAATCCTGCAAGAGACAAAATCAGGTTACATTTTAGTATTTTTTTATAAGATAATTTCCTTTAATGTTTTCTTAGTTCCAAACTAAAAATAGATTATCAAGTGACTTCTGAATAGGAACTTACATACTTATCTCAAACTTTTTTCATAAGCACTAAGGCACTACAAATCTTTTTCCCAAAGGATGACAAATAGCTCAATTTCTTTCTGAGCAATTTTTATCCCCTTTTCTGAGTGTTAAATTTAATATTCTTAAATTATATGCTACAATGATTTAATCTTGAACTATATCAAAGGACACTTAGGTTACTTTATTTTATTTCCAAGAGTATTTGCTGTATTTAGTTTATACTTGCTAGAATACATACAAAACCATACATATTGTATTACCAAAATTGAAAAGCAGAGGGGCAAGTCTGGTAAATTAGTAGACAGATATTTCTAATATACACTCTGGTTAAAATTTTAATTCTCATAAGTTTTATATTTTAAGTCTATAAGTATTTTCTTTTTAGGATATATTTTAAAGTAAGAGGGAAGAGGTCCTTAAGGTTATTTGTCTGTGCTGTACTTTGTTTCAAAACATTACTGTACATTTTTAACATTTCTTTACAATTATGTTCTTACTAATGGTATTAGGTATCTATTGCTCTGTGACAAATTGGCCCAAAGCTGAGATGCTTAAAATAACAAATATCTATTACCTCACAGTTCCTGTGGGTCAGGAATTCAGGTGCAGCTTGACTAGTTCCCTCTGACTCAGGGTCTCTCATAGGCTACAATCAAGGTGTCATTTGGGGCTGCGGTCTCATCTCAAGGCTTCACTGGAGGAGGATGTGTTTCCAAGCTCAGGCATGTAGTTTGAGTCCCAACAACCCAAGATTTAGTCTCTCTTAGCCTGCTGGCCTGAGGGTTTCTATTCCTCACTGGATGTTGGCCAGAGGCCTTCCTTAATTCTTTGCCATTACGGGGCTCTCCATAGGAAAGTTCACAGCATAGCAGCTCGCTTACATCAGAGCAAGAGATGAGAGAGCAAGAGAGAGAGAGAAAATGAGAGAGAAGACAAAATCTACAGCCTTTTTGTAACCTAATTTCAATAGTGACATGCTATCACTTTTGCGTTATATTCATATTAACTGTCCAGCCCATGCTTAAAGGGAGGGAATTATAGAAAAATGGATAGCAGGAGGCAGAGAACATGTAGAACCGTTTTAGAGGCTAACTACCACACTAATCATTGTAACAGGTGGTAAATAGCTACAATTAGAGACATTTTTAGGTGTTTTGTAGAAGTTTCAACTGAAGGATAGATGAGTGCTACAACCTACCCATGTAATACAGCTTTCCTGTGGAAGTCAGAAGCCCACGGTTCTAAAAACTAGCTCTATCACCTGTGACCTTGAGTGATTCATATTATAGATTTTTCTTTTTTCTTTTTCTTTTTTAAAGATTTTATTTATTTTCAACAGAGATAGAGACAGCCAGCGAGAGAGGGAACACAAGCAGGGGGAGTGGGAGAGGAAGAAGCAGGCTCATAGCGGAGGAGTCTGACGTGGGGCTCGATCCCATAACGCCGGGATCACGCCCTGAGCCGAAGGCAGACGCTTAACCGCTGTGCCACCCAGGCGCCCCATACTATAGATTTTTCTGAAACCATAATAAGGCCAGATGAGGTATTCTCAAAAACCCAGCTGAGTATAGGAATGAGGTAGAGTAACCAAGAGCTGCAAAGTATGTGCCAGAGGGAATCCAAAAGAAAATCTCCAAATAAAATGGTGAGAACATTCCTTGATACTAAAGCCAGGCAGAAAACACACCAAGAAAAGAAAAAAATACAGACCAATATCTCTGATGAATGTAGGTACAAAAATTTTCAGTGGAATACTGGCGAACAGAATTCAGTAGCACATTAAAAGGATCATACACCATGGCTGAGTAGGATTTANATCATACACCATGGCTGAGTAGGATTTATCCCTGGGATGCAAAAATCATTCAACAATCAATCAATGGGATACATTACATTAACAGAACAAAGGATTAAAATCACTGATCATCTCAATAGATAAAGAGCATTTAACAAAATTCAACACACTTTCATGATAAAAACACTAAAAAAATACAAGAATAAGAGAAAATTACCTCAATATAATAAAGGCCTCATATGAAAAGCTCATAGCTAACATTATACCCAATGGTAAGAAAATGAAATATTTTCTCTAAGATTAAGAGCAAAGCAAGGATGCCCGCTCTTTTCTCATCTGTTCAACAGAGTACTAGAAGTCCTAACTAGAGCAATTAGGCAAGAAAAATAAATGGAAGGCATCAAAATCAGAAAAGGAGAAGTAAAATTATTTCTGTTTGTAGACGACATGGACTAAAGATTCAACATAAAAAAGTTAGAACTAGTAAACAAATTTCACAAATTTGCAGGATAATAATGAACATATAGAGCTTAGTTATGTTTCCATACACTAACAACAAACAATCTGAAAATTACATCAAGAAAAAGTCCCACTTATAATAGCATCAAAAAGAATAAAATACTTAGGAATAAACTTAACCAATGATGCAAAAGACTTGTACACTGAAAACAATGAAACATTGCTGAAATTAAGGAAGACACAAATAAATGGAAAGGTATCTGTGTTCATGTTTTAAAAAACTTACTATTGTTAAAAATGTCCACTGTCCCAAAAGCAATCTACTATTCCATAAAATCTTATCAAATTCTCAATGACATTTTCTTTCAGAAATAGAAAAAAATCCCAAAGTTCATATAGGACTAGAAAGGATTCTAAATAGTCAAAAAAACAATCTTGAGAAACAATAACAAAGCCAGAGGCCTCACACTTCCTGACTTCAAAACATACTGCAGAGCTTTAGTAGTCAAGAGTATAGTACTGGAATAAAAACAGACATGTAGAACAATGGAACAGAATATAGAACACAATAATAAATCCACACATTTATAGTCAAATGATCTCAAAAAAAGTGCCGAGACTACACAATGGGGAAAGATAGTCTTTTCAAAAAATGGTGCCGATAAAACTGCTTATCCACATGCAAAAGAATAAAATTGGACCTTTATTTCACATCATACACAAAAGTAAATTCAAAATGAATTACAAACTCAAATGTAAGATCTGAAACTATAAAACTCCTAAAAGAACAAAGAGAAAAATCTTTATAACTTTGGTTTCAATGATTTCTTGGATATGACACTAAAAGCACAGGAAATAATAGCAAAAATAGACAAATGGGACTACATCAAACTAAAAAAACTTCTGTGCAACAAAGGAGACAGTCAATGGAATTAAAAGGCCACTTAAAGAATGGGAGAAAATGTTTGCAGACCTTATGTCTCAGAGAGGGTTAATTTCCAAAATTTATAAGGAACATCTACAACTTAATAGTAAAAAAGCAAATAACCCAATTAAAAATATGGGCAAAGGACTTGAATAGATTTTCTCTAAGGAAGACCTATGGGGGCACCTCGGTGGTTCAGTCTTTAAGCATCTGCTTTCGACTCAGGTCATGATCCCAGGGTCGTGGGATTGAGTCCAGCCTGCTTCTCCGTCTCCCTCTGCCTGCTGCTCCCCCTGTTGTGCTTGCTCTCTCTCTGTCAAATAAGTAAATAAAATCTTTAAAAAAAATTTTTTTTAAAGAGAAGACATATGGATGGTCAAAGGTATATGAAAAGGTCCTCAATATCACTAATCATCAGGAAAATGCAAATCAAAATTTATATGGATATCACCTCACACCTGTTGCAATGGCCAATATAAAAAAAAAACAAAACCCAGAAAATAACAATTGTTGGTGTAGATATGGAGAAATTAGATCCCTACACACTGTTGGTAGGAATATAAAATGGTGTGGTGACCATCCAAAACACTATGGAGGTTCCTCAAAAAATTAAAAATAGAACCATCATGTAACCCAGAAATCCTACTTTTGTGTATTTATCCAAAAGAATTGAAAACAGTTTCTCAAAGAGATATTTGCACTTCCATGTTCGTTGCAACATTATTCATAACAACCAGTGTACAGAAACAACCTAAATGCCCATCCATGGGTGAAAGGATAAAGAAAATTTATTTTATACATAATAATGGAATAGTATTCAGCCTTAAAAAAGAAAGAAATACTGTCATAAGCAACAACATGGATAAATCTTATGACATTATGCTAAATGAAATATGCTAGTCATTCACAGAAAGACAAACACTGCATAATTCCATTTATATGAGGTATCTAAAATAGTCAAACTTATAGAAACCAAAGGAGAATGGTGGTTGCCAGAGGCTGGAGGGAGGAATAAGTGGGAGGTTGCTGTTCAAGGGGTATGTAATTTCATCATACAAGATGAAAAAGCTCTAGAGATGTGCTGTACAGCAATGTACATGTAGTTAGCCATACCATACAATATACTTAAAATTTTAAGAGGCTAGATTGCATGATAAGTGTCCTTTACCACAATTTTAAAAAAAAGAATAAAGTCGATTATAAGCAATTGATAAATTAATAAAACAGTTCCTTGATAGGACTGACAAAGTGAGGAAGGTAAATTATTTCCCAAACAAGCAAAAAAAAATCATAAAAGTAATAAGAAATCAGACACTCTGGGGAAAACAATAAAAACTTTTAGGAAATTCATGGTCCAAATGTTAAGCAAATTGAATTAAAATAGTGTAAATTTTTNTAATAAAACAGTTCCTTGATAGGACTGACAAAGTGAGGAAGGTAAATTATTTCCCAAACAAGCAAAAAAAAAATCATAAAAGTAATAAGAAATCAGACACTCTGGGGAAAACAATAAAAACTTAGGAAATTCATGGTCCAAATGTTAAGCAAATTGAATTAAAATAGTGTAAATTTTTAAAAACTATGAAGTACAGAGAAATTTATATATTAGATTTCACCTATACATAGTAATATTTAGGTTTCACCTATTTATTAGAATCATTCTCCTTTGATTTGCTTGAGAATCCTGCTATAGGACCTCCAGTACAGGAACTAAATATTGGCTCACTGATTGACTATGCACTAAAATCTATTTATAGCCATAATAATAGGATTATTTGTTGATTTTTCAACTTACTTATTTAAGTTATGGACCAAACATAGAAGACAATATCATGGAACAGAAGTTAAAAATTTCAACTTTGATAATGTAAAAGTTCATTTTCAGCTGACAGCATGTTGGCAAGTTGAAGGGGAAAGATGAGGTGGAGAGAAACTTGGGAGTTTAATATTTCTAATATGGGGTATAGTGAAAAGATGCTGTCTAAAGTTGTGGAAATATGGAAGGTTGGAGTTGGTGGTGTCAAATGTAAAAGCGTATGAGTGTTAGCCTTGCAATGTTAGAGTAAATCAGATTGGATCATGGTATAATCTGTGACATGCAAATTCTTTCTTCCTCCTCCTCTTCTCTTCTCTTCCCTCATCTCCTCCTCATTCTCTTTCTTCTTCTCCGCTTTCTTCCGTACACTGAGCTTGTAGGCAAAACAATCTTGTTTATGCTCTGGGAGTTTTTGGCTTCTGGTTTAAGTATGCGTTGAAGCTTTCTGGTCAGTGTCGAGCCTCTTCCGTTACCCAAAGAAGGTCAGGGGTGTCTGGAACTTTCTATTCTATTTCTGCATAAACTCTATCTTCTGTTTCTTTTAACATTTCCACCTTTGAGTTCCAAAACACATAGTTCTTGCCAGTTAAAAGCAATAGTTGTCTTGGTTATGATGAAATTTGAGGCCAAGAATTTGTCTTTTTTCTGTTCTCTCCATGTTCTTTTATATTTTTCCTTATGAAATGAATACCCCAGAAGCAATGAATAACACTGAGTCAAAGAGAGGTTTGGGAAAGGCAGCAAAAGATTTTGAGACAAAACCACAAAGAATATTTACAATGTTATGCAACTAAATGTATTATATAAAGATAAACAATAGAGAAAATAAAATAGTNACCCCAGAAGCAATGAATAACACTGAGTCAAAGAGAGGTTTGGGAAAGGCAGCAAAAGATTTTGAGACAAAAGCACAAAGAATATTTACAATGTTATGCAACTAAATTTATTATATAAAGATAAACAATAGAGAAAATAAAATAGTAACAAAAAACTGAGATAAAACTAGAAAAGGGGATAGGTTTTATAAGCAAATCCTTGTCTTTATTGTGTGGTCACAAGTCGATAACGTATTAAATTTTTTTAATTGATTGGGATGCCTGGGTGGCTCAGTCAGTTAAGCATCTGCCTTCAGCCCAGGTAATGATCTCAGGGTGCTGGGATCAAGTCCCGCATTAGGCTCCTTGCTCAGCGAGGTGCCTGCTTCTCCTCTGCCTGCCACTGCTCCTGCTTGTGCACACGCACTCGCTCTCTCTCTCTCTGATCAATCAATCAATCAATCTTCAAAATTTTTTGAAATTGATTTCTAATATTTAAAGTAAAGGAGGTAATCATTAGAATTTTTTAATGAAATAATGTATTTAGAAGATTTTGCTTAATGAAAATGAGACTGAGAAGGGGAGGTGTGAATTAAGTAAATGTTACTTTTTATTACAAACATTCAATATATTTATATTTTGGGGCTATGTATATGTATTATTTGATAGAATTTTAATATTTTGCAGAAGAGATAAAAGCTATTGGAAGTTTGAATAAATAGGTCTAGGGAGACACAATCAAACACAGCTTGAAGAGAATATTGCTTCTTTTTGGGATAAAAAACAGATAAAGGGTATTCTGGGTTTGCAAGAAGTAAAAAAGTCAAGACAAGAATAGAGTATAGAGACATGAAAAGTGAGAAGAGTTATGCAGCTCCGTATAATCAGAAAAGCTATGCTCAGTAGGAGCAAACTTTTTTCTATGAGAGTAGGATGGTGTGCACAGAGATGATTCGATAGAAAGAAAACAAACAATCTGAAAGATCTGGTCTAAATGCAATGGTAGCATGATAGGATCAAAGGTGGTGGTGGTGGTGGGGAAGCCAGGAAGGAATTCTCTATGATGAATTAAAATTTAAGAACACTGAAGACTGATATTAATTTTTTGTGTTTTTCATTATACTGATTCCCTGTGTCTGTAGAAAGTCTTACATAGGATAGTCCTCTGTTGGTGATTCCTAAAGAAGAACAAAGATGGAGTGTGTGTTCAATCTTATTTTAGTGCGGTGAATGGAATAGTGGCTGCCAATGTACTGTGCTTCCCTCTGCAGTTTATATGATTACAGGAAGTGACTAGAAGCAAATGAACATGTTCATGGTGGAGTAGAGAGTATGGAAGCCAAATAGCTAAGAATAATCAATGAATGGAAAAGAAAAATAATATTTTCTTCAATACACTAAATGAAAGAAATTATTGAAGTTAATGGATTTGTGGCTATAAACTCAGGTTACACTTGCTTGCAGAATTAAAGTAAGAAACTAAATTATTTTCAAAACTATCATTTCACCAGTAATTGCTATGGTTTGTTCTACAAAATAGGCATTGAAGTAGATTTCCTTATATGGTCCTATATTCATAGAATGTGTAGTTCTTCAACTTAGGCTTTTTTTTCTTTCTTTCTTTCTTTGAATCTTTCATCAATCTGTGGTTTCTCTAAACTTTTCCACAAATACTTTGTATGCAGCCCTCCCTTTGGACTTGTCAGAATCTCGAGATCTGTTTTTTTTTTCCTGGACTTGGCCAGCTCTCCTTGGAGGGGAGTTTCCTCCTGGCTTTGGTCTGCTTCTGTTCCTGAGTACTTTTGGCTTGGAAAAAGATCCTTAGGAATGTAGTTGTCTCTCTCAGACTCTCCGTCCAAGCATGAAATTCAATAGTCATTTTATGACAGGGGTATGTTTTTCTTAATGTGAGAAAATTTTTCTCCTTTCATTTCATTACTTAATATTTTTCATTGATTTAATTGCTTCACTCTATCTTCAGGATACTGTTCCCATCTGACTAGGATGCAGTCTTCTGTCCTACAAGCCGTATATAGTCTATGTAAAATTAAGCCTATTACCAAGATAGCATTTGCTTTGAGGCACAATCTGTTGTCAACAGAGTATACAGAACTCTGGTTTGATGATAAGGATAATTTTGGATAGAAACAACTCAAGAGATGTTGAATCAAGAGACCTTAATTTAAGTCCTGCCTCCCTTTCTGACATAACATGTTATTGAACAAAATCTTCGTTACGTTGCCTAGAATCTAATTGACCTGAGATCTAATTTTGTGTGTTTGATATGTTTTTATTTTATTAGGGAAAGGGTTTTCCTTTTTATATATTTTATAGAATATAGTATATATAATATCTTTTTAAGGATTTTAATTATGTATCTTGTGCAAATTTGAGGATTTTTTCAAATATATATTTGAAATATATTTATAGTTTAATAATTATTGTATATTATTAACATTAACATCTCTGCAACTGATTGCCTTAGTTTCTACACTTGATTTTGAACTGTAATACAATAATTCTTTATGCATGATCAGAGAAGCGATATAAGACTGGAGCTATGCACATCTAATATAATTGTATGAATTTGATGCAGCCTAGCAGTGTATGTGATTCCTGATTTAAGTCTATATCATATTTTTATTACCAACTTTTCTTTCTTTGATATTTGGCCAAGGACAGTTTTGTGGTAGTACTTGGCTATTCTCCATAAATTTGGATTTGAAGCCTAGGGAAAGATTCCAGCAAATTTATGGAATATTAAGCATGCATGTTTATCTCTGATTCCTCCACAAACCCACCACAATGAGGTTTTAACCTGTAAGGATCAAGGGAAGATGCAATGAAAGCACATGAAAGGTGATAACAAAATTCTAAATGATATAAAGCATTTGGATGAATGATAACTGACTTAGCAAATCACAAAAAGCTGGAAACTAAGTGCCTCGCCAAGAAGCAAGCTAATTTTCAGGGCATAACTCTGGAAAAGCTGAGGAAATTTGAGGCAAGAGAACCTCTGAAGATAGATGGTGTTAGGTAGAGCAGAAATTTTAACAATAGGTTAAAAATATAAAATTATACTTCTCATATCACTTTTCCCACTTCACACAGCCCAACAGTGCCTCCTCACTCAAATGAGCAAAAGACCACTGTTGTACTTCATGGAAAGTCTGACATATAATAACTCTGGTCTTGAAGATATTAGTCATAGCTGAGAGCCACAGAGTTGTAGGACAATGGTTGGAGTAAGTAGAAATCTACATAATGACTAGTGATGCTAACTACCCTCAATCCGCTTGGCTTCACTTTTCTGGTAGCCAACTTAGATCACTGAGGAAGGAGTCTGGATAACTTTTCTCTGAGGATAAGACAGTTCATAAAGAAGACCTATAGATACTAACATTAGGAGGTCCCAAATTGATTTGGCTGGGTGTTGGTCCCATCATCTACAGTGAATTTTTCCTTTGACAAGCCCCACCATTCACATAGAGGTTCTAATTAGTTTTTTAAAGATTCATTTATAAATATGAACTGATATTCAGACATCACCAGAAACAGACAATAATGAACGTCTTTAATAACCCACACTGCAGAGTTCGCTACGCTCTCACTGAGTTCCTACTGTGTGCTAGGCAGTATTACGGGTGCTACAGATACAGAAAAGAATAAAATAGACAAAAATCCCGGTCTTTACAGAGCTTTAATTCTAGTAGAGGAAGATAGACACACACAAAAAAGCTCAGTCATTAAATAGTATATATAATATTTTTATGAGCAAATTTTACAAGAGTTAACAGGGACAATGCAGGAAGCAGAACACACATGTTTAAAATCCTTAGAGAAATAAGATACTGCATTCGTTTCATAAGAATAGGATTTTATACTAAAAAAAGAGGGGGTACAAAATCCACAGGAAAAAGAAATCAGAAAATTAACAATTAAATAGCAGAAATATTTCAAACTAGATAGAAAATTTGGAAATTTGGAATATAAAGTTCAGTGAATCTCTGAGAAAGTAGAAGACAGAAATGTGGAGAGAAAAAAGAAAGAAGAATAATATTAGAGAATCTGTCCAAGAAGGTAAGCATCAAAAGTATAAGGGTTCTAGAAAGAAGGAATAGAGAAAATTTTTTAAAAAGAGGAAATTATCAAGGAAATAATACAAGAAAAATTTCCGGTACTGGAGGATATAATTTTACAGATTAAAATAGTCCAGCACATCTTTACCATTTTTTATATAAAAATCCTTCCTTCAAGAACAATTTTCCTTCCTTTAAATGTACATTCTTTAGATGTTCTGATTTCTTTCTGAAAATATTTTTATTTTATTCTCATTCTTGAACAAAACTGATTATAAAATTACAGTTTTTCACTATCAGCACTGTGAAGACATTATTTCATGGTGTTCTAGATTCCATTGTTGATTTTAATAATTTACTGTTCCCTAATTCTCATTTTCCAATAGTTGTTTTTCTGTAATTTAAGTTTTAATTAATTTATAGTGTCAGGAAAATACACAGAGTATCAAGCTTCAAAAGTGTGAGGTTCCTCTAATTTAATTCTCTATTTAATTGCTCTAATTATGTATTTGATAAATGTTTCACATTCAGTTGAAAAAAATGTCATTCTGCAGTTATTGAATGCAGTATTTATGTATGTCAATTAGGTCAAGTTGGTCGATAGTATTGTTAAAACTTTTGTATCCTTACTCCTTTTATTTCATCTGCCTGTTATGACAGTTACTGAGAGTTATTGAGAGATGCATGTTAAAATCTCTAAGATTTTGTATTGTGTATCCTTTTAATTCTATTGACTTTTAATTTATATGTTTAAAGCTATTTTCAAGTCCACACTTATTTGGAGTTGTAATATATTCTTGCTGATTTAAATGTTTCATAATTATGAAACATCCCTCTTTATTTCTCTTAGTAAGTCTAAGAAATCCACCCTGACTGATATTAAAATATTCGCAGAAGCTTTCTTTTAAATAATGTCTTTATGGCATACCTTTTCCATAAGTTAACTTTTAACCTGTCTATATTTATATTTAAAAAGTATTTCTTGTAAATGGCATATAGAGGCATCTTTTAAAAACTCTAGTGTGGCAGATCTGTCTTTTTATTGGAGTATTTAGTCAATATACATTCAGTGCAATTACTGATATAGTTGGGATTTGGTCTAACCATCTTGCTATTTTTTTACCTCTCTCTCTCTCTTTTTCCCTTTGCTTGTTTGTGTCTTAAATTCCACATATGAGTGAAATCATACAGTATTTGTCTTTCTCTGACTGACTTATTTCACTTAGCATAATATGCTCTAGCTACATCCACGTCACTGCAAATAGCAAGATTTCATTCTTTTTTATAGCTGAGTAATATTCCATTGCATATACATACCACATCTTCATTATCCATTCATTAGTCAAGGGACACTTGGGCTCTTTCCATAATTTGGCTATTGTAGATGATGCTACTATAAACATCAGGGTGCATGTATCCCTTTGAATAAGTATTTTTTTATTCTTTGGGTAAATACCCAGTAGTGCAATTGTTGGATCATTGGGTAATTCTATTTTTAACTTTTTGAGGAACTACCATACTGTTTTCTAGAGTGGCTGCACCAGTTTGCATCCCCACCAACAGTGCAAGATGGTTCCCCTTCTGCACATCCTCACCAACACCTGTTGTTTCTTATGTTCTTGATTTTCTGACAGTTGTGAGGTGATATCTTATCATAGTTTTGAATTGTATTTCCTTGATGATCAGTGATATTGAGCATCTTTTTTTAAAGATTTTATTTATTTATTTATTTATTTGATGGGGGAGGGGCAGAGGGAGATGGAGAGGAAAGAAATCTCAAGTAAACTTCATGTTGAGTGCAGAACCTGACAGGGGGCTCGATCTCATGACCCTAAGATCATGACCTGAGCCAAAACCAAGTCGGACCCTTACCCAACTCATCCACCCAGGTGCCCCTTGAGCATATTTTCATGTTTTCTGTATTTTGTCCATCTTTGATACATATTTATTTCAGCCAGAAATTGTCTGATACAAGCTATACCATTGTGTTTACCAATGGAATCCCTTGTTTTATATATTTTTTTCTTCTTATACAGCTTTTCTGTGATACGATTGCCATACAGCAAACATACATATTTAAACTATACAATTTGATGTGTTCTAACGTGACTATTCTTAGAAGCCATCATCAAACTCAATACAATGAGCATAACTATTACCTTCCAAAGTTTCCTTTTGTTTCTTTGTAATTTCTCCTTCCTAAGACAATCACTGATCTACTCTCTGTAATTATAAATGAGTTTGAATTTTCCAGAATTTTATATAAATGGAACCATACTATAAGTACTTGTACTGATATGTTATCTTTCACTTAGTATAATCATTTTGAATTTCATTTATGGTGTGTGTGTCAATATATCATTTCCTTGTATTACTATTTTTATCATATATAAATACAAGTTAGTATTTATTTGTTGCAAGCAAGTTGAGTATAACTATTTTAAGCAAAATAGAATTTGTTGGAAGTAGATGGAATGTCTTAGCATTTGGAAGAAAGCGAGTGTGAACCAGGGATACTCTTAGGGTACATTTAGTGGAACAAAATTCACAGTTATAGAAATATGAGATATTTAGGGCTAGATGTAGGATATGTCATTGGAACAAGTGCCTAATAGAAAGAACCTTATTTTAAGTCCTTTGTTATAAGAGTGAGAATTAACATTGTTGAATTGGGAAGGGTCTTACTGAAAATGGGTAACTTGAGAACGGTTTAATAAAATAACTATTTCTGAAGATATGGACTCTTTACAAAAGGCTCTTATCATCTAATAGATACTATTAAAGGTGACAGTCCCCAGAACCTGAATGAAAGAATCTTATAGAGAGAGCTGCCTTGAGATGAACTGTAACTTCAAAAAGGGATCAAACCAACCCATAAGACTCCACAGAGAAGGAGTCAGGAGAATAAACCTGACCTCGCTTCTCCCTCACTCCAGACCCCAACATGAATGCTTCTTTAGCTACATCCTACTGACTGGTAGCCAAAGTCAAGGGAGGTCATTAATAAAGGCAATATAGGTAAACATGCTGAGGGGAGAGCAGAGTGGAAAAAGTTGGAGAATGTGCTAAGTTGAGGAAGATATCTAGCACAATTTTGAGGCATGGGGAACTATCCTTGCTTATCTCTTATACGTCATTCTCTGGTAGCCTAGGTAAAGCCATCGTTTCAAAATATGAGTAGAGGAAAGAAATATAGTCTTCCTGTACACAAAGACGACATTAAAAAGTAAGAAAAATAGCAGTATACATTTTCTTAGATATGAGGAAAACTCGTCAGTAAAATCTTTCCAAAAAATGCATAAAAAAGCAAAATAAAACCCCCAGTCTGAGCTAAAAATGAAACAAAGATATGAAGCAATCATTGCTATTCAGGAACATGAAATGTAAAATTACAGAAATTCAGAGAAAAGATGACTAGTTAATAAAGAATATTAAAAATGAAACATAGATTTAGCAAAAAAAAATAGAAACAACAGGTAAAATTGTTTAAGAAATAAATACTAGAGGGGCGCCTGGGTAACGCAGTCGTTAAGCGTCTGCCTTCAGCTCAGGGAGTGATCCCGGCATTCCGGGATCGAGTCCCATATTGGGCTTCTCTGCTGGGAGCCTGCTTCTTCCTCTCCCACTCCCCTGCTGTGTGCCCTCTCTAGCTGGCTGCCTCTCTGTCACATAAATAAATAAAATCTTAAAAAAAAAAAAGAGAGAAATACTATATTTCAAGAAGCCCAAAGGAGAATAGACACTATGGAAACTTCAGCTGGTGTTATTGGGAATAGTATAATACAAGTGAAGAAAATGAAGCAAAAGTAAAAAGAAGAAAAAGATGTAAAAAGAAAATAATACATACAAAAGGTATGCAAGGGAGTGCAAAGGAGATACAACACCCCTATAACTGGAGTCATCAAGCAATAAAACTAAAACCATGAGCCTTGAGATAGGTAGATGATTGATAGACAAATAGAGAGATAATAGATAGAGAGATATAAGTGGATAGATAGAAAGATAGAGAGGCAAACATACCTTTCTTCAAGGTTCTGATAACTTTTCTTTCTCCTGTCCCTTCAGGCCTTGAGGTCCATAGTGGCCTATTGTCACCAGCCCTGGATACTTCAGCATCCCTTGTAGTTTCCTTAAATATTATAAAAGTCTTTTAAAACTGGTATTTTTATTAAACTTTTCATGCAATCTTCCTGATTGATACATCTCCCAAATTTGTATCTCTAGCTGTAACCTCTCTCTGGAACCCCAACTTTGTACACTCACTTGATATTTCCTCTTGGAAGTCATTTTGGAAACACCTCAAAAGCAGCACACACAAAACTGAACTTCTGGAATTCCCCCAAACACCATCTCTGCCAGTGTCTTCCCCATGTTAGTTAACATCAACTTCATCTGTGGAGTTGCAGCCAATATCTTTCTCTCTGTCCTAATGCCTAATACTCATCAGACATACCACTGGATTATATTTAAAACACCTCCAGAATATGACAATTTTTCACCTCCTTCACTACCAATTCCCTGAGCTAAGAAGTACAAGACCCTCACAGAGAAAATTGCAAAACTTTACTTAAATGTGATTAAAGATGAGATTATTAAAGGGACCAATACATATTAGCCAATATAATCTATATAATATATAGATTCAATATAATTACAATAAAATTCCCATCTTTTTAAAGATTTATTTATTTTAGAGATGGAGAGAGAGCTTGAGCCCGGGGAGGGGCAGAAGGAAAGACTCTCGATCAGAGTCCCCACTGAGCACAGAACCCCACACTGGTCTCACAATAGGGGACTCAATCTCACTACCCTGAGATCATGACCTGAGCCAAAATCAAGAGTTGGATTCTTAAACAACCACCCAGGTGCCCCTAAAATTTCCCATCTTTTAAGAGGTAGACAATTACAAGAAGATTCTAAGCTTTATTTAGAAGACAAAGGACAAATTTTAACTAGATACCCTGAGAAAGGAAGAATAGAGGAGTAGGTAAAACTTACGTAGATCAAAACTTATTCTAAGTCTATAGAAACCATGAATATTTAGTGTTAACACAAGAAGAGTAAAATATACCAAATAGAAAAAAATGTTGAACACATAGACATGTTCATGTATGGACAGTTGATAATTGATGAAGGTAGCATTGAAGAGAAGTAGGTAAAAGAAGGTCTTCACATTAAATGATTCAGAAAAGAGAGGGAGAGAGAGAAATTCTTCTAATGATACACAAAAGTTAATTTCAGATTGACTAAAGATCTAGTCTTTAGATTGAGAAAGGATTTCTTAACTAAGACTTTAATACACAATAACCGTAAAGGAAAATACTGATAAATTGTCTACATTAAAATGAAAATCTGCCGTTCCTCAAAAGTTATCAGTTTCATGTACCTAGAAAGGCCAGCATTTAAAATATATGAAGAATTTCTGAGAATCAATAGGGAGAGAAAAGTAAGATATGAGAATAGACCATATACTGGGTCACAAAACAGGTCTCAACCGATACCAAAAGACTGAAATTATTTCCTGTATCCTCAGACCACAATGCTTTGAAATTGGAATTCAGTCACAAGGAAAAATTTGGAAGAAACTCAAACACTTGGAAACTAAGAATCATCCTGCTCAAGAACAATTGGATAAACCAGGAAATCAAAAATCAATTTAAACAATTTATGGAGACCAACGAGAATAAAAACACAATAGTCCAAAACCTATGGGATACTGCAAAGGCAGTCCTAAGGGGGTAATACATAGCCATCCAGGCCTCACTCAAAAGAACAGAAAAATCTAAAATGCAGTTTTTATATTCTCACCTCAAGAAGCTGGAACAGAAGAACAGGCCTAACCCACACACGAGAAAGCAGTTGATCAAGATTAGAGCAGAGATCAATGAATTAGAAATCAGGAGCACAGTAGAGCAGATCAACAGAACTAGAAGCTGGTTCTTTGAAAGAATAAATAAGATCGATAAGCCACTGGCCAGACTTATTCAAAAGAATAGAGAAAGGACCCAAATTAATAAAATTATGAATGAAAAGGGAGAGGTCACAACCAAGACCAATGAAATAGGAAGTATCATTAGAAACTTTTATCAACAGCTTTATGCCAATAAATTAAACAACCTGGAAAAAATGGATGCCTTCCTGGAAACCTATAAACTACCAAGACTGAAACAGGAAGAAATTGATTTTTTAAACAGACCGATTAATTATGAAGATATTGAAGCAGTGATCAAAAAACCTCCCGAAAAACAAGAGTCCAGGGCCTGATTGATTCCCCGGGGAATTCTACCAAACATTCAAAGAAGAAATAATACCTATTCTCCTGAAGCTGTTTCAAAAAATAGAAACAGAAGGAAAACTACCAAACTCATTCTATGAGGCCAGTATTACCTTGATCCCCNTACCTTGACCCCCAAACCAGGCAAAGACCCCATCAAAAAGGAGAATTACAGACCGATTTCCCTGATGAATATGGATGCCAAAATCCTCAACAAGATCCTAGTAATAGGATCCAACAGTACATTAAAAGGATTATCCATCACGACCAAGTGGGATTCATCCCTGGTATGCAAGGGTGGTTTAACATTCGCAAATCGATCAGTGTGATAGATCATATCAACAAGAAAAGAGTCAAGAGCCATATGATCCTCTCAATTGATGCACAAAAAGCATTTGATAAAATACAGCATCCTTTCCTGACTAAAACCCTTCAGAGTGTAGGGATAGAGGGCACATTCCTCAATTTCATAAAAACCATCTATGAAAAGCCTACAGCGAATATCATTCTCAATGGGGAAAAGCTGGAAGCCTTTCCCTTAACATCAGGAACACGACAAGGATGCCCACTCTCGCCATTATTATTCAACATAGTACTAGAAGTCCTTGCAACAGCAATCAGACAACAAAAAGGGATAAAAGGTATCCAGATCAGCAAAGAAATAGTCAAACTGTCTCTCTTTGCAGATGACCTGATACTCTATATGGAAAACCCAAAAGAATCCACCCCCAAACTACTAAAAGTTATAGAGCAATTCAGTAAAGTGGTGGGATACAAAATCAATGCTCAGAAATCAGTTGCATTTCTATACACGAACAATGAGACTGAAGAAAGAGAAACTAGGGAATTATGTTGGAAGAACTGATTTAAAACATGATTTAAAAAGTGTTCACTTTGGGCACCTGGGTGGCTCAGTCGGTTAAGCGTCTGTCTGCCTTCCACTCGGGTCATGATCCCAGGGTCCTGGGATCAAATACCATGTCGGGCTCCCTCTGCCCCTCCCCCCTGCTAATGCTCTCTCTCTCTCTCTCAAATAAATAAAATATTTTTAAAAAATATTCACTTTGCATCATATACCAGAAAAATTCTAATACATATTTAAAATTAAATTGTTTTTTAAATGCAAGAGATAGAAGATAAAACTATGAGAAGCATTGACACTTTGTACATTAAGTTTATAAATACATGAAAATATTTTAATATACAAACATTCTAAGTTTCCCTGTATAAAATAATCAAAATGTAAATTTAAAAATAGTCTGGAGAATTACTGAAGAAATATTTTATCTTTTTTTAATCTTTATCTATATGAAGAGATTCTGGCAATTGACCATAAATTACGCTCAGTGTCTATGTACTTAATATCAAGAGATTTTAATGTGGAAATCCAAGGAAACAACAATTTTTGCACAATGTAGTCAACACAACAATTGTTAGAACACATACGAAGGACATGTCAGATATGTCACACACACAAAGAAACTAGAAACCAAACATATGAAACAATGTTCAGCCTTATCGTTTTTTTCCTACCTGAAGAAATTTAAATTAGTATATAAATAAGTTGTAATGTTACTAATCAGCATGGCAAAAGTATTGTGAAATCAGCACTTAAACATTACTTGTGTCATTACATTTTGGAAAGTTATTCAGTAACATTGTATCAAGTTTGGTAAAAATATTTCTAACTAGTGATCAAATAATAACCCATCTGGAAATCTATCCTAAAGAAGTAGTAATCCGAAGTGTAGGAAAAAAATCTTTGAGGATGAAGATATTAAAAGCTATAATATTTCTAATAGCATGATACTGAAATTTATCTAGATATCCAGTAATGGGAAGGTGATATATATTCTCTTAATGCGATGTTATTCTAGAAGCAACAGGATGGTTAAAAAATTATGTAGGAAACATAGGAAGTACTTATGTTGTGATTTTAAGTGATTAAAGACCATGTATAAAATTGTATATATAATGATAAAAAGTATAAGATGCATTAAATTACTGGAAGAAAATACACCAGTATGCTAACAGTAGTATATTAAGACGGTGGTATTCTGGTCATCTTTTCCATTTTTCAAAACTTTCTCCATCAAGATTACATGGCTTTCATATTTAAAATATGTAAATATAAAGGTATTGCTGATATCTGCAGTCAATTATCTAAGTCTGTGCACACGGTATGTGTGAGTAACACTCTACATAGAAAATTTCTTGCAAGTGTAAGAAATATATCTCATTGAGGTATTTGTATTTTTTCTGAATAACCTTGAACTGACAAATATAAGAACACTTAAAAAATAGACAATGCCTGATGATAACCTACTTGAATATATCCCTTAAATCAGCATGTCAAGTGATCACAGCATAATGATTGTCAAAAAGGCATTTTCTAAGAGCCTGTGAGAAAAAGGGCACATAATTTTCCACCCAGGAAGACAACAATGTAGCGGCTTACATAAATTGCTACAGAAATGAAGAAAACTTTCCACAAGTAAGCACTATGAATGGATTGAAATCTTTTGAGTATTGGTGTTCTCCTCAGTGAGAATAAACTCTGGTCTGTATTGCTGAAATGTTAACCCATACATGATTTAAGTTTATGTCCTAAAAGAAGTGAGAATAGGCAGGAGAGAGCAACCACAGTAAAGGCCTTCTAAGCCTTTTGGTGATACATTATTTATTTGCCATTTTTGCCAGGCCAACTCAATGTCTGTAATTCAACAGCCCCCGTCATTGTATCAGTGATGATTCATTCCATGGTATCCACACACCAGCAGAGGTAAAGTTCACTCCAGAATGTATCACTGATTATCTCTCCACCAGCTTAGGTGAGAAAACATTTCCAGGCTTTGGAACGAATACAGGGCTTTAATTTGCAGAAATATTTTTAAATTATGCTATTTCAAAACCGAAAGGGTCTTGCTGGCTGCATTAGATATTTGCTTTAACATTTTTTTCTAGTAAGTTAAATTCAATATAAAGTAGATTCATCTTGTACTTCATCCAACAATTTCTCATAAAAAAAAAAAAACCTCTAGAATACATGTAAAACCAGCATTATGAGAAAATTCTCTGGGCTTTATCCTTTTTTTGTGTGATATGTATAGGCATTTTCAAAATGTATACAGTATCTTATTTATTTATTGTTTTTACACTTATTCAGTACTTCCAGCTCTTTGTATGATCCAAATTCAGTTCATCTTTACTTTAAATATGAGCATTCATCTATCAGAAAATAGTCTCTGTAACACCTACAGTATGCACAGGGGATACAGTAATGAGTTAAATAGACAAGGACCCTGCCCTCATGGAACTTAACATTTTAGTGGAAGTGGGAGAACATCGAAACTATGTTAAAAATTATATAAACACAGTGTTAGTAGCAAATCCTATGAAGAATAGAATGTCAGGGATGGAGAAAGACAGACTGGTCAGGGAAAAGCTCTCTGAATCAGTGACATTTGAGTAAAGCTCTGAATGATGTAATGTGGGGGAAGAATATTCTAGGGAGAAGGAATAGCATGTCCAAGAGTACTGAGGGAAGTAGGAACTGACAAGTACAGCCAGTATGTGAGGGAGGTTTTGTAAATATTATTATGTTTTAAATATAACTCTTTAAATTTTTCATATGAGCTCATTGCTCATTAAATAGAAAAACACAAACAAAGAAACAAAAATCATGCTCTTGTGGATTTGGGGAGGGGGCAATTAATGTATAAGTAATGGTTATTTTGTTCTCACCATGCTCAAACAATCATTCCCAACACAGTTTATGACGTGTAGCACTGTGCACACAGTTAGCATGCACCAGACTAAGATTTTGCTGCATAGGGAGGGAAAAGTGAATGCCCCACCATGTCACCTGATATTTTTGAAGTGAGGACATTTCCATAGCAGTTGGAGACACAAAGACACTGGTGTTAGAAAAGTCAGACATGTATTTCTAAATAAGTCAGGATTTATTTAACTTCTATTTTCATCAGAGCTGCAGCCAATCATTCATCAGAGATTTGAAGCCTGCCAAGCAAGCCCCTCCAGGCTCACTTGGAAAGGCTTGCACACTCCTTTCCACATCGGGTGGGCTCAGAATGGAGCACAACTCTGGGAGCTGCCAATATTTATACATTCAATTCAGTTCTTTTCTATGAAAGTGAGACCAGTCAGGGAAAAAAAGGCAGATTTTAACATCTTGTTTCCCTAATATGGGAGGGGGGTGGGGATAGCAGGTCTATGTTCACTGCACTGACTTCCATTTAAACCACGTTTAACACAGGACAAAAAGAAAACAGAAAATTTCATGCTATGTATGTTTAGGAACCTTACAAAATATGTATATTTTTAGAGTTCTTATAAGTCTGCTATAAACAATGGGTCACTTAGAGTATCATTCAGGTGTAGTATCTTTTATGATTCTTTACTGATGATTGTGTTATTTAGTTTGTCAAGATGTTAAAGGAGCATTATCTATTTGTGTTAAGTTACTTAAAACTCCTTGGGATACAGCATAATAAATATATCCTAAAATATACCATGCAAACTGTCCATATTTCTCTCTCATGAAAAAGTACGATGTAATTCATGTTCAGTCCAACTGATTTAGCAAACTTGAAATTGAAAACCACCTTTGCCTTTTTATACCCTGGTATTAGTAGCCTTCAGAGCCAGAGCAACCTGCTGTGAAGCTTGGGACTTACTTTAAAAATATGCCACAAGCCATGCGGTGATGTAGGAAATCTACTTCTGGATAGAAATTTTATTAAAAATTAAAATGAGGACAAATTAGAATATTGCATAAATTACATTTTTACTCAAATACAATTTTGTCTGCACTAAAAATTGTTTCAAAGACTATACAATCTTTAATTTTGTACTCGTTTGCTTCACTTTTTGCTTGTATGCAACTATTTAATAAACCTATTTATAACCCAAACAATTTATCTTACTTCATTTTGCATATGGATATAAAATATCTATGAACACACGAGAAACCCAAAAAGCCTACAACTATGGTGAACTAATGGTGAATTAGAAACTACTTCAAGGAAGTGTGAACTCTGAAAAGATGGGAATTATTATACTTCATATTGTTTCCCTAATAAGCTTAAATCATCCTAAAACTTTATCCATTTTATCCTCATAGATTCCTTGAGAAGGTCTGGGAAAAGGCATTATTATCTCTATTTGAGTAAGAAGGAAATTCAATGTGACATTTACTGGTATTTTATTTTAAATTTACTACTATTATTAGTAGAGGTTGAAATGAATTTGATGTATTTCAGAATGAAAAGCATTACAATCCATGAAGAATATTTCTACACTAGAGATAAAAATAAAACAAGGAGTTAAAATGTAAAAACTCAATGGAAAAGCTACTTGAAAGAGGTGAGCTTATTAATTTTTTTCTTCCCATGTGCTTGGTCTATCTTATTCTGTCTTTTATTTAAATTCAACCTGCTTTCTTGTCTTTAAGAAAAGACCTTCAGGCTCCCTTCTTATAAAAGGTTTCAGAGAAGTTTTAAGGAGGGATTTGAGAGAGGAGATGATTTTAAATAATGGGCATGAAATAGGAGAGTGTTTTTAGAGTTAAGTATAGTATGGAAAATTTCAATCTTAAAAGTGGGAATATGAAGCTATACAGTATATATTTAAATCCTTTCTAACAAGGATAACAATTTAAAAATTTTAATGTGATTTTCCTTTTTTTGCCTTCCTTGGTACATGACCTTCACTCTCTTGGCCCAAGGCATCCATCCATCTCTCTGGGTTTGTATGTAAAGAAAATAGGGATAGAGAACTGTATTCAGCTTTTGAAAGTCAAAATAGAATTAAGCAGTAAACCAGGTTATTATCTTGAAAGACAATTTTCCAGATTTGTTTATTTCCCACTTTATCTGACAGCCAAGCCTGCATGACCCATGTTCATAGAATTCTCCCATGGTAGAGGAGATATTGCTGGCCACCATTAAAGCTTAGTGTATGTATGGGAAAAGAAGCATAAAAAAAGAAAATCCCACCCTTTTCAATTTTGGACATTAGTAGTAAGTAGAAAAAAAAAGAAATAGGAATGCAAAGGAGCATAGTTAAGTTGCACTGAGGTTTTCCTCTGAGCTATGTAAAAATAAGAGTCATGTTTAGGGTAGAAAGGAACCCTACATCCTCCCTCCCCTACACCCCTGTATCCGCCCCCCCAAATACATACCTCCACTTCTTATTTGAAGGTCTGAGAGGGGGTCCCTTTGAGGACTAGCTTAGACCAATCAAAGGTCAGTTTGTCCTGTCAATGTATTCAACCAAAGGAAGACCCTGAAATGTTGATTTCCTGAGCCACCCTTTTTTCCAGAATTAGCTGTGAGTCTGGCTGTGGAACTTGCCATAGAGGCTCATAGGCATGAGAACAAGGCACTAAACTATGAGGAAGAAAAGATGGCTTAATTTAAAAGAGTATTATTGGAAATGAAGGTATAATGTCCAAAACATATTAAAGGGCTTGTATCAAGAGGATTTGATGTAAAAGAGAAAAGAGTCCTGTATCATTGTTTTAGATCTTTGGAAGGAGAGGTAGAATGAATGATAGAATGAGGAATACAGGAAGAAGAGGAGTTTGGAGTTGACAAATTCACTTTGGAGATTTTGAGTTTGAGATGCTTAAGTAACATCAAAATGGCATCTGGGTGCAAGAAACATCTGATCTAGATGGACAGATTCGCAAACCATCACAACAGAGGTGACAGCCGACGTCTGTGGAGTGCGCAAGACAAGCAAGTGGAATATGGAGAGCAAAACAAGAATATCATAAATAATTCTAGGAAACACCAATATTCTAGGGGAAAAAAGAAGAGATGCCTTTCAAGGAGACAAAAAAAGAAAGGACCAAAGAGGGCAGAAAAAAACCAGGAGGGAAAGGATCACAAATGCCAGCGAAGAGAGCCTGAAGAAAGAGACCATGGTCAATGGGTCAAATTCTGCTGTTAAGTAAGTGTTAAATGTTAAGTGAGATAAGAACGGAGAGTTGGATTTAGCAACTCAGAGATTATAGGTGACCTTGGTGGCAGCAGTTTCACTGGAGTGTTGGGAGGCAGAAAACAGACTATGGTGAGTTAAGGAGTTAATTTAAAATGAGAAAAGTGTAACAGTGGAAGTAAATCATTCTCTTATAAGGCTTGACAGAGAAGAGAATAACTGAAGGAGGGTTCAAAACTTAGGAAGAGGTTTCAGCAAATGTTTAGGGTGTAGGGGCATAGCTAATAGGGAGAAATTAAAAATACCAGAGAAAGAAGATAATTGATAGAGTAAAGCTCCTAAGAAGACAGGAAGGGGCAGGTTCTAACACTGCCAGAGAGATTCCCTGTAGGAAAGGGGAGGTACACCTCCTCTACTGTATTGGTTGAGGAAATAAATTAAGAATAGATGCATGCTATTTTTTGGTTATGGTATTGGAGAACTGGAGAAACATGACTTTATTGGAAGGGCTTTACCTGGTGCTCAATTAAACGGGTTGATGAAGTTATTTTATGAAAAAGGGGCAGTTTCTACTCATCTCAAAATTGAGATGTTGAATAGCAAAGACTCTACACTAACATGGATTTGGGGCATTTATTTATTTTATTTTTTTTTTAGATTTTATTTATTTATATGACATAGACACAGTGAGAGAGGGAACACAAGCACTGGGAGTGGGAGAGGAAGAAGCAGGTTTCTTGCTGAGTGGGGAGTCCTATGCAGGGCTCGATCCCAGGACCCGGGGATTGTGACCTGAGCTGAAGGCAGACGCTTAACAACTGAGCCACCCAGGCGCCCCTAGGATCTTGGGCATTTAAATTGTTCTCTTCACAGTAGTTCCCCAGACTCCATTTTGCATTCCTAGCAGCAACAGATATATGATCTAATTTCTCCATAACATTGCCAGCATTTGGTGATGTAAGCCCTTTCTCTGGTCCTTTCTCCCCTGGAAATTCCCTTCACTTCCTCCGCTTCTGGATGGTAGGCCCTACACCATAGCCTCCAGACAGTCTCATGCTGCAAGGGACTTTCCCCACATGCAATCCTGTCAAAGAGTTGCCCAACTAAAGTTTGTGTGTGCTACAATCACCTCATGATCATATATTTTTCCTTGATCAGCCCCCAAACACATCAATCTTCCTACATATAGTTGCCCAGATATTTCCTTCCCCCTGTGCCTCGAAAAATGCAGACCATTGCAAGAGTATGGTCATCTCCTGGACCCCATGGCCTGGTATTTCTAGTCAGAATATACCTAAATGCCGAAGACTGACTCTTCGTGGGATAATGAGATTGTGTGAGCTCTGATGCGTCTTTTTTCAGAATCAACCTGTTATTACACTTTAAAGTGTATGTTTAAGCTCACTTTAAATGATAGAGCAGGTTAGTCTTCGAATAAAACTTGAATATCTTCAACATTAGAAATCAAGATATTTTGTAATATCAAGTAATAATAGGTTGAGGCTTTTGAAATACTGACTATACTGAGGACAGACTCCACTTGTCAAAGTTACTTGAAATAATGAAAATGGATTTTGCTAGAATATTGTAGAATCTTGATGAAATATTTATATTTTATCCTTTACTTGTGCCTCCCTTTGTACTTGGTAGATAGCTTTTTCAATAAGGAATAATAGTTGCCTGTGTTTCTGCTTATATTACAGACAATGGATTGACAGGAAGAAATTTGTGACCATCATTTGATCATATTCACAATTTTCACTATTGTTTTTAATTTTGAATTAGGGTAATGAAATATGTTGTTTCTCACCAAATTAACCTTTGGATAAAGCAATCCTTGAGTTATTCAGGCGCCAACTATCTTACTTACATAGCAATTCACTTTCTTGTTACATGTATAGTTGCTGTTTCATCAGTACTGATCAAAACACCACTTTTACAATTTATATCCAGCTGACAAAAAATTAGCAAACATAGCATAGATTTTCAGAGAAAAACAGAATAAAGGTTTCTCAACCTTAGCTCCCCCATGTATACATACTATACTTATCAAGATTAGATCATAATCTTCTAATTATAATGTGCACATTAATGCTTTCACCTAATTCTGAAGTAAAAAGGAAATATGGGGAAAATTTCATGTGTGGCTCTCTTGGAATGGATGCAAAGTGAGAGAATAATTGTGTCTCAAGTGAAAGCTCATTGTGGAACACTCGACACATGTCAGTCAGTCTTTTTCTCCACTTACTGCCGTACTAACTGAATGGGCTCATGAACCAAATGCCATGGTGACAGGATGTAAATTATTTTTGTGCTAAATAACATAAGCTTCCCATCACCAGGGTGTGCTAACAATGACATTAGATGAGTACCCAACCTCTACCATCAGACCAATGTTCTATCTCCAATAAGACATCACTGCCTAGGTAGACTAGCCAGCTAAAAACAGATGATTGATTACTTTGAACCCTGTCTATCATAGAGCTTGCAGAGATTAATCTTCATTACAGGTTAGACCTTTACTCTGAACATAGAGTTGACTTTCCTATGAACAAAATTTTTGCCAGCACCATTATTTGTGGACATGTAGATAGCCTTATCTATTGACATGGTGTCTCACTTAACATTGCTTTTGATCAAGGAACTTATTTTTATAGCAAAAAATAGTGAGTCAATGTGTTAATAGCTATAGGATTGACTGCCTTACCATGTATTCAAACACCAAGAAGCAGCTGGCTTAATAAAATTGGGAAGTATTTTATTGAAGAGTTAGCTTCTTGAAAAGATAAAGAAAATTGACAACTTTAGCTAAACTAAGAGAAAAACACTCAAATAAATAAAATTATAAATGAAAAAGGAAACATTTTAACTGATACTACAGAAATAAAGGATCATAAGGACTACTGTGAACAATTATATACCAACAAATTAGAAATATTAGAAATGGGGGAGCCTGGGTGGCTCAGTCGTTAAGTATCTGCCTTCGGCTCAGGGCATGATCCTGGATCCCTGAGATCAAGCCCCACATCAGGATCCTCCACTGGGAGCCTGCTTCTTCCTCTCCCACTCCCCCTGCTTCTGTTCCCTCTCTCGCTGTCTGTCTCTCTCTGTCGAATAAATAAATAAAATTAAAAAAAATAGAAATGGATAAATTCCTGGAAACATATAACCTACCAACACTGAATCATGAAGAAATAGAAAATCTGAACAGACCAATAACAAGTAAGGCGATTGAATCAGCAAGCAGAAACTTCCTAAGAAAGAAAAGCCCAGGACCAGTTAATTGCACTGGTGAATTATACCAAACATTTAAAGAATAATAATAGAACTCCTCTCAAACTCTAGCCCCCAAAAAATGAAGAAGAGGGAACACTCCCAAACTCAGTTTACAAAGCCAGCATTATCCTGACACTAAAGCCAGATAAGGTTACCAAAAGAAAAGAAAACAATAGGCCAATATCCCATGAATATAGGTGCAAAAATTGTCATCAGTATGTTAGCAAACCTAATTCAACAGAATATTGAAAGCATCACACTCCATGATCAAGTGGGATTTATCCCTGGGATGGAAAGATGGTTCAACACATGCAAGTCAATAAATGTGATACACCACATTAATTGAATAAAAGAAAAATCATATAATCTCAATAAATGAAGAAAAAGCATTTGACAAAACTCAATATCCTTTCGTGATAAAAATTCTCAGCAAAGTTGGTCTAGAATGAATGTGCCTCAATGTAATAAAGGTCATATATGTAAAGCTCACAGTTAATATCATACCCAACAGTGAAAGGTTGAAAGCTTCTCCTTTATAATCAAGAACAAGCCAATGGTGCCCACTTTCAGCATTCTTATTCAACATAGTCCTGGGAATCCTGGAAAAATCAGATAAGAAAAAGAAATAAAAGGTATCCAAATCAGAAAGGAAGAAGGAGAACTGACTCTGTGTGCAGATGACATGATTTTATACAGACAAACTACTAAAATTCCACCTAAATATTGTTAGATCTAATAAAAAAAATCAGTAGTGTTTCAGGATACAAAATCAACTTAGAAAAATCAGTAAAATTTTATATAATAATAATGGATTATCCAAGAATGAAATAAAAACAATCTCATTTACAATAGCATAAAAACTATACATTTGACCAAGAGGTAAGACATCTCTACATTGAAAACTACATGACACTGATGAAAAAATTGAAGAAGACACAAATATATAGAAAGATATCCTGTGTTCACAAATTGGAAAAATTAATATGTTAAAATATCTATACTACTTAAAGCCATCTATGGATGTAAAACAATCCCTATTAAGATTTCAATGTCTTTTTTTCCCCAAAAATAAAAAAATATTTCTAAAGTTCACATGGAACCTCAAAAAACTCTGAAAAGCGAAAGCAGTCCTGTGAAGGAAGAACAAAGCTGGAGGCATCACAACTTCCAACTTCAAACTATTCTACAAAGCTATAGTAATCTAAACAGCATGATACTGCATAAAAACAGGAACATAGACCAATGGAACAGAATCAAGAGCCCAGAAGCAAACCCTCACATATAAAGCCAACAAATATTTGACATGGGAGCCAAGAATACTCAGTGGGGAAATGTTAGTCTCTTCAAAAATTGGTGTTGAGGAAACTGAACAATCACATACAAAAGAATGAAATTGGACCCCAACATCACACCACACACAAAATCAACTCAAAATGGATTAAAGACATAAACGTCTGAAACTGTAAAACTACTAAGAAAACTACTATGAAAACATAGAGTAAAATTCTTTGACATTAGTCCTGGCAACAATTTTTTTTTTTGATATGACACCAAAAGCACAAGCAACAGAATCAAAATTAAACAAGTGGGACTTTATCAAACAAAAAAGCTTCTGCATAGAAAAAAACCCCCACAAAGTTCAAAAACAATCAGCAAAATGAAAAGGCAACATAGAGAATGGGAGAAAATATCTGCAAACCATCTATTTTATAAGGGGTAGTATCTAAATATATAAGGAACACAAATAATTCAACAACAACAAAAAAATCCAATTAAACAAAAGGCAAAGGACCTGAGTAGACATTTTTCTAAAAAAAACATACAAAAGGCCAAGAGATACATGAAAAGCTGCTCAACATCACTAATCATCAGGAAAATATAAATTAAAACCACAATAATATTTCACATCATACCTGTTAGAATGGCTATTATCAAAAAGACAAGAGGTAACAAGTGTTGGCAAAGATGTGGAGAAAAGGGAAGATGTAAACTGATGGCAGCCATTATGGAAAACAGTGTGGAGTTTCCTCAAAAAATTAAAAATAAAACTAATCTATGATCTAGCAATTCTACTTCTGGGCATACTTCTAAAGGAAATGAAATAACATTCTTGAAGAAATATCTGCACTCCAGCGTAGCAGCATTCAATTTGTACATACACACAGCAGAATACTATTCATCATAAAGAAGGAAATCCCACTTTTTGCAACAACGTCAACCTTGAGGGCATTATGCTAAGTGAGAGATGTCAGATACAGAGAGACGAATTCTGTATGTTCTCACCTACATGTGGAATCTAAAAACCTGAACTCATAGAAATGTAGAGTGGTGATTGCCAGAGACTGAGGGGTGGGGAAGTGCGGGGATATTGGTCAAAGTGTATATATATATATATATACTTCCAGCCATAAGATGAATATATTCTGGGGATCTAATGTACAACATGGTGATTATAATTAATAATATCACATTATATAGTTTAACGTTGTTAAAAGAATAGATCTTAAATGTTATCACCACTCACAAAAAGTGGTAATTGTGTGAGGGGATATAGTTGTTAACTAAACTTTTAGGGTAATCATTTCACCATATATACACGTATCAAATCATCTTGTACGCTATATATACATATATCAGTGTGTGTGCATATATATATCACTGATTTTATAATATTATATATATGTGGCATATATATAATGGGCTGGGGAGAAAAAAGTCTTGTTTAGTAATAGTATTTTATAGGAAAGAGAATTTATGGGACAGAGATTATAGCCTAATGCTGATGTGTTTTCTCATACTTTGGCTGCAAGAGATGTTAATGGACCGGATTAAGTACAATAGCACTTCCAGAGGAATCCTGTTTGCCCAAGGAAAAGAAAAAATAACATCATTAATAAGAAGACGTCTGGTGACACAGGTACACATTACACTTCTCTTTGCTGAAGACCACAAAGATTTAACCAAGCAAATGATTTAATAAGGTGGTAACTATTCCATCAGAATTTGGGGATGATTTTTGAGAAAGGAGGGATAAACATTCAGAGGGAGAGATAGACAAGGCATGTGGTTTTCACAGGGTAGAAAGTCATACAGTTGTGTTTTTGAAGTGCATATGTGAGTGTAGTGGGTTGGGAGTGGGATGACAGCTCTCAAAAGTGGAACATGAGCCAGGACAGCTGGCTGGCAGAGAATGGACTGATATTTAACAACTGCAAGGAGAAGAATAATTTGGAAAGAGATAGACTTCAAAGAGAATTTTAAGAATCTTTCTATATAATTCACTGCTGAAGACCCTCTCCATTGGTCAGAATTCAATCACAAAAATGGAAATCACAGTTATTTTTAATCGGATAATTTAATATAAGACATTGGTTAATCAATTGGAAGTTAAATTGTTGAAGGTTAAATATTGGTTAGGTATTAGAGGACTGGCAAGACAAAATGGGAACTTGAAGTGACACAGATATAGTAACTTAGGGAGCAGCTGCTAACCCTAGTTTTGCTCGTTCTACAAAGGGAGATGGATGGGATTGTCAGAACCTAGAAGCCTGAAGGAGGGATCTCAGGGATCCAACCAGAGCTGAAACCCAGACCTCTGAGGGATGGACACTATTCAGTTTGTGCTCGCATCTTAGAATCAGTTGATTCTGAGAATGGCAGAAGAATCCTAAAAATGGAACAAACTTTCTAGAATCAGAGGAAAGAGCCAATGATGAGTGACACTCACAGGAATAGCAAGCAAATAGGAAGGAGCAAGTTCTCTCTTCCCTCTCCTATCTTTTGGCTTCTCCCCTGTAGCCAAAAATTGGCTAAGCATAGCAGGGAGCCAGATGGCAAAGGAGAAATGCCATTTGCAGAGTATCAGCCCAGCATCACAAAGCCAACTAAAGAAGGTAAGTTAGAGCTGAGAGAAAACTGCTTAACCATTAACCCACTCCCATTAAAGGGCCTTTGGTAATGACACGTATTTTTTGCAAAAGCTTTCTGGAATCAGATTTGTAACTCCAAGTTATGTTAGTGATCGGAAAGTTCTCAAGACTTTTAAGACTTTTAAGAGGTGTTAAGACTTTTAACACCTCTGTAGCCTGTAGCCTTACCTAGCCAAGGAATAAAAAATTCCAAAGTACAGTGTATTTTAGACCATAAGATAATTCACCATTATTCTCTCTCAGTGGTATTATAGAATGCCTAGCTGGAGGAGGACCATGCAATCAAATGCAGTGCTGGTTTCTCTTCCTAAGAGCAGCTTGCTTCCTTTTCACAAAGTTTGTGTTTTCCTATCAGCCAACTGGATAAAATGCAAGGGGATAAATGTGGTGATTATACTTGACCCTTTCTCCCCTAAGTCCTCCTAGAGTGTACATCTGAATGCATATGAAAGCTACACATTGACCCAGAGATTTTGTTCTATATCGGGATTTGCCAAGGTGCAGGCAAAAAAAATCTCTGGTGGTTCATACAAATAGTGCTAAGATGCTCCTTCAACCTTACTAATGGGGTGCCGACCAGAGCCCAAGGGCTCATAGTCTGATTCACTATCTCCAAAAGCTGTATGTGCCTTGACTCTCCTCTTCTGTCTGCTCCCTCTTCCTGGTATGTTTTAGGGTCCCAGGTTTACTTGCCTGCAGCCCTTCCGTGTTACTATCCCTCAATTGTCATTTCAGCTGTCCCTCTCTAACTTCCTTTCTTGAATTTTCTGTTTTTCAACTTGGGGTCCAACTGCTTCTTTGTACTCCATGCCAGCCCTTTCTTTCCCAAACAACTGCCCTGCTTTAATTTTAGTCCGTAGGGTCCCATTTCCTCAACGAACCCTTCTGCCATGTAAGTTCACAGAGCTTCAATCTCCTCTCAAGTCTTCCGTATTTGTGATGGATCGTCTCTGTGAAACTATGCACACTCCAGCTTCATTACCTCTCTGTTGATCTCAGATTCACTATCCTCCAATTTCCTCTCTTCTTGTTCTTATCCTTTACGCAATTTCCCCTTCCCAACTTGTCTCTTCCAGAAGTTGAGTGGATAACTAGNTCAATCACAAAAATGGAAATCACAGTTATTTTTAATCGGATAATTTAATATAAGACATTGGTTAATCAATTGGAAGTTAAATTGTTGAAGGTTAAATATTGGTTAGGTATTAGAGGACTGGCAAGACAAAATGGGAACTTGAAGTGACACAGATATAGTAACTTAGGGAGCAGCTGCTAACCCTAGTTTTGCTCGTTCTANAAAAATAAGAGTCATGTTTAGGGTAGAAAGGAACCCTACATCCTCCCTCCCCTACACCCCTGTATCCGCCCCCCCAAATACATACCTCCACTTCTTATTTGAAGGTCTGAGAGGGGGTCCCTTTGAGGACTAGCTTAGACCAATCAAAGGTCAGTTTGTCCTGTCAATGTATTCAACCAAAGGAAGACCCTGAAATGTTGATTTCCTGAGCCACCCTTTTTTCCAGAATTAGCTGTGAGTCTGGCTGTGGAACTTGCCATAGAGGCTCATAGGCATGAGAACAAGGCACTAAACTATGAGGAAGAAAAGATGGCTTAATTTAAAAGAGTATTATTGGAAATGAAGGTATAATGTCCAAAACATATTAAAGGGCTTGTATCAAGAGGATTTGATGTAAAAGAGAAAAGAGTCCTGTATCATTGTTTTAGATCTTTGGAAGGAGAGGTAGAATGAATGATAGAATGAGGAATACAGGAAGAAGAGGAGTTTGGAGTTGACAAATTCACTTTGGAGATTTTGAGTTTGAGATGCTTAAGTAACATCAAAATGGCATCTGGGTGCAAGAAACATCTGATCTAGATGGACAGATTCGCAAACCATCACAACAGAGGTGACAGCCGACGTCTGTGGAGTGCGCAAGACAAGCAAGTGGAATATGGAGAGCAAAACAAGAATATCATAAATAATTCTAGGAAACACCAATATTCTAGGGGAAAAAAGAAGAGATGCCTTTCAAGGAGACAAAAAAAGAAAGGACCAAAGAGGGCAGAAAAAAACCAGGAGGGAAAGGATCACAAATGCCAGCGAAGAGAGCCTGAAGAAAGAGACCATGGTCAATGGGTCAAATTCTGCTGTTAAGTAAGTGTTAAATGTTAAGTGAGATAAGAACGGAGAGTTGGATTTAGCAACTCNTGTATTCTAGGCCTGGGACAGCCAGCCCCAGAGCACTTCTCTAGGTTCTATTTTGACTTCTGAAATCTCTCTCCCTTAGCTCCAAGAGCAGCTCCTTCATCTGGAGTTGAGACCCTTCTTACTTTCACATCTACATTTTTATTTTTAACTTAACTTAGTTTAAGTTANCTAGGGGAAAAAAGAAGAGATGCCTTTCAAGGAGACAAAAAAAGAAAGGACCAAAGAGGGCAGAAAAAAACCAGGAGGGAAAGGATCACAAATGCCAGCGAAGAGAGCCTGAAGAAAGAGACCATGGTCAATGGGTCAAATTCTGCTGTTAAGTAAGTGTTAAATGTTAAGTGAGATAAGAACGGAGAGTTGGATTTAGCAACTCAGAGATTATAGGTGACCTTGGTGGCAGCAGTTTCACTGGAGTGTTGGGAGGCAGAAAACAGACTATGGTGAGTTAAGGAGTTAATTTAAAATGAGAAAAGTGTAACAGTGGAAGTAAATCATTCTCTTATAAGGCTTGACAGAGAAGAGAATAACTGAAGGAGGGTTCTTAGGANAAAACTTAGGAAGAGGTTTCAGCAAATGTTTAGGGTGTAGGGGCATAGCTAATAGGGAGAAATTAAAAATACCAGAGAAAGAAGATAATTGATAGAGTAAAGCTCCTAAGAAGACAGGAAGGGGCAGGTTCTAACACTGCCAGAGAGATTCCCTGTAGGAAAGGGGAGGTACACCTCCTCTACTGTATTGGTTGAGGAAATAAATTAAGAATAGATGCATGCTATTTTTTGGTTATGGTATTGGAGAACTGGAGAAACATGACTTTATTGGAAGGGCTTTACCTGGTGCTCAATTAAACGGGTTGATGAAGTTATTTTATGAAAAAGGGGCAGTTTCTACTCATCTCAAAATTGAGATGTTGAATAGCAAAGACTCTACACTAACATGGATTTGGGGCATTTATTTATTTTATTTTTTTTTTAGATTTTATTTATTTATATGACATAGACACAGTGAGAGAGGGAACACAAGCACTGGGAGTGGGAGAGGAAGAAGCAGGTTTCTTGCTGAGTGGGGAGTCCTATGCAGGGCTCGATCCCAGGACCCGGGGATTGTGACCTGAGCTGAAG
The DNA here is from genome assembly GCF_002007445.2 of Ailuropoda melanoleuca. Classification (NCBI taxonomy): domain Eukaryota; kingdom Metazoa; phylum Chordata; class Mammalia; order Carnivora; family Ursidae; genus Ailuropoda; species Ailuropoda melanoleuca. Next base: position 72,034,158 of record NC_048226.1, read on the forward strand.
GCAGACGCTTAACAACTGAGCCACCCAGGCGCCCCTAGGATCTTGGGCATTTAAATTGTTCTCTTCACAGTAGTTCCCCAGACTCCATTTTGCATTCCTAGCAGCAACAGATATATGATCTAATTTCTCCATAACATTGCCAGCATTTGGTGATGTAAGCCCTTTCTCTGGTCCTTTCTCCCCTGGAAATTCCCTTCACTTCCTCCGCTTCTGGATGGTAGGCCCTACACCATAGCCTCCAGACAGTCTCATGCTGCAAGGGACTTTCCCCACATGCAATCCTGTCAAAGAGTTGCCCAACTAAAGTTTGTGTGTGCTACAATCACCTCATGATCATATATTTTTCCTTGATCAGCCCCCAAACACATCAATCTTCCTACATATAGTTGCCCAGATATTTCCTTCCCCCTGTGCCTCGAAAAATGCAGACCATTGCAAGAGTATGGTCATCTCCTGGACCCCATGGCCTGGTATTTCTAGTCAGAATATACCTAAATGCCGAAGACTGACTCTTCGTGGGATAATGAGATTGTGTGAGCTCTGATGCGTCTTTTTTCAGAATCAACCTGTTATTACACTTTAAAGTGTATGTTTAAGCTCACTTTAAATGATAGAGCAGGTTAGTCTTCGAATAAAACTTGAATATCTTCAACATTAGAAATCAAGATATTTTGTAATATCAAGTAATAATAGGTTGAGGCTTTTGAAATACTGACTATACTGAGGACAGACTCCACTTGTCAAAGTTACTTGAAATAATGAAAATGGATTTTGCTAGACTATTGTAGAATCTTGATGAAATATTTATATTTTATCCTTTACTTGTGCTTCCCTTTGTACTTGGTAGATAGCTTTTTCAATAAGGAATAATAGTTGCCTGTGTTTCTGCTTATATTACAGACAATGGATTGACAGGAAGAAATTTGTGACCATCATTTGATCATATTCACAATTTTCACTATTGTTTTTAATTTTGAATTAGGGTAATGAAATATGTTGTTTCTCACCAAATTAACCTTTGGATAAAGCAATCC
>NC_048226.1:72042497-72044819 GCF_002007445.2 Ailuropoda melanoleuca
AAAAAAAAAAAAAAAAGAACAGGAAAGCTAAGTAAGGATGATGAACATTGGTGCTACCTGGAGAGATGCTCTGTGGCAGTGAAGGATAATCACAGGAACTTTCTTTGGGCTGCTACGTTTCCAGCCTTCTTGCAGGTGCGAAGAGGCTGTTAAGAGGGCAGAGGCCACACATTTAATGGCACCAACAATAGCAATGTTTGGCAATCACCAAAAGAAACAAAGCATGTAGGAAAACCCCATTGAATAGAAGACTTTGTCACTCATTGATGATTTACCGAATAACACAGCTCTTCATTTTGTTAGTTTCCAAGGTGCTTTGCAGAAGTGGAGAAAATGGTGAGGCAAATGGTATAACAGTTCATAGTACTGTGACCCATGCACTCTTAGGAATGAAGTGATTCAGCAGTCACCTCCTCAGAAACGGCTGAAATGCCCAGTCACTTAACGGTATCATACAGCAAGTACCATGGAATTCAGCAAAGCTCTAAGTGGAACTACTGTAAAATTTCACTTCCATCCTTTTTCCTCTTCTGCCCTCCTCTCCTCAACCAAAGTGAGAACTTGAGAATATTTTGACTTCTTTCCTCTCTGCCTTCACCCACACATCAGTATTTTATTTCAGAAAATGTAATGCTCTCATCTCTCAGTTATTACCAAAAATTCACTTTCAGTTTAGAGCTATTAATCCATGTTAACCTTTCCTAGACATTTAGGTTAACTATGTATTTGTGGCTAAGTTTGTTGATCACCATTATTTCTTCCCATCTTCTTCTATTACTAGTTTTGATTCTGGTGTTTTGTTTGTTTGTTTGTTTGTTTGNCGTGACCATCATTTGATCATATTCATAATTTTCACTATTGTTTTTAATTTTGAATTAGGGTAATGAAATATGTTGCTTCTCACCAAATTAACCTTTGGATAAAGCAATCCCTGAGTTATTCAGGTGCCAACTATCTTACTTACATAGCAATTCACTTTCTTGTTACATGTATAGTTGCTGTTTCATCAGTACTGATCAAAACACCACTTTTACAATTTATATCCAGCTGACAAAAAATTAGCAAACATAGCATAGATTTTCAGAGAAAAACAGAATAAAGGTTTCTCAACCTTAGCTCCCCCATGTATACATACTATACTTATCAAGATTAGATCATAATCTTCTAATTATAATGTGCACATTAATGCTTTCACCTAATTCTGAAGTAAAAAGGAAATATGGGGAAAATTTCATGTGTGGCTCTCTTGGAATGGATGCAAAGTGAGAGAATAATTGTGTCTCAAGTGAAAGCTCATTGTGGAACACTCGACACATGTCAGTCAGTCTTTTTCTCCACTTACTGCCGTACTAACTGAATGGGCTCATGAACCAAATGCCATGGTGACAGGATGTAAATTATTTTTGTGCTAAATAACATAAGCTTCCCATCACCAGGGTGTGCTAACAATGACATTAGATGAGTACCCAACCTCTACCATCAGACCAATGTTCTATCTCCAATAAGACATCACTGCCTAGGTAGACTAGCCAGCTAAAAACAGATGATTGATTACTTTGAACCCTGTCTATCATAGAGCTTGCAGAGATTAATCTTCATTACAGGTTAGACCTTTACTCTGAACATAGAGTTGACTTTCCTATGAACAAAATTTTTGCCAGCACCATTATTTGTGGACATGTAGATAGCCTTATCTATTGACATGGTGTCTCACTTAACATTGCTTTTGATCAAGGAACTTATTTTTATAGCAAAAAATAGTGAGTCAATGTGTTAATAGCTATAGGATTGACTGCCTTACCATGTATTCAAACACCAAGAAGCAGCTGGCTTAATAAAATTGGGAAGTATTTTATTGAAGAGTTAGCTTCTTGAAAAGATAAAGAAAATTGACAACTTTAGCTAAACTAAGAGAAAAACACTCAAATAAATAAAATTATAAATGAAAAAGGAAACATTTTAACTGATACTACAGAAATAAAGGATCATAAGGACTACTGTGAACAATTATATACCAACAAATTAGAAATATTAGAAATGGGGGAGCCTGGGTGGCTCAGTCGTTAAGTATCTGCCTTCGGCTCAGGGCATGATCCTGGATCCCTGAGATCAAGCCCCACATCAGGATCCTCCACTGGGAGCCTGCTTCTTCCTCTCCCACTCCCCCTGCTTCTGTTCCCTCTCTCGCTGTCTGTCTCTCTCTGTCGAATAAATAAATAACATTAAAAAAAATAGAAATGGATAAATTCCTGGAAACATATAACCTACCAACACTGAATCATGAAGAAATAGAAAATCTGAACAGACCAATAACAAGTAAGG
>NC_048226.1:72051559-72077400 GCF_002007445.2 Ailuropoda melanoleuca
TTTGTTTGTTTGTTTGTTTGTTTTGGTTAGTGTCCTTTCATCATCATCTTCCCTGGAAAGCATACCTAACAATATGCTTGAAACTGAATTTTCTTTTACTCTCACAGGTAAGTAATAGCTTGGATGAAGTCAATCATCTTCTCAGCACTGAAAGGTTATTCCACTGTCTTTTAGCTTCAAATGTTCAAATGTATGTGTCTTTTTTCATGTGGTATGCCTATAACACACTCAGTAAGCCTTTTATGCCTTTTTTTCTTTAAACACTAATCTTCCTTTTGATGTTCCAGGTCATTTTGTTTGGCTATCAATAGTGATCATCCTTTCCTCCAAGTTATTTTTAATCATAGCCAATGCCTAATAGGTTTCTCATTGTGATTTTCGTTTGCATTTCACTGATGATTGGGATGTTGAGCACTTCCTCAAGTACCCCTTGGCCATTTGTATGTCTACTTTGCAGAAATGTCTGTTCAGGAATTTTGCTCATTTTTTAAAAGTGAGTAATAACAAATATGAGGGTTTTTTTTGCTATTGAGTTGGAAGAGTTCCTATACATTTTGGATATTAACTCCTTATCAGATAGGTGATTTGCAGATATTTTCTTCCAAACCATCAGTTGTCTTTCCATTTTGCTGATTGTTCCTTTTGCTGTGCCAAAACTTTTCAGTTTAATATAGTCCCAACTTGTTTATTTTTGCATTTGTTGCCTGTGCTTTTGGTGTCAGATTCAAAAAATCATTGCCAAGGATCTTTTCCCCTACGTTTTCTTCTAGAAGTTTTATAATTTCAGAACTTACGTTTAAGTTTCTAATCTATTTTGAGTTGAATTTTGTGTATGGTATGATCTTGGGGTCCCATTTCATTCTTTTGCATGTGGATATCTAGTTTTCTCCACACCACGAAGACGATCCTTTCCTTATTTTATATTCTTGGTGCTCTTGTTGAAGATTAGTTGATCGTATGTGCATAGGTTTATTCCCCATCTCTCAATTCTGTTCCATTGGTCTATGTATCTGTTCTTATGCCAGTACCATAGTCTTGATTGCCGAAGCTTTGCAATATGTTTTGAAGTCAGGCAGTGTGAGGCCTCCAGGTTTGTTCTTGCTCAAGATTTCTTTGGCTAAGATCAGGATTTTGAGATCAGAATATCTTTTTATACTTTATAGATTCCTAAATGTAAGTCAAAGTATCCATATTGTCCAAAATGTCTGTGTTCATTTGAGGCAGTAAATTAAAGTGCTTAATAGACAGAACTGAAGCTCAGCTGTTTGGTTTTAATTTCTTGACTTCAGCACTAAATAACTATGTGAACTTGAGAAATTAGTGATCTTCACTTGACTTAGTGTCTTCATCTTTCAACAGGGGATAAGAATGGTACCTTCTTCTTAAGGCTGTTCTAAAGATTACATATGAATGGCCTAAAACCGTGCTTGGCACATAGTAAGGGCTATGAGTCTTACCTTCATACATCTTCACACTCACTTTTAGCCATTCGTACATCAACATACCTCTTGTCTAATATAAAGAATCCTGGAAGTATTTAAATATATGCACCTGAACAGTGACTGACCTGACTATTTGAGTTAAGATTCTATGCCCCAAAATGACAAATTCGAGTAAGCACCCTGCTGAAAGAATTCTTCCCTACTCAGATTTATTTCTGTGTGTGCTCTATGTTACAATATTTTAAAAATGATATAAACATATTATATGGAAATAGTCAGCCCCCCCACAAGGAAGATATAGTCAATTTCCATCAATAACCTTGGCTTTTAGAAAACCTATACTTTTAAATGAAATACTATAGTGGTAGGCTTATTACTTACAACAGAAATATCGAAACCTACTACAGACAAATTTAAAAAGGCTTTTATATTTTTGTCTAAATGCTCAGCATACATTGGTTTCCTAAGCCAAGGTTAGGTTCCGCAGTGGAAACTATTACTGGTAAAAATGATCTCTGTGGAATTTACATTATCATTGGCAATATTCTACAAAAGTTAAATGACCTTTGATTGGGAGGGCATTCTGGAACTCTGCAAGCATAAGAAATTTTTGTTGTTTATTTTTTGAGCACTTAATTGAGAATACAATTATTGTTTTGTACTTCCTGATTCGTATCAAATTGCAAAGACAGGAAGATATCTTCTGGTTTAGTGAATTTATAAATAATTTTAATTAAAGAAATGGTCATGACGATATATGAATGTTTACAGTAATATGCATTTCTCAAACTTTTTTGTATTTGTAACAGCAAACTTGTTAAACAGAATCTGAGTTGGTATCCTTATATATTTAACAAGCAAAAGGAATGTGGCTCTGATTGAAGCCAGAGTGTAGAATACAATTTGGAGTAGTTGCTTCTCAGACTTCTTTTTGCTCAATTTCCCCACTCTCTGACCATTGGTTTTTGAACAGTAGTAGGCAGATAATTGCGTACTTTGCTGAACAAACTTCCTACTACAGAGAACACCGTATCAAAAACACTGACCTGAATTAGAAGGGCCCTACCTGGAAGGTTGCATCATTGTACGAGAACAGGCCACTCTAAGACTTAGTTTTCTTACACATGAACTGAAAAGGGCATCCCACAAAATTGGGAAACAGGTAATAAATATGTTTTTAAACTGTGTTAGGATTCCAAGTAATATGTTTGATTGTTTTCTTCAAATTCCAGACATTTAAAGCACTTAAAGTTGATAATGTATTTATCTTATGTGTGGCAACTTTTGAATACCCTGTAGGCATCTAACTATAGAATCTGGGGATTTAAGTTATATTAATATCAACAGCATTTCACAATTTTTATTGAACCAATTGATCTACTGAAACTTTGAGTGTCTCTATAGTGTATTTTCTTGTGATTTCTTCGACCATTTTTATGCCCAGAAAGTCCTCCCATCATTAGACATTAACCTATATTTTCCTTCAGGTTTTTAAAAATATTGTACCTGTTACATTGAAATCTTTACTTGAAATTTATTCTCAAAAGTGGTATGAAGTGAGGATCAAAATCTTTTGTTTTCCAAATTTTCCCAATAGCACTTTAAAAATAATCCATCCCTTTGCCATTGACTCATGAAGCTTCCTTTATCGTTTTTAAGTTCCCATAAATCTTTATCCCATTTCTTTTAGTTTTTATGTCTCAATTTTTCATAACTTTTTTATTATAAAGCAACAGGGTGTTTGTGGAAATTTTGGGAAAAATACAGAAAAACACAAAGAAGAAAATTAAAATTCCCCATAAACATTAAAATTTTAAAGAAATTTCTTCTAGTCATATGTATATATTTATAAAAGATGCTGTAATTTTTATGAAGGAACAGACCAAAATCAGGCTCAAGTAAGCAAAGATGGTTGCTGAACTGGTTTCTGTGAAGGATGAGTGTTCTGTAGCATGAGACACAGATGTAAATTTAGGTGCAGAATTCTAGAGATAGAAGCTGGGGCAGTACATAAGAGTAGAGAAGGGAGCCTGTAAATCTGTAAGTATGAGAGAACAAGAGAAGCAAATTAAAAATTCCTGGTAGTGTACTCTAAAAGTTTTGGGAGAGGGACGCCTGGGTGGCACAGCGGTTAAGCGTCTGCCTTCGGCTCAGGGCGTGATCCCAGCGTTCTGGGATTGAGCCCCACGTCGGGCTCTTCTGCTGTGAGCCTGCTTCTTCCTCTCCCACCCCCCTGCTTGTGTTCCCTCTTTCGCTAGCTGTCTCTATCTATCTCTGTCAAATAAATAAATAAAATCTTTAAAAAAAAAAAGTTCTGGGAGAACAAAAATGTCTAGTAAAACCCTTTTAAATGGTCTGCTGAGCTATCTTCCCTATAAGATCTTCAGTAAAATCCACACTCTACTCATTGAGGTTTTTGTTTGACAGTATTCTTTAGGCAATGGTCTTCAAATTTTTGGTTCATATACTCTAAAATAAAATTTGAAAGACCTTGAGAGCATTTTTAGGTTCACATCAGACATTTTTTGTCATGTGTAAATAGCTTCAAAACATTTAATTTCTGATGAGTAGCAAGTATTGACATTTTAAAATAGAACTACTACCACACTGGTTTATTGTATCTAATAGAATCCAAATAAAATAGCAGTTTGATACCTACCATCATCTACTAAAAAAAAAAAAAGTCAGCAGTGAAAGCAGTAGTTGGAAAAGAATACAAAAAATATCTCAACATATTTTCAGACAGACCTGTGTAATGAGGGAATAGACATTGAAGGAAGTGTAGGCTTGGAAGTGAATTCACTTAAAAATATCTATGCCTTCTTGGAGCAAGTGACAAAGAAGACACTGGGATATAGATATAAATCCGTCTTTTCTTCCTTCTTTCTTTTCTTTCCTTTTTTTTCCCCCCAGCAAAAGTGAGGACGTAATGTACGTACAATTTTGAATCTTAGAATTTCCAGATGGCATTATTTTAGGTCAGGTATTCTTCAAATATGTTCTAATTATTTTATATCATTCTATCATCATTGTATACTATTGTTTATTTATTTTTCAATCGTGAAACATTAATCTAGCAGTCTGCCAGGGATTTGGGCTATGTTCAGATTTTAGAGTATACGATTTCCAGGTCTTCTCCGGATCTGAACTCTGTTACCTCCTACTTCACGTTCTTAAGGTTGTGGCTTCTTACCATCTCGCCTGGGCTAATACTGGAGTTTCCCCAGACCACAAAGTCACAAAGTTGGAATTCTCGCCCATTGCAATGGCACTTTTTCTAGAATAAATATTTCTCAAGTTTCTGCCTGCTATTGGGTGCTTTCTCTTGCCTTCAAATGGTAATTTTTAGTATTTTTGCCCATGTTTATAATTTGTGGAAGAATCCCCTGACCTTTTCTCGCCACTATTATGGAAATTTTGTCCAAGTCAATATTATTAGATTATCTAAAGTGCTTGCTAATTTAATAAAGTGAAACTTATTGCTTTCTTAATATTGTAGTTCAGATTACTAGTACAATTGAGCATTTTCTGTGTGTTTATTTGCTATTTATGCTTCATCACTTGTAAATTACCTACTCATTTCTTTTGCCTATGTTAAAATTCTGTAGACTTATTTTTTTCTTATTGATTAAGAATTCCTGTTATTCAAGTATTATCACTCTGCCAAAATTGTTTGAAAATATACTTCTCCTAAAAGAGGAATTTTAAATTTATAATCAATATATTTATAAATATAAAGTTTATAAATATAAATACATATAAGTAAATAAAGATAAATAATTTATCTTTAAATTTTTTTTATGATATGATTAACATATAAGTTGATTTTTAAAGGAGAAACATCTCTACAAGTTTGAATCTTCTTATCTGGAGACCCAGTTTATCTTTTCATTTGTTTGAATTGATGTTTATCTATCCTGGTAATAGAGTGAATTTTAGTGTAGGTCTCATTTATTACATTTTTAATGTTTTCCATTCTTGATATTGCTAGATATTTTCATGATTTATTTTTTCATTACAACTTCTAGCTATTGTGATTTTATGGAAAAATTAACACTGCCCCATCATTTGTTTATTATGTTATTAAAGTTAATTATATGTATCACCTCATTTAATTCTTCAAACAAATTTCACCTAAATATTATTATCCCCATTTTATATTCAATATTTCAGTCATATATGAGTTTTAAAACGTATGGGTTAGAATACAATGAGCATCCATGTACATGTCGTCCGCTTAAGAAATAACCCACAGTTAACTACTCATTTGAATTTACTATATACCATTCCCATGCAGTTTATGTATATCTATGACACGGTATAGGGATACAAAGATATATAATATTGCTTTTTTGCCTTTAAATGCATAAATAAATGGTACCATACTGTGTATATACATCTGTCTTTTTGATTTGATACTGTGTTTTCACATTTTTCCATGGTAAAATATGTATCTCTATTTCATTCATTTAAGCTGCTTTATAATATTCCTTTGTATAAATATATTGCATTTTATTCATAGTCTTATGTTTATGAGCTTGTTGTTTATTATAAATCTATACCATTGCAAATATTTATGTACATTTTTGTGTCTGTCTTTTTGTGCATAAGTGCTAGGGTTTTTCTATGATACAGTCCTAGCAGAATTTCTGAGAATCAAAATACACACATCTTAACTTTACTAGATATTGAAAATTACTTACTAATAGTGACTAATATACACTCCCTTTAATAGTGTGTAAGAGTTTCCATTTCACTACATGTTTGCCAATATTTGATACTCTCAGAATTTAATTTTTGTTAATCTGGTGAGTGTGAATGGATATCACATCTTTAAAATTTGTATCTTCCTGATTCCTAGTGATGTACATATTTTTCAATTTTTATTATGCATTTTTTTCATCTATTAATTGTCTCTCATATATTTGTCCCTTATTATGCTAGATTCTTTGTCTTTTCCTTATTGACTTCTAGCTGCCTGTTAAATTGTCAGAATAAAAAGTCTTTTTTTTTTCTTCTTAAGTAGACTCCACACCCAGCATCGACCCCAACACTGGGCTTGAACTCACAACCCTGAGATCAAGACCTGAGCTAAGATCAACAATCAGATGCTTAACTGACTGAGCCACCCAGGTACCCCCAGGATAAAAATTCTTTCACAGTTTTATGAACTGAAAAGATTTTAGATTTTCTTTTGAAATTCAGCTGTTTTAAATTTTAAAAAAGTAAAATTTATGATTTTTCTTTGCGATTTGTGCCTTTGTTTTCTGCTTTAAGAAAATTTTTTTCTTTTTTTTAAATTGTTCAGATCATTTTACTACTTACATTTTTTAAAAATAATTTTTTATTATGTTATGTTAGTCACCATACAGTACATCCTTAGTTTTGGATATAGTGTTCCATGATTCATTATTTGTGTATAACACCCAGTGCACCGTGCAATATGTGCCCTCCTTAATACCCATCACCTGCCTATCCCAATCCCCCACTCCCCTCCCCTTGCTTTAAGAAAATTTTAACCACAAAGTTCTAGAAATATTAACTACTATTATTTTTGTGATTTAATATTTTTTATTTTTATGATTAACTTTCTATCTTTCTGGAACTGATGTAAGACAAGTGAGAAAATATTATTTTTATATGCAGATAATTAATTTTCCAAGTACCATTTGTTAAAGAATGTACTAATTATACATATTACCTGTCACATATGAAATACCCATATATGTATGGCTCTGCTTCTTACCTTTACCTTATGTTTAATTAATTTTTTCCATTTTTGTGCAAGTAACATACTAAATTATATGGTTCATATAAGCCTTTTAATCATCAGTGAAGTACACTTTGCTTTTTCCTTTTTCAAAATTGTCTCAGTTTTTCTTGGCCTTTTGTTCTTCCTTATAAATTTGTAGATATAGCTTATCAATGTCTGTAAAAAGTACCCAGCTGTGATTTTTAGTGTAATTTCTAAATGTGTAGATTAATTTATAAATAACACTTTTTTTAGATTGAGTTTTTCCATTTTTGGCATCACTACTTTGTGTTTTCCAATTTTTAAAAATATTTTTCCATATACATTTGTCTTATTTTTAGTTGTAGCCATTCTTAGGTACTCCTATTGCATTCATTCTTTTCACAAACATATATTCAGTATTATGTTGCAAACACTTCTCTTAGTTATTTGGAAACATTAAAAAAATAATAATCCTTGTCCTGAACACCCAGACGATATAATAACAAAGTGGATAAATAAATGATAGGAGTTCTGTGCCAATGTGGCTGAGGAAGGTTCTAACTAACTGGCCCTCCCAAAGGTAACAACTACAAACTCTGTTCAACAATTGAACTGAATTACCCAAATGCTCTAAAGAGAGAAGAAAAGCATATAGATTATGGTGGAGACTCAAAACAAGAAAAATGTACAGGATGAGTTTCTTGTTGCTATATCCTTTAGCTTGGGGGCAAACTGAGACAAAATGCCAATGGCTCCACATAAGACAGGTAAAACACTGTTAAAAATCATATAGTAATTTTAGCTTCATGAACCAGGAGAGAGTTTGGGGCAACCACAGTTCCTGGAAAGTAAATGGGGACAATATTGGAAGGGAAAGAGAAAGAAAGAAAACTCAAATTTGTGAACAGTGTTGCCTGAATCTCTGCCTGATCTCTGACTTATATAAGACTGGGGAAGATTGTAAGCAGCCTAGCAAGGGAAAAAAATAACTGAATTGAAATTGTTATTTCTGATAAAGTCTGTGTTTGCAGCTTTACTAAGTAAATTGCCTACTAAAACAGAAATATAAATATTGTTAGAGGTCTATAACAGAATCTGGGTCCTCCACAAAATATTATTCACAATGTCCACACTAGTTTAAGGTCGCTCAACATATGAAGAACCCATCTTCTCAAAAGAAAATACAGCCAACAGGGTTCAGCCCTGAAATGACTCAGATGTTTAAATTAGTAAACATTTTTAAAACATTATAAGTACATTTAATAAGGTAAAGGAAAATATGCTTGTGGTAAAAAAAAAAAAGAACTCTCTATAGAGAAAATATTTTAAATCTATAAAGAAATCAAATAAGAATCCTATATGAAATATCCAACATCTGAAAAATACTAACTAGATGGTTGTAAATACATAATGGAGATAATAGAGGAATGAATCTTTGAACTTAAAGATATATCAATAAAAGTCATCTAATCTATTAGACACAGGGAAAAAAAGTGAAAAAATTGAACAAGGCATCTGTGGGACAATATGAAAAGTTTGAATATATGTGCAATTGTAGTCCAATAATGCAGGGAGAAAAAAATAGAAAAGGTGAAATATTTGAATAAATGATGCCTAAAATCTCCTCAAATTTTGTGAAAGCAATATATTTAAAGAATCAGGAAGCTCAGTGAACCCAAAGCAGTACCAAAATTAATGAAATCATCTTGAAAATCAGCAATAAAGAGAAAATCTTGAAAGTAGCAAGAGAACACATTATGTAGAGGGGAAAAACAGTTTGAATGATTTCTGACTATTCACTGGAAAATATGAGGATCAGAAGGCAGTGAAACAATATCTTTAAAATTTTAAATACAAAAACATGATCACTCTAGAATTGTATATCCAGTGGACAATTTTTTTTCAGAATGAAGAAGAAATAAAAATCTTTTCAAATAAAAGAATACTACAAAAATTTGTCCCTAGCCCATCTGCATTATAAGAAATGCTAATAGAGGTTGTTCAGTATGAAGGGAAATGATAACCAATGAAAGCTTCTATTTTCAGGAAGAAATGAAGGGAATGAAAAATGGTAAGTATCTGGATAAATATGAAAAACTTTATTTTCCATTTAATTTCTCTAAGGTATATAGTACTGATTAAAGCAAAAATTGTAGCATTTTCTTACGGGAGTTATAATGTATGTTAATGTAATATATGTGATAATTATAACATAAAGGATTTAGGTGGTTAATAAAACCCTATGTATTCCTACATACATTTTACAAGAGCAGCAAAATACCTATTGCAAGTAGACTGTGAATAGATAGGGAGGTATATTTTAATCCCTAGAGTAAACTTAAAAATATGCTGAGGCATAACTAAAAAGCCAATAGAGGAATTAAAATAAAAAATCTTAAAGATAGTCTAATAATCCAAAAGGAGTCAGAAATCAGTAACAGAACAACACCATCAACAACAACAATAAAAAAAACCCAGAGGAGACAAAGAGAAAACAAATAATAAAATGGTAGACCCAAATTCAATCACATCAATAATTGCATTACATGTTAATGGCATAAACTTTCCACAAAAAGCAGGAATTGTCAGAATAGAGAAAAAGTATGCTCCAACTATACATTATATGAGAGACATCCTTTGAATATAAAGACACAGATTCAAAGTAAATGGGTAGGAAGAAAGGTATACCATGCATATAGTAAACACAAGAAGTCTGGAGTGGATAAATTATTACAACTAAATGATGTACTATATTAGAAGATAATAAGTACCTTGTAAATTTTTAAAAAGTTGAACAAAGTATGGGGATCAGGAGTTTGTAGAGATTATAACTTCAAATGGGTTGGTTAGATAGACTTCATTAAAAAGGTGACATTTAATTAACAACGGAAGAAGCTTTGTATGGTCAAAAAGTAAGAAGCAATCAAGCTCAGTCTCATACCCTAGTTAGAATGCTGCTGCTGCTGATGAGGTTAGCAACCTCCAGGTAGTTCCTCAATCACTGTTTAATTCTATTCCTTGTATTATTCACTCTAATCCCTGTATTACTCACATGCTCTTACCTGGCTGTTCCAAAAGGCACAGAGAAGAAACTGGACCTAGTATCTCAGGTTACATTAGAGTGGGATCTAGAATTACTACCCCACCAAGACTATAATCAATGATAGAGACTAGTTCACATTCATGATTACCAATTTGAATGGGGTAAATGGAATGTATGCTATTACATTAAAAAATGGTCAAATGTTACTAGAAATTTTCTTCCAGTTTGAATTGACACTGCTAGGTGCTGTGGATAAGAATATGAATAAGAAAGGAATTCTCTTCAGGGGCAGTCATTCAAATAAGTAACTTTGATGTCGTACTAGATATTATTATGAAAGTTTGTTTGAAGTGAGTAAAGACAAAAGGAGAATACCTGGGAAGGTAAAAGAAAACTAGCAATTAGATCGGCCATGAAGGATGCACAGGTGCATGTTAGGCAGACATAGAAAAAAGTTGATTGAAGGCAATTATATGGAAATGTGAAAGGAGGTGTGAAGATGAACTGCATATTTGGTGTGTAATGAGAAATCCCAAATAGCTGTAACACAGGGTTTATAGTGCAACACAGGACTAGACAGAGTGAAGATAAAGATGAAAAATGTAAAATACTAAGGAATTTGGTATTGTAGAGATAAAATAATGCTTTTAAGTAGGAGGGTGCCATGGTCAGATCTGTGCTTTAAATTATATCTCTGGAAACCATCTAAAGGATGTATGAGTAAAAGTGCAGATACTGAAGAAAGAGAAGCTAGTACAGAGGCTTCGCCTTGGTCTAAATAAGAGGTAAGTCCTGAATTAATGGATGGGTGTAGAATGTATATTTGAGAAATCTTTCTTAGCCTGAGTTACCATGAAAATTGTGAAATGGGGGGTAAAAAATACTTTATTAATCAGAATGTATGAATCTGAATTTCTTATTTGAGCAGTACAGGAGCAGTGTTGCTTTTGACTAAAGTAAGAAAGGAAAGGTAAAAAAAAAACACAAAACAAACAGCTTCAGACTGAAAAAGAGGGAGATCATAGGAATGATGAGCTCCTATTGTAGATACATTAACTTTGAAATGCTCATAGGATAAAGAGAGAGATACGCATAGCAGGTGATTATTCTGGCACTTTAGAGAGAGCCCAAACAAGGAATTTTAATTTTGGAGTCCTTTCTAAATGAATATTATTTGAAATTATGGAATTAGATGTGACCTTCTAGGAGAAATGTAAAAAATGAGAAAGATAGTGGAACAAAGACAAAATCCTGGCAATACTAACACTCAAGGCAAATGAATAAACATCAGCAAAATAAAGAATAATTAAATCAGTAAGAGGAAAACCAAGGAAAAAATTAAAGCTACATGAGAATATATTTTTTAATGAAGGATGAAAAGATAGACTCCAGAAATAGCAATAACTACAAAATGGAATTTAATAGGGGAATAATAATTGACAGGGAACAGACCAAACTGTATCATTCAAAATACATTGTTGGTACTACCACTTAGCCATTTGAAAAAAAATTTGTAATTCTTTTATATGTTTTATAGAAAAATTAAGCCCAGATGGTTCAGAGATTTAAATTGATAAAAATTGAGGAAATAAAATTAATTAAATGGATAATAGGTAGAAGTTTTTATAATCATGGAGAAGACTTTCATACAAAAATGCAAAGAAAAACAAAATCATAATAGACAAAATCAAAAGGAAAAAGTCAAATGAAAAAAAGTAGTGTATATTAAATGAGCTTCCCTCTCACTGTACAGAAAGAATTTCATGTATTAGTTTTGAAAAATAAAGGCAAATATGGTAAAAGAAAAATGAGCAAATCATGTCTCTGGTCTAGAACTACTGGAGAATAAGTATAGTGAGAGTTAATGATTTGCCAAATGCTAGATTTGTCACTAGTTCCAACTTTAGCATTTTTACCTCCTTCTAGAAAATATGATGGGAGAGTAAGCAAGGGGACACCAAACCAGAGGCTACCAAAGAGTAGGAATTGATGGCTTTCTGTAAATGTATTGTCTTTTTGATACCTGTATCTAAATCTCCACTCCAGAATCTAAGAAAAAAGGACAATCAGCATGGCTGGTCCCTATGTATGACAATGTAGGGAAGAATTCATGGAAACTGGAAAAACTGATGCTCAGAGATACATCAAATAGATCTAAGTGTGCAATATAAAACTATTTTGGCTACACTATGAAGTATGTTTAAAAATCTATTAGTGATTCCTGTAGACATTTTAGCATCTTTCTGTCTTGTGCTTAAGGAAAACTTAACTCTGGTGAGCAGAGAAACTGCACATTAGAACAGTTATTACCCAGGGTAATTTGGAACATAGTGCCCTTGTTGGATTTTCAAATCAGGGTGCAAAGCCTAGCTGCATTTTTGTTTTAGATTTCTCTAGACTTTCACCATGACTGCAAACTATTGAACAGAATTTGGCCTGGCATGGGCTGCAATGTCCTTAGGGTATCTGTCTCTGGCAGGATAGGCTTGGCTACGTGATAGTAATAAACAGACCTTGGAATTTCTGTTTATTTTTCATTCAGGTAACAATCTGATGTAGATCAGGCAGCTCTCCTGAACAGCTCCCCTCCAAGTGGTGACTCAGGGACCAAAGATACTTCTGTCTTTTAGTGTATCTGAGAAAATATACAAGGTTAATGTTGAAGGAAAATACAAAAATAGATAATTGTGCAGTACTGTTTTAAGGGCTGGGTATAAAAGTGTCCTTACATTATTTCTGCATGCATTCCATTGACCTAAACTAAATCATATGGCTCCCAATATATTTTCATGGGAGAATAACATATGCAATTATCTATGTGCCCAGGAAGAGAAAACAGTGTTGAAAACATAACATAGTCTTAACCACAGTCCAAATTCTGATCAAGAAAATGTCTTATTCTTCTCCTATGTCAAAGGAGCTCACATCTGCCCCCTGTCTTCCCAAAGAAAATAATTCATTGCTCCTCCATTCACTGCATCCATCTCAGAATCCAAGTTCTCAGTCTTCTCCATCAGGTCTACATATGGTTTCTCATGGTCAGGTGACATATGAACCAAAAAAGACAACTTATCTGTACCTTTACCTCACATCCACATACAGCACATCTACAATAAATACTAATAATTGGTAAGAGGGAGAATAAAGACATACACAGTAGTCAACATTCTTTATTGATCAGTAATACCCCAGCACAGAAACTGTGAAAATCTCACACCAGAGGTAGAGGCAGGGTAGAGAGCGGGGGCGGGGGAGGGGGGGTGGTTGCTGGACTAGGCCTTGATTCTACTCTTTGGGAGGAATTACTTTGTCACTTCCTCTCTGTGGCCCCAGGCTATACCTCTTAGAGCCTCTTTGTTGTCATTATTTTCTTTAGCCACATCTGAAAAGTTTGGAGAGCATGCTTTCCCTGCAGGAGGTGTTCCAAGGCTGCTTTCTCTATGTGGAAGTACAAGAATTGATGTTAGTATTTGAATTTAAAAATAAAAACCTTTTTCAAGAGTGCCCTTGTGGTTTCCTTAACAATGCAGTTCCCTCAAAACTTTGCAGACTTCTGATCTATTTACTTTGCCAGTTTCATATAGCCAGTTACCATACCCAAAGTTATTTCCTAAAAATAATGTTCAAATTTATTTTACACGGCTGCTTCTTCATCCTCATGCCTCTTTATCACTCAGCTTAATTGTGGCTCGGATTGGGTTCCTTGAGCAAATGGAGTCAAGCCACACCCTACTCTGACCTTTGTTCTGAGTCACTTTACTCAGCTGGAAAGTTTTTAACTGCGTGTTGTCACTCAAAGTCTTTGTATTTCAATCTCTACAAGCAGCTAGGTTTTCCAACCTTGAAAGACTTGAATTTCTGAACTCTCATTTCTGCTTGCAAGCTAATTCTTCCCTAGCTCATTTCTTCTTTGTAATCCTTTGTAGTACTTCTGAGATGTAGCTAATAATGGAAAACACACAGTAGGGCTGTGAGGCATTTTAACATCTAACTAGAAGTGACCAGTCAACATGTGGTCTTCTTCCTAGGGTACATTAGGCAATGATTTTTAGCAAAGATTTCACCATTTTTCTAGTCTTAAGAATCAGTTTCCTCATCGTATGCTATCTATCCTCAGGCTTCATACTTTCAGATTTGGTTGGAGGAGTACCCTGCTTAAAGATAACAATTTCTGGGGTGCCTGGGTGGCACAGCGGTTAAAGCGTCTGCCTTTGGCTCAGGGCGTGATCCCGGCGTTGTGGGATCGAGCCCCACATCAGGCTCTTCTGCTATGAGCCTGCTTCTTCCTCTCCCACTCCCCCTGCTTGTGTTCCCTCTCTCGCTGGCTGTCTCTACCTCTGTCAGATAAATAAATAAAATCTTAAAAAAAAAAAAAAGATAACAATTTCTATATTAGGGTAAATAATATAAGCTCCTTGAACCATTCCCAAGCCCTCAAAGGCTTAATAAAACATACTTAATATTAATCATTAGTGCCTAATAAAGTAACAAAATTATTTTTCCTTTATTCCCCATTCATCTTATTTGGTCAGAAATGATCAAAACAGCTTGGAATATGGTAAGTGCACAGAAAATTAACTGTAACTATTAGTATTGTTCTTGCTAATATTACTAGTCACAGAGAGTTATAAAACAAAACAGAGAGAAGCCATATGGTGAGCAATAAACAAAGCAGGACGGAAGACAGTATTAGATCAGAGATTCGGCTTATCAGCTTGCCAGGGCTGCCATAACAAAGGACCACACTGGATGGCTTAAATAATAGAAATTTATTGTTTCATAGTTCTGGAGGGTGGACATCCAAAATCAAGGTGTCAGCAGGGTCGGTTCCTTCTAAGGACTGTGAGGAAGAATCTGCCTTTCTACCAGCTGGACATCTTTGGCATTTTCTGACTTGAAAGAGCATCACTCCTGTCTCTGCCTTCATCTTCATATGGTGTTCTCTCTGTGTGCATGTCTGTCTTCATATTCCCCCTTTTTAAAAGGATGCCAGTCATATTGGATTATTGCCAATCCTACTGACCTCATTTTAGCTTGATTATCTCTGTGAAGATCCTATCTCCAAATATGGTCACATTCTGAAATACTGAAGGTTAGGATTTCAACATATGAATTTGAAGAAGACACAATTCAACCCATAATATGTAATAAGCCATTAATAAGTAATATTTCCATTGAAATATTTCTTAAGTTACATATTTACATGGCGGCTAATGGTTCTCATCAGTAGCTTCATGAACAAAATCTAGATATTAATATTAGAAATCAAATGTGCATTCTTTACTCCTTACTGGGCATAATTATGCTTGAGTTAATGCTTAGTAAACTACTATATTGCAGTGATCTCAAGAAATCTTTCCATTGCTTCCTATTTCCTTGAGTTTAAGATACCCTTTTGTCTTCTGTGTATTGTAATTAATTATTAGCTACGACAGAACAAGAAAAGCCAGGTGAGCAGAATACACCTTTTAAAAGGTTGTCTGAAATAAGATTACTTTTCTGTGTCATAGCCATGTAAAAACTATGGTATCATCTAAAGTCTTCTATTGCATAATTGTTTCACTTTGTTAAACAAGAAACCTTATTATGCTTAAATAAATATGAAAAGAATGAGAATGAGGAAAAATCATTGAGGCATTCATTTAATTAAAATCAATATCTTCATCATTTTCTGTGTATTGATATTTTATATTGTTATTTACTTGAATAAGGTGAAACTTCCATATCATTCACAATGTTCTGAACTGTAAACATACAGCTATACTGAAGAGAAATTAATGCATGTTTTAGGTCAAAGATATTGCCAAATAAACTGTTATTGCAATCAGATTGTTCCATTGAAACTACAGAAATACTCACATACAGAAATAATAGTTGTCAGTAAAAGGTTGAAAGATATGGGTTTGTTTGTTCTTGCTCTACACTACATGCTTGCTTTTGTTTACTCTGACTCAAGTGGCATCAGGAAAGAAAGCAGGTTTGGCTGAGTAGTCAACATTTAGTACAACCTCCTTTTTGTCCAGCTTTCTGTTCTTCTCATCTTATAATCATCTCCCTTCCCCAGAATACATTACTGAATATTGTCTTCTTGTTTCTGACTGCAACTTGTCTTTCTATTTCCAGCCTTTAAAAGAGAGGATGACACATTATAAATATCGAGGAAGTATATTTGACTGAAAACATGAATGGGTGAATGAATGAATGAACGAATGAGTTAATTGCATGCAGAAATCCTACTTGTAGCTCAACCAGCACTGCCTTCCTAATCTTGAGAAAACAAAATTAATTTCCCCTTCCTTATTTTTCACTCCTTTCAGTGTTCCTCAGTTCATCTAGTTATAAAAATGTAAAATTGTAATTGTAATTATTAACATTAGGGCATAAATGGCCATCACAAAGTTATTTGCTTTTAATTTAATTTGCTGTTTTGTAGCATTTCACCCATTGTGGTAAGAAAACAAATAGGCTGTAACCAGACCAATTTTTTGGCTAGCTTTCTAAGCAGGAAAGCTAGTCCTAAGAAGAATGGCAAGGTACATAGCAGACACACGATATATAAATGTATTTACTAACTGATGAGAGGAGATGAGAATTCAAACACTGCAATGTATCTTAAATACAAAAGTCTGAATTTTGTTATGTTTCATCTGAACAGAGAATTTTGCCTCATCCTTTAAACAAATAGGAACCTACTCAATATTTCCGGATAGTCTCATCTAAGTGGATCGTGTTGATGAGGTTAAGTTTCGATAAAAGAAGATGAGATCGGTGAGAAGTATTTCCCTGTTACAGACATCAATAGTGGTCCATTTCCTGCCAGCTTAGGAAAATAGGGTAACAGGATGTTGTGTGGCAATGTGACAGAACAGATTTTTTACAGGAAAAGGGAGCTTAAAAGTTAAGTCAAAAACTGGCTTTAAAATATAGTTGAAACACAAATTATTTTTAGTCACATTTATATTGGCCTTTGGGAATTCGAATTTCATATTACCAAGGGAATACTCAAATGAAATTTTGTAGCCACATATATAAAAACCACCTAGTCTGTAGTCATGGACTAAATTTCCTATTGACCCAAAACATTTCAAAACTTCCTTCTGTCAAATATTCTAATAAGCATCTATCAATCTATCCTATGAAAATCCTAAGGCATACTCTGTACCTCTATTTCCCACAAGTGGCAAAGACATAATATAAGTTCATATTCTCTTTATGCAGACATCTGGAGTAGAGCCTCTCAATGAAACTTGTTCCGAAGACATGACTACATGGGCTTTTCCTGTATAGAGTTCCACAACATATTAATGTAGAAACAAAAAAATAACAAGAAAAATACATTTAAAATTTGCCAAATTGTTGACATTATCAAGAACATCTTCAAGATCTGTCTAGGTGTGTAAGTACTACACAAATCACATATTTAGACAAAGTTCCTACTATCTAGAGATTCACAGTCTAAAACATGGAACTTAAAACTAACATCAGAATTACAGAGGCATCAAATTTAGAATCTGAAAAAAAAAATGATTACCAATGTGAACAATAAGGCTAATGATGAATAAAATTCTCCAAGTTGATGAGTCTAGTTTAGACCCTAGCTTTCCCGATTATCAGTCCAGTTCACTGTCCCTTTGAGAGTTCAGATTTTGTAACTGTCCACTATCAGGGGAGCTTTAATGCTTTAATGGCATAAGGAAAACTCCATCGGTTTTCTTATTAGACCGTGCATGGTTAGAATTCCAGCATCTTCAGTTACTCTGTGAGCTTAAGAAATACAATTTTCCATTCTGAACCTCAGTTTCCTTGCTGGCCAAACTTTTATCTGCGCAGATGTATGTGTGTAGAACGAAAGAACTAACCAACAGAACAAAAGCTAACCGTTATTGCCACTGCAATCCACTCATCTCTGTAGGAAATGGGAGCAGCATAAACATGTTCTCTGGTAGATTCCATTCAGATTCAGTCTTACTGGAAGGCAGGGTACACACTAACTGGGTATCACTAGTAACAAGTGCTTGGTTACTTAGAGTTTTAAAGTGTATTCTAAGCTATTATTATAATGCAACTCCTCAACACATATATTAAGGCAGGGAGAGGAAAGAAACTGAGGAAGGATGGGGTGGAAAATGCATTTTTTTCTATCTTACATTTTTGCTTTCAGTTGGTTTTCTTCCAAAGCCATAGAAACCTCCACAGAGAGGATTTTGTTTGTTTCTTTTGTCTATTGAGTATAATATTAGTTACTGCATTATTTTCTGTATTAGTCAAAAACCAAAAAGGGGAAAAACAATTTCAATTTGGAAGAAAATAAGTGGAAATATTTTAGCTAAATATACTTTCAATTTTAGAAGTTCTTAATTGTATATTGTTTTGTTATCACTGATAGTGGTGTTTTGGTGAGGAGATGCACTGCAGTTCAGTAAGTATGACAGTTCTTTCATGTGCATTATGTCTTAAAATCAGAATCTGCAGAATTTTAGCCTATAGTCAGATTGGGCCTACAAATCTATATTCTTTGAGTGGTACAACATCTATTTTATTTGTATTTAAAAACCTTTAACAGGGACATGTACTCTCCATGTCTCCGTAATACTCAGCTGTATCTTGCCCAGAGGGTCCCTTGTGTAGTAGTTAAGATTGCCTTTGGCCGTAGGTAAGCACCTAAATACAGTGCTTAATAAAACGGGTGTTTTTCCTTCTAGAGTAGGGATTCCACAGTCAATTCAGGGCTGATACACTGCTAAAGGAAGTCATCAGAATTGGCTCCTCTTTTCCAACTATGTTCCAAACTGTGTAGATTTTGTTCTTATGATTACAAGATGACTCTTCCATATCCAAGCATCATGTCCCATTTTAGATATGAGCAAGGGGGTGGGCCAAGAAAAAAGATGTGTTGTGGCTTTTGAGCAAAACTATTTCAGGTTCTCTAGCCACATCCAGTAGATCTCTGCTTGCATTTTATTGGTCTGAACTGCATTACAAAGCCAAATCTGGCTATAAGGTAATTTCAGAAAATTAGTACTTCTAACTGAACATCTTGAACAAGATTAGGGTTGTGCTGCTAAAGAAGAAGAGAAGAAATGATTTCGAGTAATCTGTTAATAACTAACAATTAAACAGCACTTTCTACATGCCAAGAACTTTTCATATAATTATTTAATACAACTCTTCTCTGCAGTATAAATACCATTATATTTCCATTTTGAATATAAGTAAACTGAAACACACAGATATTTAATAACATGCAAAAGATTACCTAGCTAAGAAGTGACAGAGCCAAGATTTGAACCCAAGTACTCTGTCTCCAGATACCGTGATAATGATATGCTGTGTATATGACACATCTAAAGAGGCACAGGATTTAGAACTGCCAGGTACAAAGAGAGTAGAAGTGATGCTATTGGCTAAGCTCAAAGTCTGAACACTAAACTACATCACAGGATGACAATCCTATTCCCCATCCATATTCTCCAATCCTCTTCAGTCTATGTGATAGAAGAATAAAAGACAAAATACTTTTCTGCAACTTTAGTATCAGTTATGACACTTTCAGCTTTGAGTAACAGAAAACCAGTACAAACTGTCTTAAATAATAAGAAATCTTATTGGCCCATGTGACAGAAAGACTAAAAGCAAAGCAGTTGCCAAGCGTGGTATGATTGGGGTTCAGCTTTATTTGAATGCTATTCCCTTTGTTATCCACTGCTCTGTAGGTTAGCTCCGTTTTAGAGATAGCTTTTCTCATTGTCCAAAATGGATGACAGAAGCAAGGGATGCAATATTCTTGTCTATTTTCAGGAGAAGAGAGATGAACAGGCTCCCCATACTTCTGTCCTAAGAACAAAAGCCTCCAGGAACTCTTCCGTTGTCCAGAATTGGGTCCCTTGCCTGTTCCTAAAACGATCACTAACAAGGGGGATGAGATCTTGTTACAAGATTAGAATTAATTAAAGATCACTCTGAGAATGGAAATGAGGAAAGTTTACTTGAATCACAAGGGTTGTTTGGAGGAGAGGTAGGATCTGAATAAAACTGGGCTCCTGTTAAGACTTAGAGGATAGATTACTGGTGTTTGAAATTTATAAAATTCAATAGTATACAAATAATACTATATGTGATACTAATATTAATAATAGTATATAAATACATATACACACGACTACGCTATATATACTAATAGTATATAAATTGTATATAAATAATACAATATAAATAGAAACAATGCGGGGAGGCTGGGTGGCTCAGTCAGTTAAGAGTCTGCCTTCAGCTCCAGTAATTATCCAGTGTCCTGGGATCAAGCCCGCATCCAGTTCCCTGCTCAGTAGAGAGTCTGCTTCTCCCTCTCTCTCTGCCCCTTGCCCACTAATGCTCACACACTCTCTCTCTCTCAAATGAATAAATAGAATCTTTTAAATAAATAAATAAATAAAGTGTTAAATTCCAGAAGAGCAAGTTAATAAGAAAATAATAAAAGCATCACCCAAGTAAGAATTAGGTAAAATTCAAAGTTTTTTGACTAATATCACATTTCCAACCAGTAAACTGAATACCAGAAGACAAGAATGATGCTTTCTTGAATTTAACAAGGGAAAACATGATTTTTAAACTCAGAATTATATTCCCAGGTAAACTATCAACCAAGGATCAGAGCAAAATAAATACATTTTCATATACATGAAGATTCAGAAGTTCTATTTCATATGTACACATTCCAAGAAAGTTATTTGAGAATACACTTCAGAAAAGTAAGAGTGAAAAAGAAAAGAGAA
Source organism: Ailuropoda melanoleuca (assembly GCF_002007445.2). Taxonomy (NCBI): domain Eukaryota; kingdom Metazoa; phylum Chordata; class Mammalia; order Carnivora; family Ursidae; genus Ailuropoda; species Ailuropoda melanoleuca. Next base: position 72,072,548 of record NC_048226.1, read on the forward strand.
AAATTATGGAATACAAATAATAGGTATATCTAAAAGTGGGATTGCAGGTAGGACTAGAAATACAAGGATTAGTGCAAAGTCTATATAAGAATCAATGATACCCCTAATTTTCCTCCCATACCACACTGTCAGTTATCAACTTCTCCATACCTGGCTAAAGGCTGAGACTTATTCTTTAGGGTAAACCTAGAAATATTATGTATTTTGTATTCAGTGATAATAACTGAATGTGGGAATTCTGTACTGAAAAAATAAGTCTGTACAAAAATACATGGTAAAGCTCCTCACTGGCTGTGTGCTTATGAGGTTGAGTATTGCAGGATTTCTCTCTGGGGGTGTGTTGAACCCAGGAGAACCCTGTATAAACAGGGACCTCTAGCAGGAAGTTCCTTGTTCTATCACCCAAAGCCCACAACTTGACAAGTACTTCTCAAACCCCATTCTATCCATACACACAAACTTCCAATCAGGTTTTTAGTGTCTCAGTCATATTAGAAACAAAAAATCAAAGATACCAAAGAGTATGGAAAAATTCTAACATGAAAGACAGACACAAAATTATATAGGAAAAAAATAAAGTACTAAGGTAACAGAAAATTCTCAGGCAACTGAAGAAAACTTAAAATTACTGGATGCAGAAACATGGAAAAGAGGGAATAAACATAGAACACTGTAAAAGAACTCTTTCAAAATAAAAACAATAAGTCAAAGAAATTAAAATGTGATCACATAAATAAAAATTGCAGTGAAGATTTGAACGACAAAGCCAAAGACATTTTCCAGAAAATAACAAAAATGGTGAAAGTGAGGAAAGGAAAATATAAGAAAATGGTAGTATCCATTCAAGGAGAACTGAGATAATAATAATTCCAGGGAAAGAGATAAAATAAAGAAGTTTCTCAGAACTGATGGCAGCACAAGTTTCTCGACTGCAATGGTTCAGCAAGCAAATGGGGAGCTCGGTAAATGGGGAGACAGTGCAACATATATTTTCACATTTTGAAATTTCAAGGGATTGAGGGTAAAGAGAAGATCCTGAAAGTTTCCAGGGTGGGAGTGGGGGAAAGAAGCAGACTACATTCAGATGTTAAGGAAATGATACAGCATCAGACTTCTCTAAATAGCACTGGAAGATAGAATTCAATGAAACACTGGTTTAAAAATTGAGGGAGTCCCTTCATGTATCTCCCCAACAACAATTTGGCATCCATCCACAGAAAAAGTGTTTTTGTGGGAGCCAGCACCCTATGCCAAAGGACCTGGGAGATGTCTCACCCACCTGTGCATTGTGCAATAGACAAACCGATCTTGGTCCTGGCTATGTACACAAAAGTGGTCCATGAACTGGTTCCTGGCTCTTTTGCCTGCAGTCCAGTAGCCCTGGAGAACACTGACTTAGACAATCACCAACAGATAAGGAAGTCTTTGTGGAAGTCCAGGAATCCAGCAGAGAAGTTCCAGCACACTGTTGGAACAAGAAAGTCAGAGGCTGAACAAGTTGAAGAGGGTCAGAAAAAGAGCTTGAGTTTATCCATGTCACGGCTCCCCCAAAGTGGCACAGCTAGTGCCAAGAGAGCCCTTCTCAGCCTATGATTTCTCTTGTGGAGGAAAGTGAGAACATGTGAGTGAGTGCCTGGCTTCCCCAGCTGTGTGGGATGCTGCCAGAAGCCCATTTCTCTCTCATCCCATCCAGAGTACTGCATCATGAATTGCAAGCTTGGAGAACAACAGTGAAGTCTTGGAACATGTCAAAGGTATGCTGACCATACTAACTACATTATGGACTCCATCAGGAGCCCCACCCCCACCCATAGCTGTTGAGAGGCCTCACCTGTCAATCCCCCCAATAGGCCCACAGACATCAACAACACTCTATGGGCTGGACCCACACACCTCCACGTGCAGTTCTTCGTATGTGCCCCTAACATTAGCAAGAGTGTGCTTTGGCAGACAACTACTGAGCATGCACAGAAAGCTGGTCTGTACCTATGGGCCAGGAAGAGACCAAAAATGAACATTTAGCATCGCCTTTGAGAAAGTAAAAGGTGGCTGGCTATTAGCAATAGGCCTGGTGTGCAGAAGGATCAAAAGAAAGCATACAAGCTTAAGAATCTGCCACAAAATTTAAGAAATAATACAGATGCACACTGGGGCAAAAGAGAGAGAGGGAGGGAGGCAAACCATAAAACAGACTCTTAACTACAGAGAAGAAACTGAGGGTTGCTGGAGGGGAGGTGGGCAGGGGATGGGCTAAATGGGTGATGGGTATTAAGGAGGGCATTTGTTGGGATGAACACTGGGTGTGATATGTAAGTGATGAATCACTAAATTCTACTTCTGAAACTAATATTACATTGTATGTTATCTAGCTAGAATTTAAATAGAAACTTGAAGCAAGCAAACAAACCAACAACAAAAAAGAATCTGCCACAAGAGGGAGCAAGAAGTGTGGAACAATGTGTATCCACAGAAGATCTGAGAAAGCTCCAGAATCCCTAGTAGGGCTGAAGGAAGATGATTCTTTTCCAAAGTTATTCAGTAAAGAATGGAGGAGGTGACTGCTATTTTAAATTCAAAGATAATAATGCAAGACTTTAAGGAACATGTTAAGACATGGAAACATGACACCACAAAAAGATCACAATAATCTTCCATTTATCAACCCCAAAGATATGGAGATCTGCAATTTACCCAACCAAGAATTCAAATTAGCTGTTTTAAGAAAGCTCAATGAGCTACAGGAAAATACAGAAAGACAATTCAATGAAATCAGGAAACCAATGTGCCAACAAAATGAAAAGTTTAAAAAAAAAACAGAAAAAAGTCATAAAAAAAATCTGAGGTGAAAGATACAATAAATGAAATGAAAAATGCAATAGAGAGCCAAAATCAAAATGGATCAAGCAGAAGAAAGAATCTGAAATTGAAGACAATACCTTTTAAATGATCTATTCAGAGAGAACAAAGAAAAAAGAATTAAAAAGAATGAAGAAAGTTTGTGTGATCTAAGGGATACGATTGAACAAGCCAATCTGAGAATTATTGGAGTTCAAGAAGAGAGGAGGATGGGGGTAGAAAAATTGTTTTAAAAAATAATGGCTGTGTGTTTGCTTTATTAGCACATATACTAAAGCTAGAACGATACAGAGAAGATTAGCTATGTCTCTTTCCTACACAAGGATGACATGCAAATTCAAGACACTCCATGTTTTAAAAAGTAATAATGGCTCAAAAGTTCCACAGCTGGAGAGAGATTTAGCCATCCATGTTCATAGGTCCTCTAATTCAACTCAGAAACCTATTCTCCAAGACACATTATAAAAGCTGTTAAAAATCAAAGACAAAGAATCTTACAAGCAGGAAGAGTAAAGAAGCTTATCACCTACAAAGGAACCCCCATAAGGCTATCAGCAGCTTTCTCAGCAGAAACATTTTAGTCCAGGAGAGAGTGGGATATTCTATGGATGAAAGTTGTCCTTTAGAAATGAAGGAGAGATAGAGACATTCTCAGATAAACAAAAGCTGAGGGAGTTCATCACCACTGACTTACAAGACCTGACTTACAAGAAATCCTGAAAGGCATTCTTATAGCTGTAATGAAAGGGAATGAATTAGTAAAATGAAAACATATGAAAATATGCAATGCACTGGTAAGGGTAAATACATAGTCAATTTCAGAATATTATAATATTGTATATGTTACTATGCTAGCCACTTAATTTTACCAAAAAATTTAAAGGATACAAGTATTAAATTCAGCAAAAACTGTAATAATTTGTTAGTGAATATATAATATAAAAAGAGGTAAATTGTGAAATTAAAAAAAATTAAATGAGTAAAAAAGCAAACTTTTTGTATGTAATTGAAGTTAAGCTGCTGTTAGCTTAAAGTAGACTGCTATATTTATAAAATGTTTTAGGTAAGTCTCATGATAACTGTAGAACAAAAACCTACAGCAGATACACAGAGATGAAAAGAAGTGAATCAAAGCATTTACCATGATGGAAAACCATCGATTCACAAACAAAGGCAGCAAAAGAGGATGAGGAACAAGGAGATTACAATAAAGCCAGAAAACAATATTATGGAATAAGTTAAGTCCTTACTTGCCAATAATTATGCAAAATATAAATGAATTAAATTCTTTAATCAAAAGACAAAGTAGCTGAACAGAAAAAATTAACAACTAAAACAAGAACAAACTATATGCTTCCTACAAGAGACTCACTTCAGTTTTAAGGACAAACATAGGTTCAAAGTGAAGGAACAGAAACATATATTTCATGGAAGAAGAAACCAAAAGAGAGCAGGAATGACTATACTGGTATTAAAATAGACCTTAAGTGACAGGCAATAAAGATACAAAGAAGGTCATTATATAATAATAAAGGGATCAGTTCATCAATAGGATATAACAATCTTAAATACACATACACCCAACATTTAGGATCTAAATACATCAAACAAATACTAATAGATTTGAAGGAAAAAACCGAAAACAATACAATAATAGAATAGTAAGGGATATCAGTATCCCACTTTCAACAATGGATCCATCATCGAGATAGAAAATTTACAAGGAAATATTGCACTTGAACTATGCTTTAGACCAAATGAACCCAACAGACATATACCAAAACATTCCATCCAACAGCAGCAGAACACACATTCTTCTCAAGTGCACACAAAAATTCCTCCAGGATAGAACATATGCTAGGTCACAAAACAAGTCTTAGCAAATTTAAGAAGACTAAAATCATATCATTAGGTCAGAAATATCCCTTCCAAATGGATGAAAGACCTCAATGTGAGACAGGAATCCATCAAAATTCTAGAGGAGAACATAGGCAACA
>NC_048226.1:72077500-72092500 GCF_002007445.2 Ailuropoda melanoleuca
CATCGGAATCTGGGGATGTACTGTATGGTGATTAACACAATATAATAAAATAAAATTTAAAAAAAAAATCCTAAAAAAAAAAAAAAAGAAAAGAAATATCCCTTCATAATGGTATGAAGATAGAAATCAATAACAATAGGAAAATGGAAAAGTCCATAATTATGTGGAATTAATACACTCCTAAATAACCAGTGGATCAAAGAAATCAAAAGACAAATTAAAAAATATCTTGAAACAAATGAAAATGGAAACTCAGCATACTAAAACTTATGGAATGCAGTTCTAAAAAGGAAGTTTATAGTGATAAATGACTACATGAAGAAAAAAAGGAAGCTCTCAAATATACAACCTAACTTTATATCTTAAGGAACTAGAACTAGAAAAGAATAAGCCCAATGTTAGCAGAAGGAAGGAGAGAGCAATGATCAGAGTAGAAATAAATGAAATAGAGAGAAAAAGGGGGATAGAAAAGATCAATGAAACTAAGATCTGTTTTTTTTTGAAAAGATTATGAAAATGGACAAACCTTTAGCTCGACTAAGAAAAAGAGAAGACTCAAGTAAATAAAAGGAAATGAAATGAAAGATGAGGCATTACAATGGATACTGCAGAAGTTCAAAGAATCATAAGACACTACTACAAAAAACTATATGCTAACAAATTGGATAACCTAGCAGAAATGGATAAATTCCTAGAAACATACAATCTACCAAGACTGAATAATAAAGAAACTGAAAATATGAACAGACTAAGTTTTAGGAAGACTGAATTAACAATCAAAAACCTGTCAGCAGGGGCGCCTGGGTGGTGCAGTCTTTAAGCGTCTGCCTTCGGCTCAGGGCGTGATCCCAGCGTTCTGGGATGGAGCCCCACATCAGGCTCCTCCGCTAAGAGCCTGCTTCTTCCTCTCTCACTCCCCCTGCTTGTGTTCCCTCTCTCACTGGCTGTCTCTCTCTCTGTCAAATAAATAAATAAAATCTTAAAAAACAAAACAAAACAAACAAACCTCCCAGCAAAGGAAAGTTTAGGACCAGATGGTTTCACTGGTGAATTCTATCAAACAGTAACACCATCCTTTCTTGAACTCTTCAAAAAAACTGAAGAGGAGGCTACACTCCCCAACTCATTTTGTCAGGCCAGGATTACTCTGACATGAAATCCAGAAAAGGACACTATAAGAAAAGAAAACTGCAAGCCAATATTCTTGATGAATATAGATGCAAAAATTCTCAACAATATATTAGCAACTTAATTCAACAGCATGTTAAAAGAATTATATACCATGATCAAATATGATTTATCCTTAGAATTCAAAGTTGGTTCAACATACACAAATAAATAACTGTGATTCACTACACCAATAGAAAGATAAAAATCACATGATTATCTTAATAGATGCAGAAAGAACACTTGATAAAATTAATCATCCCTTCAAAGTAAAAACTCACAAAAATTTGAATATAGAAGGAATGTTCCTCAACATAAGTAAGGTCATATATGACAAGCCCACAGCTAACATCATACCCAATGATGAAAGGCTGAAAGTTTTCCTCTAAAATCAGGAATAAGACAAGTGTCCCCACTTTTACCATGCCTATTCAACATAAGCTGATATCCTAGCTGGAGCAATTAGTCAAAAAAATGAAATGAATGACCTCCAAATCAGAAAGAAAGAAATAAAATTGTTTGCAGAAGATACGATCTTATATATGGAAAAGTCTAAAGGCTTCATTAAAAACTGTTGGAACCAATACAAATATTCAATAAAGTTGCAGGTCATATAAACGACATATAAAAATCAGTTTCATTTTTATACACTAACAATAAACTACCTGAAAAAATAAGAAAACAATCCCATTAACAATGCATAAAAATACTTAGGAATACATTTAGCCAAGGAAATAAAATATCTGTACATTTAGATTTTTTATTTTTATTTATTTATTTGAGAGAGAGAGAGAGAGAATGAGTGGGGGGAGGAGCAGAGGAAGAGGAACAAGCAGACTCTGAACACAGTGTGGAGCCCAACGCAGGGCTTGATCCCACAACACTGAGATCATAACCTGAGCCCAAATCAAGAGTTTGACACTTAACCGACTAGCCACCCAGACACCCCAAAATATCTGTACATTTAAAATTATAAGATATCAATGAAAGAAATTGAAGAAGACACAAATGTTGGGGTTAATGTAGAGTACGAAATCATTCATAATACCTGGCTTGCCAAAATGTAACATGGAAGACACTGGGGGTGAGGGAAGTTTTCAGAGAAAGGCATAGGCCTTTGGAATGCTGAGGTCTGTGTGACCACTCTGCCCTAGGAATGCCATGGGGAGTTGCCTTCCCTGAATCTTTCTTAGCCCAAACAGCCCCACTGCGATCTAAGAAATATATGCATTGTCCCCTAGGCTATGTTTAGCAGAACACATAGAACACGCTGATTAGCATATTGTATCTTTCCCATAATCAAGACTCTCTTAGCTCCAGTAAGACCCCTTTTCATGCATCAATTGCTTGAGAAACAGAGTAATAAAGATTTATGATTACCGTGAAGCACCAATAAAGGCGAGAGCAAAGAGTGAAGGGTACTCATCTCTGAGCATTGGTCCCCCTTGCCTTCGCCTCTCTTTCACAGCAAAGTCTGGAGTAATCTTTCATTAGTCCATACAGGGAGTGCTGGCCATTCCCAGCACAAAAATAAATAGAAAGACATCCTGTGTTCATGAATTGGAGGAATTATTATTTTTTTAATGTCCATACTACCCAAAGTCATAAATTCAATTCAATCTCTATCAAAATTCCAATGGCATTTTTAAGGAAATAGAAAAAAATCCTAAAATTCATAAAGGAACCACAAAAAGACTCCAAATAGCCAAAATAATTCTGAGAAAGAAGAGCAAAGCTGAAAGCAGCAGACTTCCTGATTTCAAACTAAATTACAAAGCTATGGCAAAAAAACAATATGGTACTGCCATAAAAACAGACATATGGACCAATGAAACTGAAGAAAGAACCCAGAAACTAACCCTCACATATAGAGTGAACTGATATTTGATAAGAAAGTCAAGAATACTCAATAGGGAATGGGTAGTCTCTTCCATAAATGGTGATGGGAAAAATGGACAATCACATTCAAAAGAATGAAATTAGAGCCCTACCTATACCACTCACAAAATTTAATTTGAAATGAATTATAGATTTTAAAATAAGCCTAACAACATAAAAATACTAAGAGAAAAAATAGGAAAAATCCTCCTGGAATTGGTCCTCCAGACAATTTTTTTTGCAATCAAAAGCACAAGCAACAAAAGCAAAAATAAACAAGCTGAGACTATATCAAACTAAAAAGCTTTCTTCACAGCAAAAGAAACAATGAGCAAAATGAAAAGGTAACCTATGGAATGTGAGAAAATATTTGTAAATCATTTATCTGATAAGGGGTTAATATCCATAATATAAAAAGAACTCATATAACTCAACAGCAAAAAACCACACAATCCAATTAAAATATGTGCAGAGGACTGGACCACCAGTTTTCCAAAGAAGATATACAAATGGCCAATAAGTGCTTGAAAACATTCTCAACATCACTAGTCATCAAGGAAATGTAAATCAAAGTCACAATGAGATATCAGCTCACAAAAGCGTTGGTGGAGTTATAAAGAAAAGGGAATCCTTTTGCACTGACAATAGGAGTAATAACTGGTACAACCACAATGGAACACACTACGGAGGTTCCTCAAAAAATTAAAAATAGAACTACTGGCACTTGGGTGGCCCAGTCAGTTAAGCATCTGCCTTCAGTTCAGGTCATGATCCCAGAGTCCCGGGATCTAGCCCCGCATCTGGCTCCCTGCTCAGCAAGGAGTCTGCTTCTCCTTCTGCCCCTCATCCCACTTGCCTGCTCTCTCTCTCAAATAAATAAATAAATAAACTCTTAAAAAAAGAAAAAGAACTACCATATGATCCAACAGCCCCACTGCTGGGTATATACTCAAAGAAATGTAGTTAGGGTCACAGTGTCCAGTGCAGCATTACTCACAATAAGCAATATATAATAAAAGTGGATAAAAAGAGAGAGTATATGTATATACACAATGGAATATTATTCAGCCATAAGAAAAAAAAAAGGAAATCTTGCCATTTGTGACAATATTGATGAAGGCATTACGTTAAGTGAAATAAATTAGATAAAGACAAATACTAGATTGTATCACTTACATGTGGAATTTTTAAAAGCTGAACTCATAGACCCCAGAGAGTAGAATGCTGTTTGCCAAGAGTTGGGGGAGGGGGAAATGGAGAGATGTTATTTAAAGAGTACACATTTCCACTTACAAGATGAATAAGTTTTGGGAAGCCTGGGTGGCTCAGTCAGTTAAGCATCTGCCTTCTGCTCAGGTCATGATCCCAGGATCCTGGGATGGAGCCTGGGTTTCTGGGGGTCAGAATCCATGCTCAGTGGGGAGCCTGCTTCTCTTTCTCTGCCTCTGCCCCTCCCCCCAGTTGCTCTCATTCTTGCTTTCTCTGAAATAAATAAAATCTTAAAAAAATAAAGTAAGTTCTAGGGATTTAATGTACAGCATGGTGACTATAGTTAACAATACTGTATTATACATGTGAAAATTGCCGAGACAGTAGATCTTAAATATTCTCACCACGAATACAAAAAGTATAATTATGTGAGGTGATGGAGGTTAACTAACCTTATTGTGGTAATCATTTTGCAAAATATAAATGTATCAAATCATCATGTGGTACTCCTTAAACTTACACAATGATATATAGAATTCTATCTCAATAAAACTGGAAAAAATGAAAGAAAAAAAAGAAAAACAATTCAGGAAAAGTAATTTACACCCTAGAATTCTATACCCTCATAAACCATATATAACATATTAGGGCAAAATAAGGAGGATTTTGGTCTTGTCAAATCTCAAAAAAAAAAAAAAACAAAAAACAAAAAAACCCTTGTATATACATTTTCCCAGGAAGCTACATGAAATTGTACTCTAAAAGTACAAAACAAGAAAGGATGGAAAAAAGAAAGGATAGGAAAGGAAAGGAGTAAAAAAAATACACAGTATTCAGGAAACCTAGAATCTAATACAGGACAAAATCAAGGGAATTCTCAGGATGAGGAGGAAAAGAAAATTTTAGTTACAAAGAGCGATTAGTTGAGAATAGAACAGAAGGATGGAAGGGTCCAAGAAGGACACCAGCATGGCAGGAAAAACAACCACCTACTTGATTATCTGATAATCTGATTATCGATTATTGGATGTAATGATGTATTACTTGATGTAATAATGACTGTATTACACTGGCAAAGGATTTGGGGGTGAAATAGTGATAGTTCATAGGAAACTGAGAAAATGATGAAGACAGTAATTATGAACTCCAGGAGAAACAAAGAGATCAAAAGAAAACATAATCACCATACCCTATATAGATTAGCTGTTAATAAAATTATAAGCTTTTTATTTAATAGAAAATTTGAAGAAAATGTGTGTGGGGGTATAAATCTGTTACAACTTCATATTTTATTTTAGATAGTCAATATAATCAATAATAAACTAATTAATTTTTAAAAATTATTTATTTATTTTACAGAGAAAGAGACAGCCAGTGAGAGAGGGAGCACAAGCAGGGGGAGTGGAAGAGGAAGAATCAGGCTCCCAGCAGAGCAGGGAGCCCGATGCGGGGCTTGATTCCAGGACCCTGGGATCACGTCCTGAGCCAAAGGCAGATGCTTAATGACTGAGCCACCCAGGTGCCCCTAAATTAATAAATTTTTAAGATGCAATATTTTATTTAGAAATATGAGGGGAACATCAGGGGCTCCTGGGTGGTTTAGTCCTTTAGTGTCGGACTCTTGATTTCAGCTCAGGTCTTGACCTCAAGGTCATTAGTTCAAGCCCTGCCTTGGGCTCTACATTGTGTGTGGAGCCTACCAAAAAAAAATAAATAAATAATAAGGTGAACATCAGGAGAATCAGCTAAAAAGAACTGACAATGATTATATCTCTGGGAGCAGCAATTGTCATTGGGATGTCGAGTGGGACAAGAAACTGCTAATTTTCATCATGAGCCTTAAAAATCTATGTACATCTATCTGTTTAATAAACATAAAAATTGTTTTGAAAGAGGTATATTCATCATATAGCTTAATTTTCATTATAAGATACATTTTAAAAGTGATATAATCATATGTTTCAGTGTCTTTTAGATGATTTCATTATCAGTATGCCCTGGCATGCTTAGTCATAATCCTACATCTTCAGGTCACCCTAAATTCACTCCTAATGCATTATTTTAATATACTCTTGCAAGTAGATAAAAGCAAAGATAAGTGATTTGATTAAGTCTCTACACATAGCAAGTTTTCTCAAAAAGCTGTTTAATTTCTTCTTTTGCATTTAGGAATTTATGGCAAAAGTTATAGGTTGGAAAATAAAATCTACCACAGAAGTATAAAATTATTCATGCAAATTATAACAACATCCATAAAATTTACATGCAAGGTGATCTGTTAGATGGTTATTCAAATGTGGCGAAGTAAAGTTGAGAGTAAAACCAAACATCTGGGGCCAGAATGTAGGTTAATCAGGAGGGTTATAGATGTGCATGTCAATGGGTCATCATGCTCTTGAGGAATTCTGAGTTTGAAAATACTAACTTTTCTCCCAAGAGTTACTCCTGGTTGAAGTGAATGTCCGAAATCAGTAATTGATTTTTATCTTGATTATCTATGTTAAAATTGTAGATTTACCCACTTAACATTCATAAGGGTTCTTTGCCATTGCAGGGTTGCCCCCCAAGCGGTGGTGGGCGGGTGGGAATCAACAAAGTGCTTGTGATAGTTAATCTCATGTGTCAACTTCCCTGGCTCTTGGGGTGCCCAGATATTTGGTCCAACATTCTAGGTGTGTGTGTGAGGATGTTTTCAGATGTGATTACCATTTGAATGGGTAGAGGACTAAAGCAAATTGTCCTCCTGAATTCCACAAAGGACCTGATTAGAAAAAGGCATGGTAAGTGAGAAACCTCTCTCTGTGCATGACTGTCTCCCTGCTGAGATACCAGTCTTCTTCTGCCTTAATGCTCAGACTCAGATTGAAATTTACACCATCAGCTCCCCTAGTTCTTAGGCCTTCCAATGCAGGCCAGAACTCTACCATTGTCTCTCTTAGGTCTCCAGTTTGTCAACTGCAGATCCTGGGACTTCTCAGCCTCTCTGACTATGTAAGTTAATTCCCTATGATCTTTCTGTCTCTCTTTCTGTATATTTATATATACACATATATGTATAACTTTCTGTATATATATGTATGTATATATATACTTTATATATGTATATATGTATATATGTGTATACATATATATGTATACTATATATATATGTATACATATATATACATATATATGTATACATATACACACTCACGTACATACTGTTGGTTCTGTTTATCTGAAGAACCCAGACTAATACAGTGCTTTTCTGGAGGAAAGTTGAGAATTCAGTTAAACTGCTATTTCTAAATATTCAAATATTCAGTCAAGCAAACTGGAGTCATAGATGGTTAATTTCTGTCTTAGTTTATTTAGTCTTTTGGCTTGAATGTAACAGGAATCAACTAATGCTAATTTAGGACAAAAATAATTGAAAAAAGAAAAGGTTGGGAGGAATTCATTTTAAGAAATCGTAAGTAAGGGTAGAAATGCTTCTGCAGTCATGAAGGTGCTGGAGCAAGATGTGGGATTCCATTTCATATTCCCATCTCTGCTTGTCTCAGGACATTTGTTTTATTTACTTTTCTCTCTGCAGAAAAACTATCACAGCTACTCTGTTCACGTGGTGGTAAGCATACCATAATGCCACAGGTTTTACTTCTTCATTCACTAGATCAGCCAATGTAAGGATGAAACTCTTGAAACTAACTCTAGATTTCTAAGGGAGGAATTTGGTCATATTTGAGTCAGGGACTCCCTTGTGGTCCAAGTATCCGCAAATAGGAGCATGGAGTTATGCTGTATAGATATGGCTGCCATCTCCCGTACCTGTGACTATGTGGATGGGGACTGAGAATGGCAAGAGTTCCTGAATTCCTGAATTCAGGTTATTTCTGAACTCACTTTTTCTTTCAATAATTATATTAAGACCCTCTATGTGTCCAGCCCTGGGGAGGACATGACTCTGAACAAGATGTTTCTTGCCCTCACCAACCTCTCTATCTAGTTAGGTGTACTGGGACAGGTGTATTGGATGGCGAGGATTGGATTTTATGTAACTAAATTGTCAATGTAATACAATGCAACAAGTGATATTATGCAGACAAAAAAGGTGTTATGGTAGCAAAGGAGAAGTATCTCATTCAGACTGGGAAGTAAATGGTCTTCCTGTGAAAAATGACATCTATACTAAGACTACAAAGGAGCATAAGTGTTAGCTTGGCCAAATAGATGAAAGTGAGATATAACAGAAATGACTCCAATGTTTATGGAGACACAAAGATAATGTTGATGGATCCAAAACAAAGTAATATTGAATGCTGATGGGTATCTTAGTTTGGATTTCCCAAAAATCAGATCCTAAGGTGAGACAAAATTAGTCCTTTGTGTTGGCAGCGTTCTTAAAGAGTTTCTTCCAACAAGGATGGCCAACAGCAGATTTGCATATCAGGATTTGCATCCTCCCAGTGTAGCCCAGCAGAAAAACAGCACCTTTTCCTCGGTGGTTCCACTAGAACAGGAAAAAGGTCCAGGGTTGACTCTAATGGGAACAATTTGGGCCATTGAACAAATCACTGTAGACAAACACCTAGAATATTCTGGTCAGGGATTGGGGACAGTCACATTTGTATCGCATGACCAAATAGTGGGGTGAGGAGGAGTAATTCTTTAAAAGATATCACAGCGTTATTACCTGAAAAGAGAATGGATGGTAAGCAGGCAAAATCCACAGATGTCTACTAAAATTTTGGGTGATATTCCTTTAATATTTACTTTATACTTGGAGATGTGATGTATTATACAGACTTAGCAACAAAGAACTTCTTTTTTTTTTTTTTAATAGAGTTGATCCCATGACTCTCTTCTATCAGAGTAGTCCCTTGGACATAAAGGATGATTTCAAAGAGTAAAAACTTAAATCATCCACACTTTGGTTTTCAGTACACCATAAAATTTACACATAAAGAGAATAGTGATTCTTAACTCATAATGGTCCACAGATGGCTTTTTTACAGACATTTTTAGTATCTGATGAATTCAATAGACCCACTCCTTAGAACATATTTTTTGTACATACAAACTTCTTTTGAGAGACTGACCGTCTACATGAAGCCCAAGTTAAACCCCTGATGTAGATTGACTGAATGTTTTCAAAGCCCTTGGCTCCTTTGCAAGTAAACAGATAGTCCTTTTCATAGTTATAACATAGGAATGCCATTTAGATGAATTTGTTGATTTTTATTTTTAAACTGCTCAAATTATAAAGATATACAAATCCGAAACACTATTTTCATACTGCATTCTTGTTCAATTCAGTGTCATAATCTTAAATCAAGGCAGATAAACTGTATTCAATTTCTGGTGATGATACAAGGGCAAAAAATTAAGTCTTTCTGAAGCTTTTGAATATTGTTTACTCCCATAATAAAGAAGGCAGCTTGCTGCCTAATAAGATGTGGCCTGGGAGGTTGCTTTATCAATTTGTCGATCCCTTGGAGGAAAAAACACATTTTAAAAACAAATCCAAGAGTAAGACATACATGAATGCAATCCCTTTACACTGAGAGCACATTTCTGTACTGTGCCAAATAAAGTAAGAATTTTTGTATAGAAATTTATTCTTCTACCTTGCCATCCTTAAATAATATGATGTTCAAGAATTATGTATATGTCTGTAGGAAGCACTTTAGGGCTTTTTTAGCCTTTTCTATAAACAGTGTTATTTGTAAAACAACCGTAAATTTGTGAAAATGGTAACATGATAAATTTGTAGGTTTGTCATAAAACACAATAAAGTACAGGATATGAACAACTGTTTTTCAAGATGAGTATGTACCATATATTGCATGGAACAGACTCTTACTAAAAAAAAAAAAGTGGCTTATTTGAAATACAAATTTAACTGGGCATCCTATTTTAATTTTTGAAATCTGGCAACTCTATAAACCTGCAAATGATATTGTTTTTATTTACTTGTAAATAAACCATTGATTTTGTATATTAAAGTAGTTTTGGTAATGGCATCTCATTTTATTGTCAGATATATGTTTTCGGCTAAATGGACTATTAAGAGTATATACAATTATATTTTCACTGAAGTTGTAATAGAATACTTCAAACTTTTTTTCCATAAGCAGTGTCCACTCACATCCCTTTTCACTCCTGAAGAACTTTATGGAGAAAGCCAGACTGAGGTAAATGTTTCTTTATTTCAGATTGGTTTCAGATCAATTCTTTTAGTATTTAAAGAAATGTTATTAAAAGTTGCATATTTTCTGCGTTTAAAGTAACTTGCATATGTGATTCTTAAATGATTTGTCTTTGAAAGCAGAAACTTTTCAAAATGAACCATTATGTAGAGATGAAATCAATGAGTCTAGAAAATGAACAATTCATTTTTAAGTAAATGAGAAATTATTTTGTGCTGTTACTTATACATTTTCACATTTATAGTTAAATAGTAATTTGTGATACACAGGGTATTAGTTGTGAATTGTGGTTTTCAATATCACAGACACATTTGTTGCTGTGGTTTTGCAATATCATTCCCTGATGCTTTTCTCAATTGTGGTTTTCATAATCATTGTTTGATAGTCATGTAGCTGTGGTTTGGGGCTGCTATATCCATTTGGACAGAGATAATTGCTTATAGGTTTTGGTGTCTTTTAATTTTATAACCTTAGTGAGTTAAACTAGAAAAAGAAAAATTGAACTTTAAATATCGTCAACATTCTCATTAAAAATGATAAGAAAACACAAATTGTAACAGTATTCCTTAGTTTAATTCATTTACAGTGACTATAATTAATATATATATTTATAAATTTATATAAACTATATCTATTTCTAATAACGCGTTCTGGTTATTTTATCAATCTTGCCTTGAATTCCCTGACTTTTGCTCCTTTTAGCTTTTAAACGGAATATTTAGCTGAGATTTATTTGTTTCTCTTTTGCTTTGCATATTTAACCATTTCAAATGCCAAAAGAAACACTAACTGTTATGATATTTTAATTCCAATGGGCATTCCTTTTGGCTGATACAAAAAGTCAGCCAGTTCTGTAAAAAGATCTTTAAAAACCATAATGTATAATACATCCAATTCTAAGCACACCAATTTAATTGTAATGAATTGAAAATTAAGGAGGCCAAAATCTGTAGTTCTCTGTCTGCTTATTCATTCCACAACACAAACACACATAACCCTGCTTTTCATGGTACTTACGGCTTTAATTTGTTGGTTCTTCAGGGGAGGGACTTTGTCATTTAGTGCATTTTCCACTGCAAAGGACCATGTATTCTTACAACCTCATATGGTAATAGTACTAATGGTAATGTAATAAAATTCACAATTGGTCTTCAGCTCTGTATTAAGATTCTCTCAGCCATACCTTTCACAGGGCAACTCTTTACACCTTCCAGAAGATGTCCTGATGGGGTTATAAATGACACTGATTAGGGTGCCTCCTGCACGCTGAGCAGCCTGCATTATGCTCAATCAGCCCAGGCTCTCTGCTGACCCCCAGACCCTTTCAGAGTATCAGTTTGGTGGGGCTCATAGGAATGGCTAGTCAACCAAACAAAGGGGGGCACAATTTTAGATCAGAATGGATGATCTCACAACCTGGGGGGAAGAGTCAGCAGTATCTGGGGGATAATGTCAACTGCAGCGGAGTTTATTAGTAAATACTGATTACATAAAGCAGCCAGTTCCAGTGCCACTTGGATAGAAGCTTCTTCCAGCCCACCCGGGAGGATATATTTAATACTCTGTATATATGAAACTATGAGAAACTAAGCTAGCCTCATGCAGCTTAACTTGGCCAAATAATAACTATGCAAATCACTTCAAAATTTGTTCTTCTTTTGGCTTGCAGTTTCCGACATACTACACACACAATAATTGAATAAGAATGAAACAAAACTTTAAAAGCTAAAGAACCATGAAATAGTTATTGGGTCTTACCTGCTTGGGAAATTATGGCAAGATCAAATCTTTTATTAGTCGCTGGCTGCTTCCCTGTGGCAGAAGAACTAAAAAGAATTAAAGGTCATGGGATGGGGTGGGACTTCAGAACTTCCACAGACTTCCTCAAAAACTTAGTATTCTGATTAGAGACGGTTCATTTCCCACCTAGGGCTAATCACCTAGCTAATGATCCTCCTTTTTGATATGAGGAAAAATATCTGCCTGTTTCCAAATTCGGAATTTTTACAATCTACAATGAAAACTCTAGATGAGAAAGAGCACTTTGAGGACGCCGCTCAGCATCCCATCCGTACGGGCTAAGTGGGGGATGGTCCATGGCCGCAGCGGTCTCCTGGGAACCTTGACAGCAATGAAATGGTCTCCAGAGAGCCCGGGCAGATGAGAGGGCTTAACTGGCCCCAAGACACACAGTTGGCATTTGTGATCAGCTGCCTCTCGCCGAGGATTTTGCCAGGGGCCTAACCTTCCTGCCAAGAAGCTGGAAGGGCGGGGGTGGAGGCTAGGGGAGGGGGCGGCATAACTGGAAGCACAAAGTTTACCAAGAGACTGGGATTTCTTTGTGCCCCGCTGGACGGGCGAAGCGTGGGGAGAGTTGGGGTCCATCAGAGGGGGCTGTGGGAAGAAGTTGCTTGGAGGGGTGCTCTGGCAGATGCCCAGAGCTGACGCGGTGACAACTGCAGAAGGTGGCCCCCCTCCAAAGCCTCCCCACGCCTCTCACCCCCCGTAACCCCCCACCGCGCTCCCGTGCACCCCACCCGACCAAGGCCGGGGCCCTCTTTTGCATCCGGACTGGCTTTGGATGCAGCCAATCCTCCTTTCGCTGATGGAATAGTCTCCCCTCCCCGCAGCCCCGGCGCGCCCCTCCCTCCCGCGCCTTGCCGCCTCCCGCGGCAGAGAGCGAGCTGCGCGGCCCGGAGCGGCGGCGGCGGCGGCGGCGGCGGCGGCGGCGCTCGAGTCTCTGCCCCGCACGCCGGGGAGAGGGGAGAGCGAGCGCGCTCCTCCTCCCGCGCCTACCGCCCCCTCTCTTCCCCTCTCCCCTCTGCTCGCTCTCCCTTCCCTCCCTCCTTCTCTTCCTTCTTTTCTTGTTCCCCCTTTCCCCTTTTCTCTCTCCTCGTCCATTCGTTTGTAAATTCTGTTCTCCCCCCTCCATCGCTCTCCCACTCTCCCCCTCCCCTCCCCACTGTCACACTCTCTCTGCCCTCCTCTGTCTTCTCATTTGCCTGCTCATCTCCAAACGTGGCTCTGCGGCTCCCGGAGGAGCCCAGCGCCCGGATCCCGCGCGTCCAGAGCACCTGGAGTCCGGCCCGCGGCGGCCTGAGCCTGGCCAGAGGCGGCGGCGGGAGCGGCGGGAGCCGAGGGAGCGGCAGCCCCGACCGCGGCCACCGCAGGAGCCCCAGTGGCAGCGGCCGCCGCCGAGATGTCCCGGCGAAAGCAGAGCAAACCCCGGCAGATCAAACGTAAGTTTGCACGCTGGGCCGGCAGTTGCTGGGATTATTTCTGGGGAGGGGGGCGCGCGGGGCGGGAAAGGGAGGGAGGCTCGGGGAAATCCGCTCCCCGTGCCCCGGATTTGTCAAACTTTGCCTGAGCAGCGGAGGGACAACTAGTCAGTCACAGACAGACAGACGGCCCGAGCGCCGGGCAAGAAAGACGCTGCGACGAACAGCCTACTCTTGCTCGCGCGAGTCTTCGCGCTCCTGGGTTTCTTTTTAATTCCGACCCCCGCGCCCAGTTAGTCCCGCTCGCGTTATCGTCCAGCGTGCCTGGGCAGCCCCACTCATTTAGGAAATTCTTCTTATTGTGGTTGTTGTCACTGTTGTTGCAGTTGATGTAGTGCTACTCTTGGGGACCACACTTTTAGCAAGCAGAATGAGAACTTAGTTCTCCGAAAAGCTGGCTGGACCTCGGGGCGAGGGAGGCACCGTCCCTGGGCGGTGGAAAATCAGTGTCTGGGTCCCGGTCCAGGGCGGTGCCAGAGCCAACGCCAAACCCGAAGCGAAACAAAAAGTAGGTGTAAAAGTTTGCGCCTCTGCAGCTGGCGGCCGTCCGCCTCCGCCCCGAGGGCACTGGGCTGGCTGCGGGCAGGGCAGGGCTGGGCCGGGGGCGCCGGGCCCGTCCGGTTCGCGTGGTCGGGACGCTCAGCCGAGCGGGGATTCGGTTTACCTCCCGCCCCGGAGGCGCGCGGAGTCCTCGCTGGGAGGGGCCGCCCGTCACTTCCCACCGCGGAAGCTGTGAGTTCAAGGCAGCCCGTGCGCCGCAGAGAGCGTGACCCGGAGCCCCACTGCGGCCGAGGGTCGGGGTGGCGCTTAGGGGACGCCGTGGGGTCGGAGGTAGCTGCCCGAAACACACACACTGGCAGCATTCAACTCGGTCAACTTTTCTTGTCTTGGGGGAAATTCCTCCATGGTGTTTTGTCGCCCTGCGACACGTCTTCAACGCTTTGGCCGAAAAGGAGACACAGCCTTATTAGTTTATTTATTTATTTTTGCTAGGCTTATGGTGTATCCATTTCTTCGTGTTATTTAAAGTCTGGCAACTAGTTTCAAACTGATGGTAGTGTAATTTTAGGATAAGGCTTTAATAGTATCCCCTCCCCCTTAATTATTAATCATAACTCACCCCACCCCCAAATGTTGAAAATTCAGTTTGGTGTAGTTTAAAAATAAATCTTACCAATCAACTTATTCAGCGTGAAATGGGGTCCAGGTTGCAAGCAGTTTGCTACAGTTAAGTCTTTCGATCTTTATACACATGTACAAACCTTGCCTTTCAGACATGA
>NC_048226.1:72097500-72206911 GCF_002007445.2 Ailuropoda melanoleuca
TTTAAAAGCTGAAATGCAATTAAATNGTTATCATTCAATAAGGTTACATTTTTAAAAGCTGAAATGCAATTAAATTAATAAGCTCAGACATGGCAATATTTGGCATTCTAGAAAGAACTACCTCTTTAAAGGTATTAGCATAAAGATAGCACATTTGTTTATTATGCTTCCAAATCAGCTCCCAGTATCTCTGCCACAGGTAACAATTGACTTTTCAGGCTTCAAGTTAATAGCCTTGTCTCTTGCTTGTAGGGATCAATATTAGTATTAATTAATCACCATTATCAGCACTAGGATCTGGTTCTATTTGTTGTTACATCAGCAAAATATCAATATAGAAAGTGGACTCTCTGATCGTCATGGCAACTTCATCTCTTGGGTCAAAGAAAGTTTATCTTATCTGTGCATAGAGAGTGGCAAACTGTTTAGGGATCTAGTTTGAACTCTAAGAACATTGATTTAGTTTTTGTTTGTGAATAGAGGCTGAATTCCAATCACAAGGGATAGGTAAGATTTAAATATTAATGCCTAGAGGCTTGTCTGAGAGGGTGTCATACCATTACTGTCAGACTGTCTATTTGAGATGACAAAAAGGTAGAGAAGAATTGTCTAGTCAGGTTTATTTAAAGCCTTCGTAATTTGTGCTTTGATAAATACTTCTAAAAATGAATATATGATAATTACTAGGTCAATTGGTTTTGGTCAAGATTTCAGATGTTAAAACAAGAGCCTGTTATTTTTTCTCTTCCATCCCTTCTTTCCTGGACCATTACTATAATATTCACTACTTTAAAAAAGTACTTTTGAGGACCAGTTTTGCCTTGTGAGATAACCGGTCAGTCCCCTGTCTGAAACCAGGAGTTTTGCTACGGATTTTCGGGTCCAAGAAAGAAATTCATCTGGGAATATTTTAATATTAAATATTCATTGTTAATAAGGGAAACCCTAAAGCAGTAAGCCGAACGGATAGATGTCTTTGAAGAATGTTTGCAAAGAAAATTCATGCTATTTTGTTGATATTATGAAGATACAGTGATCACTGAAAATGAGCATTATTCCCCTAAATCATATCCTTGGAAATTCATCTCATTTTTCTTAAAAATTATGATAAAGAACAAAACGAGATTTCGAAAGAGTGCCTGAAATACTCTAGAGTAAGCACTAAATAAACTTTTAGGCACTGAATAAACATGTGTTTATGTATCCAGAAACCGTATATGTCTCTCATGATTTTGGAGGCTTTAAAAATGAATGTGGAGTGCCTGGTGCCAAATAATTGCTTATTCATTCCAGGCATGGTCCATAGAAGAGCCAGAATTCAACTCTTTATGTAGTCTGCAAGGCAATGCTAATTATCAGTTAATATTGGTAGTAATACCCCCACAGATGTAAAACAAGGAGTAGGTTCATTAGAAGCACTACTGTAATATTTAATATTAAATAGAACATTTCATCTGGGCATATGCCATTGACTGCCTCGTTTTATTTATTAGTGAAAATGATCCCCTTTGAATTGCTAGAAGTTGTTGAATGGTGTTAGTCTGATGATTTCTGGTACCTGATTTGGTTTATGGTAATGTCAGATTTATTATAAACAACTATCACAAAGATACGTATGATATAATAGTTTGTATATAGGCTATCACAAATATATGTAATTTGAATAGCCTACCTGAACGTTAGAGCACCTAGTTTTTGTGTAGGCTATTAAAACACCATTTAAAAATTTTTGTTTAAATTTTAAAATATATATAAAAATTATCTTTAAATGAACATATAATTGAAGATATATTTAATGTTATTTTTCAGTTGATTTCCTTCTTAGAAAGATAAATTCTTTTTGAAGATGTAAGTTATTCTAATCTACATTTAGAAAACTTTGGCAGGGGCGCCTGGGTGGCACAGCGGTTAAGCGTCTGCCTTCGGCTCAGGGCGTGTTCCCGGCATTATGGGATCGAGCCCCACATCAGGCTCTTCCTCTATGAGCCTGCTTCTTCCTCTCCCACTCCCCCTGCTTGTGTTCCCTCTCTCGCTGGCTGTCTCTATCTCTGTCGAATAAATAAATTAAAAAATCTTAAAAAAAAAATTAAAAAAAAAGAAAACTTTGGCAAGCATCTCTTATTGAGACAATAAAAGAGAATTTTCAACCAGTTGACATCTAAATAATATTGCCTATGAAAAATTTCCTATAAGTGTGTTACTTGACACACGATTTTTCAGGCATAATCTCTAAAATTCTCTTACTGAGTACCAGATTTGAAAACTGTTTAATCAGTTGAGGAATTAATTACCAAATTTAGAGTTATAGGCAAATATTTGTCCTTCATTGACTATTAACCTAGAACTTTTAATTTTCTTGTTATACGTTCCTTTACAATATAGAGTGATGGTGGTGTACCCTTTAAGAAAGACTTGAATTTGCTTTACTCTGGTATATTCTGAAATTGTTGTGAGCCTGTAATAAACTGGGATTAGAAGATTAAAAATAGTGAATTGACAAGTCTTCAAGTCCAACTGAGGGCCAGATTCCTCTAAGTTTATGCAAAAGGTAGCTAAATACCGTATACTATTAAGTAGTTTTAAAAATAATGAAAACAATAAATAATAATAGTAAATAATAATTAAATACACTCAATGTTGTCCATTTCCCTCTTGCTCTTACTACATTTACATTGCCTCATTTTGGAAGAGTAGTTTTAAAGCTTTTCAGAAACTTCAATTACAAGATCAGATTATTCATAATTCAATGATAAAAATTTCTGTCATATTTGTATTTTAGCATATTCAGTATTTAAGAAATTTTTTAAATATATTTTTTTATTTCCTACAATAGCTATGTAAAAGGAAAATTTTTTTCATATCACAAGTAAAAGCTTGTTTAGTTACCATATCTAGTTCCTCCAAAATGTAAAATGCCATATACTGGTAAGCCTTCTTGCTGACTGTGTGCTGAGAAGTTCAAAGGCATTTTTTTTTTTTAAATAAACCTCTGTGAATTCAGTGAGAATCTTGGGGAATGATGTGTTTCTCATGTACAAATTATTTTCATGGTGTGCATTCTCGTCCTTGTCAAAATATATCACTGTAATACTTTGTGGTTTTTATAGCCCATGTTTATATGATTAAGGTATGTATTTATGTGGATAAATTCTGTGGATAAATTTTATGCTGCTTTTAAAAGCTTTTTAAAATATAGTTAAGCGAAGTTTTTGAGAGATGGGTAGTGTAACAGTCACATTGCCTGTTAATGAAAATCTTATATTTATTATGGAAATTGTTTTGATTTTAGGGAAAATCTGAAAATGTAATTGCTGCTTGAAGAATAAAGAAGACAGAGTTAAGCAAATAGAAAGATACTTATGCTAGCATAGATTACTTATATCTGCAAAATATCTATATAATTTGCTGTTCTCAGTTTTGTGCAAAAATTATGTAACAGATATTTACTTAGAATTTTAAAATTTCAGATTCGTAATTTATGTCACAATCATTTCCTTCCCTAACTACTTTGTGTATAGGAATATATTCTGTAGCATGTTTTTAGAGCAGTGGGCCAGCTCACATGGATTTGGCAACAGCACTGAAGGTTTAAACATTTTTTTTTTTCCCCTCTGAGACTCTGGTCAGTACAAATAGATAAAAAGGCTTTTAATTTTCTGAGTTATTTTCATTTGGGATAAAACTGTCTGAGTGTGTATTGTGCACATTTATCAATTAGGTCTTCTTTCTCTTCCTGAAGTGACATCCTGAAATCCTCCTTTTGATAGCCTTTCTGCCTCCATTGTCATAAAAATGACCGCATTTTCCAATGACATTTGACTTGTACCTAAGGACTCTTGCATATTTTGGAAATATTGGGCCTCCCACAGCCACGAGCAGACTCAGTGTCCAGGGGAGACTGACCAAGATGGGGCGTGTGTAAATCCGAAATATGCAAGAGTTCATTTGCAAATATATTAGGTAGCTGCTAAAAATATCACCCCACTTCTTAACAGTGTGCATCTTGGACAAACAGGCGCATATTTTGTCATCAAGTTGCTTAAGCTTCTGAAGTCAGGGCTACAACTGGGTCAGATGATAAGATGAGCACAACAGAGAAACGAAGAGTGCGTCTGATAAAACCTGATTGATTGATGTCTGGCTTCCCCACCATCTCAGGCAGTTGACAGTTAGTTTGGGATCAGATGATTTGGCTTTTGCGATAGAAGATGGGGCCTGGTAGGCAAGCCTGAAGGACAAAAAGGTCGGTTTCTGTGCAGTGTCAAGTAATGCTGAGCTCCCACAAGGTGGGACATTATTAATATTTCATTCTTTCTTTTTTAGGTCCAGGCCCTAACATTTGATAGTCACTTAAAAGCATGAAGATTCAATCTACAAACAGAAATGTGTGACTACCTTCCTGTTTTATTTAATTTAATGTTCTTATATTATTTATGTCATAAAGATCAAGAGCATACGTTTATTTAATAATTATGTCATATTTTATATGCTAGTTTGCAATATATAATGACTTTTGCATATTTCATGCTATTATAATCTTATAGAGTAAACTGTTATAAAAATAATCATAATATATAGACTGGCCATGCTTAATATTTTAAAAATAATGTTTATGGAGGAACATAGGTTTCCTGAGGGGAAAATTACAATGTAAATTAATCTAGAGTTATCAGTTCCAAGTGTTTTGGTATTATAGATTATGAGAAGCTTAGGTGAGAAAATATTCTAGGACACAGTTTAGACATGTCAGAATTTGGGAAACCTTGGCTGGCACATTGGGAGAACTTTATATTTTATACAGGTCCATGGTAAGTGCCTGATTGTGTTATAATTTGCTGAATTCTAATCTTGCTGGTGACGGGATTATTAGGATGTGTTTGTGTATTTTAATCATGGACAACCCCAAATTCTTGATGCATATAAAAATCACCTGAAAAATATATGCTAACTAGTTTATATGCTAGCACAGAACAAAATTATAGATCACTTTTGAATTAGAGCAGAATTAATAATTAGGATAAATATTCTTAGATGAAAGAAGGAAGGGGAGAAAGGGAAGGAAGGAAAGGAAGGGTTGGAAGGGAAGGAAGGGAGGGAGGAATGAGAGGGAAGGAAGGAAGGAAGGAAAAGAAGGAAGGAAAAAGAAAAGGATGGAAATTAGAATAGGTTTAGAGTAAAACATTTTCCAGTGTTGGCCATGCAAATTAGTACAGCTGTTATAGTATTGGAATTTGGACGGCTTGGATTTGAATTTAGATTTAAGACAGTTTGATACTCCCCAGAAATCCTTTAGGATGTATCAGTTTTCTCTGAATTTTAAGGGTCAGATCTCCAAAGGACAGTTGGGTCTCAGCTAATACTGTAGGCTTAATATCAGCAAGATGAATTCTGCAAGGTGCTGTATTGCTGATAGTATAAGTGGAAGACTGTATGAAGCACTTGCGCCCAAACCTGAAGTGGTACTCACAGTAAGTGATCGGGGAAGGGGGGCTGATGGCCATGTCAGCGGTGATTGGTAATACTTCCAAGAAAGGTGCTGTAAGAAAATGACTTGTTCTTTTCTATGCACAGTCATGTGGGATGAATCTCTGTCTATCTGTCTGTCTGTCTATCTGACCTAGGAACACTGAAGAATCATTATTGGTCCACTTACAAAGACTTTTGTAGAAAAGATGTTTCAGGCAGAAGCAGCACACCTGTAACGATTCTGGTCTGATGGCCACCTCACTGCTAGGAGTCCGGCAGTACTGTTGACTGGCGGTAGTAATAATGGTCAGCACTTGTTACAACCGGGAAGAGAGAACACAAGTGGATTTTTCTTGTATAATTGCTGTGTAAGTCTCTGATACATTTTTTGAATCATTCAGTTAAGTAATCTTTTGTTTTAAGGTGGTGTAACAGTTGTCCAAGGCAAATTGCTTTGATATTTTGTAGGGTTTTTTCCCCTGGGCATCCATGAGCAGCTAAAGTTTATTAACTTGCTTTCTACACCCACACCCACACATGCAGTATCGTAGTCTCCCTAAACTTCTTTCTCAACACCTTTATTCCTTCAGCATTTTTGTTTCTTTCTGCTATTCCATGTGGCTTTGAATTGCACACTTCCTTTTGCCTAGGAATAAGCTGCATTTGAAAAATATCTAATTATACATTGAGGAAAATTGGAGTTGACAAATGAAAAAAATGTCGGGTCATAAAAATAATATCATCAGTCCTTATAAATGGAAAGTAACAATCAGCTATTTGGTCAGCTGGACTGCAATTTCTTGATTAGTTCTATAGCTCCAGGAATCTCATTTAAGGAAGAGTAGGAATTTGAAGATGGGGTGGCTACACTGATTAGTCTGACATTCACTTTGATGTTTTTTCACTCTTGGTTTGGAAGTTTTTGTTTCCAAGAAAGAAGAACAATAAGGTTTTAGGTAGAGGATGTTACTGAGAAAGATCCTTGGGGATTTGCTTTCTCGAAACTGGTTAGTAGCAGTGTTCTTTATACTGAGAAATAATCTCTTAGGGATTACAAGAGGTGAGATAGATGTTAGCTGCACATGGTTCTTCGTACCCTGAGAAAGAAAAATTAATTATTACATATTGATTCAAGGCTTTCAAGCCTAGGATCCATAGGCTTTGAGGAATTTGTGAATATCTGGACATTTTATGCAAAATTAGGGTATTAAAGAATTTTTCTGGGAAGGGGTTTTCATGAAATAGTCCAAGGGCTTCACTTTTGATGGGCTCATCAAAACATTGAGACCAGTCTAAAGAATTTCTGTATGTGTGTCAAATGATCACTTGTTACATTTTAAAATGTAACCATATAAATAGAAGTTGTTTCATTTTTGTCAAATGATTTTTTTCAAAAATATAAAATCAAATCTATCACTTCCTGCTCTAAATCCTCCTCCAGTGGATGTCCTTTGCAATTAATTCCTGAACTTTTTATTATGACCTCCCACATCTTCCCTGATCTGTTCCTTACCTTCCTCTCATCTGATCACCAGATATACCATTATCATGTGCGGATTCCCTTCCCAGTCCCTGTCTTGGCTGGGTCCCGTAAACCACCTGCATTCACCACATTCCATTTGTACTGGTCTTCCTTCTCCTCCTTGAACATGCCAAGCTGCTTTTCTCCTTGCAGTGTTATTTCCCTAGATTTTTATATTGCTGGCTCTTTCTTATCACTTTTCACTTCATGTGTCAACTCTTCAGGAAGGCCTGCCTTAACTCCTTACGTAGAGTTTTCTGGCCCCTGCATGCCCCAGTTTGCTCTCTAGCCCATTCCCCTATTTTATTTTCATGATACTGATAGTTATCTGAAATTATCTTATTTATTTGTTGGTATGTTTACCTGCTCATTAGATAATTTATCACTAGATTCTAAGCTCAATGGCTGTGGGATACAGTTGTGTTTACTTATGTACCTCCAGTTGCTAGAAGAGTACCTGGCACATAGCAAACACTCAAAGAATACTGGCTGAATGAATGAGTGAAGAAATGAACAATTTTTAAAAATCTACATCATTTCCCATGGTATATTTCTAACACAGTTGGTTTTGCAGTTGTCTACCCAAGAAAAAAGAGTTGCCTGCATGCCTTAAATTAACTCCTATTTTTCATTTAGCAGTCATTAAACAAACATATAGTAAGTATCAATTATTGTACTGTGTCGAGCCATGGAGAGGGGAGAATACAAAAGCGAACAAACCATAGTCTCTCCCCTCTGGTAGTCCACTAACTGATGAAGGAGAAAGTCATAGTTACTGTACACTGTGATATACTCACAGTAGTTGGAGGTATGAGGTGTTGTGGCACCAAGATGTCCAGGCGGGTTTAGATAAGCCTCCAGAATGAGGTCTTACGTAATCTGGGGCTGGAAGGATGAGTAGGAGATCCAGTCATGACAAGAGGGAATTGCATCTTGGCAGAAATCAGCAGCTTGGCCAAGAGCAGAAAGGCATTGAAGAAGATGATATTTTCAAGGTCCAGTGAAGAGTTGTGACCAAAGATGTGTCTACATGGAAAAGAGTGACAGAGAATGCAGCTTCAAAGCTAACTCGGAACCAGATTTTTAAAGGGTTTTGTGTGCCGTGTTAAAGAACTTGAATTTGGCCCTTAGGTAATTGGTGGTCACTACAGATTTTGAAAAATAGAGCCTGATTAGTGTATTTTGAATGTGCTTGATAATTACCTGGCCTTACCTAATTGCCATTTGGTAATAGGAGAGGACAAGAAGCCCTTGAGCTGACAGTGGGTTTTAGTCACCTTTCGTTTTGTTAAATTTAACAATTATTGTTATCTCACATTCAACTTTAGTCCTTCTGTGCTACCATCTCACTTTTAGATGTGGATTTAACAACAACATTGCAGTGGAGGGTGAAAACCATCACTCAGTGCTTTCAGTAGTTTAGTATGAATATTTTATTGAGGCAAGACAACACATGCAAAAATAAATGAACAGAACAATATCTTTTTAATTGAATTTGTTTGTGCTTAACTCATGAGATTGTCTTTGGTAGTAGCTTTCCATTCATTCATATGCATTAACCTAGTTTTATAACTGAGTATCGAGAAAGATAAATTTATGTTCAATAGCAAATGGGGAGAATAATTTTTACTTGGATTGCCAATTGTTGCAATCTCTTTGAAACACAATGTGGCACTTTATAGCAATTACAATTGCACATATACTCTTGGACCCAGTGATTCCACATATCCCATGGAAACTCATATGTATGCTGGTTACAGCATGGTTTGTAACAGCAAAAAATTAGAAATTACTTAAATGTCCATTAATAGGGAATGGGTTAAATAAAATTATAGTATAACCCTCCTTGTAGTTTATATGTTATAAAGGATGGGGCCAAATGTGTCCATACTGATATGGAAGCATCTCAAAAATTTATAAAGTAATAAATAAAAATAAATAAATAATTTAAAATATCAGTATGGTATCTCCTTACTTGTTAAAAATGAAAGGATGAGTAGTTAGAGACATATATATTGTATTTGTTACAAAAACATCTGAAAAATGTACAAGAAATTATTAATGATGCTTTTCTTTGGGAATTAGGACTGGGAGTTTGGAGTAGGGCATAGATTCCCTTTCCACTGCGTGCCTTTTTAATCAACTACAATTTTAACCAATTATAAATTTAGGCCATTAATGAAAATAAACACAAAAGTAAAAGGCATCTGTTGGAAGGTGGATATGTTATTTTCACTGGTATTGAAAGCCACTACCAGGGGCGCCTGGGTGGCACAGCGGTTAAGCGTCTGCCTTCGGCTCAGGGCGTGATCCCGGCATTATGGAATCGAGCCCCACATCAGGCTCTTCTGCTATGAGCCTGCTTCTTCCTCTCCCACTCCCCCTGCTTGTGTTCCCTCTCTCACTGGCTGTCTCTATCTCTGTCTAATAGATAAACAAAATCTTTAAAAAAAAAAAAAAGAAAGAAAGCCACTACCAGTACTGCTACTAATAAATCCTTCTTCAAAGGGGTGAGAGGTAGAAAATAGTCAAGTATATATTGCCACTAAAATTAAGTGTTAAATTGCTCATCTTTGCTTCAGTTGTGTAATTGGGAGGGTAGAAATACTGTTGGGGGTTGGGAAGAAAGGATAGGGAATGGATAAAAATATTTGATAAAATGTTTCGATATCTGTCTAATTCAGACATTACTGTGAGGGGGAATAAGTATAATGATAAATTTTTCTATAATTCTTATTAAGCTTAATATGAGAATATACCTAAAGTGAGCACTCCAGTGAAGATTAATTTCTGTTTTACTTTAGAGAAGGAAATAGCACAGAGAAAAAGATTTTAAATACATTGCCTTTTAAAGTATAGTATTTCTCTATTCTCAGCACAGGTCATGGCTATGTTATTAACCTCAGATTCATAGTGTATGATACTTTGGTTTTAGATAAAAGATCTATTCTTTAAAATTTGATGTTCTATTATAGGCTCTGTTTTACAAAAAGAAGTTTATCCCCATGACATTGTTTTTCTGAGTTCAGAAAATTTTGTCCTGTCTGCCTGGAACTTTTCATCTTTAACCCATAGCCAGTGTTTCAGACTTTGGAATGATATTAAAGTGCCTATTATTTTTCTCCAGTTTATTATATGCAGATATATTTTGGTTCTGGACCACATATATTGCTTCCTTTTTGCACCTTATTAATGCTTTTGTGTCCTTGAAAATCTTGCAAACCATCCCGTGTATTCTTGCGGGAAGCAGCAGCAGCAAGAGCAGGAGCTGACCCAGTACAGGGTACAGGCTAAAGCTTCGAGTTCCAGTGGGAGTTAAGGATGCCTTGAAAAAAAACCCCACGAACGTCTTACTTCCTAAATGCCACCATAGTTTTCCCCTGGTAATTATTATAGAATGGAAAAGGAAATAAGCAATGTTGAATTTTTGTCAAATAATTTTAAAGAAGTGGGCATAAAGCTAGGATAAAAGTAATAAATGCAGTTGAAAGAAATGATAATCTGAACACAAAATAAATATTTGTTTCTCTTATTTGAAGGGACCTAAAGCCGAGAAAAGTTAATACATCTTGCTAAGTTTGTTTTTACCCCTTAGAGGCTTCTACTATTTTCAGCTTTGTTAGCACATATGACCAAAAGGTCGGTTTCATTCATTTTATACTTATGGATTTTGGAAAAAAAGCTAGGGCGGGCCTGAAGATTTTATTGTATTTTTATACTTTATGTTCTTAGTTTGGGCAGTGGTGCTACCAGGATGCATGGTCAAATGGAGATAAATTCATCTAATCGGTGGCCTTATGCAATGACTTTTATGTAAGTAAGAGAATTTGTTTGGAAAAAAAATTTTTTTTTTTTTTTGATTTGGCTTCTTGAGGCTTCTTGTCATCGAGAATTCTGTTCCTAAAGATCTAGAGAAGTATCAGAGGAAAACAGACCCAAAGTGGATCCAGCCCCCTGCTTTCCTGTGGTGTGCTGATGTCCCACCCATCAAGTGTTGAAAAGCCACAAGTGGTTTTCGTGATGATAAAGTTAGTGGTTGGTACTAAAAATAAGACTCAGAGCAAGGCCCAGTAGAAGTTATTGAAGATGATCTGGTTAAAACTACCTCTGCCCGGAAGATCATACAACATTTCTAGAATGACTGATTTCTAAAGTGAGAAGTCATTAGAATTATTTATGTTATTAAGGTCCATTTTCAGAATCAGGTGGAAAACTACATGCATTGTATTCCAATCAAATGGTATGTCACCTCTCCACAGCCACCCTGTGGAAATGTGTTAGCCCACGGTACTGACTATTCTAAGAAATAACTTTCCAAGCTACTCTACTTGAAAATGAGAGTAGGTAAACTTATCTGTTAACTTCAAGACAATGCAATGGCTGCTGTGGGGTAGTACTTGAATGGAGCCTCTATTAACCTTCCTCTTCAGAAGGGGATTGATGTATTTAACTCATTGGAGAGGGAGGGGTATGGTATATTGATTCAAAACTTTGGAGTCTTATATCAGGCTTCCAGGGACAGCTCTGCTAACTTCCTTGTTGCGTGTCCTTGTCACAGATTAAGGAACTTAATCTGTGACTCAGTTTCCACCATTTGTTGAAAAGAGGCTACTAAAGCAACTGGTACACAGTGGGTTAATGTTAAGCATTGTATCAGTACATGCAAAGAGTTTAGAACGGTACCTGGCATACACTAATAAAACATTTTTCTTTATTATTGGCATTTTCTGAGGTCAAATCCATGAAAATAAGTTGTTTGCGTATAGGAATGTGTATCCCCACGCATCTAAAATATAAATTTAAAGGTCCTTGGCTTGCATACTTTAATAGATGACTATTTAAATATAGTTTTTTCTTTTTGTAAATAGTGTTCCTACTTGAGTAAAAAGAGAGATCTTGTTGAATATTCTAAAGAATTGAAACTTTTTGCTCTGACAGCCCTGAAATAGTTTTTTAAGTTTTCTTCCCAAAGAAGGAAATATTTCAAGCTTCACTGGGAAATGCCATATAAAATATATTGATAGATGAAAGTGTAATCTATTTATCACACATACATAGCTATAAACCAGTAAATGTTTTTAAAATTTATGAAATCTTATAGACCATTTTGTCTAATTTTCTGCTTTTAAATAACATGCAGTGCCTTGGTTTCATAATATTACTAGAAAACATGAGTGGTAGGGTTTTCTCTTTTCGCCCTCCAGACAGTTCTGGAGTTAATACACAAAATTTCATTTAGAAAGATCCTGAGTAGAGTATCTGAAAAGGTCATTGAAGAAACCAGTTGGTTAAAATACATTTGGATGACCTGAACACATACTTGTTGTGTCTCTAAATCCCAGACATACTTTATTAGGACAATCCAGCTGGTTTGCTATTTCTATCTCCTCATTATCAACACATTATGGTATGGCCTCTTCCCTCTCTCTTCCAATGCCAAGAATTTGGCAGGGACACCATGCTAGCAAGTCAGAGACTAGGGGTGGTGGGCGGGGGTGGGGAAAAAACAACAGCTTCAGGCTGCTGTGAGGGTAGGAAAATATGTTGTCTAAACATTTTGCCACTGGATTAAGGTTGATAATGGACATTTGTAGACTCTACTTGAAGAATTTGAAGAAATAATAAAATTTCATGGGTTTCTGGAAATAGTCAAGAAAAATAATACTCATGCTGGTCTATACTTCCCTATATATAGAATCTGTAAATCTCGAAGCTCCAAATTCCTTGCTTTTCTCCCTTTTCCCAGCCATCCTAATATTACAGAAGTTCAAGAAAGTGAGGAAAGAAAAGATTTGTCTCTAGGTCTTATTTCATAGTTTTCCTGATCAAAACCAACTCAATAACTGAGTATCATGGCACATTGTATTATTATGTGAGTGACTCTACGAAATAGATGAAAGCAGAATCTCTTCTAATATATCACAGCATAAAGAAAACAGACATGTTAATCTGTTTTTGGTTATGGTTCACAGTTTAAAGTTAGTAAAATGAAAAGCAATCACATTAAGAACTCCTTTGATAGTTTCATAGGATTTCAGATGCTGGGTTAGGAAAGCTCTTTGAAATTTATTAGGGCTTTCACAAAAATATAGATTATGGCTTTTCTAATGGCTGTACACATGACTTTTCTTGTGTGTATGCATGTAATTTTGTGTGTTATACATTTTCTTCTTATTGATCTTCTTTTCTATAAACTCTCTTCAAATTGTCCTACTGACATTCATTGGGATGACTTCATGAAATATGTTCTGTACTTTGATAGAATGTTTTAAAAATCATCTCAAATTAAAATTATTTATTTACTTTTCAAAAGCCATGAATTATGCCATCAGAGCAACCTAAAGGTATTTTTTTCATGATATTCCACATTATTATAAAATATTGGGTTTTAATACATGAAGGGTCATCTTGCCTAGACATAGTGATATTTATGATAAAGCAAGTAGGTTGTGATCTCTTCTGTCCACTTAGGAAGCAACTACAGAAGGAAATATTTCATTCACATATATATTATTTATATATCTTAAAATTTCTTTACTCTGTTTTGTTCTTAGATATATCCCATACATAACTCAGACACCCGAATAATGGCAAGTGTAATGTTATCAATTATCAGTAGAAACTCAGTAATTTAGAGATTGATACTCAGGGTCATTTTTTGTATAATGGTCTTTCCTTATTGGTAAAACATATTACTTTATGTTTCTTTTTTTCTTTTTTTTTAAAGATTTTATTTATTCGACAGAGATAGAGACAGCCAGCGAGAGAGGGAACACAAGCAGGGGGAGTGGGAGAGGAAGAAGCAGGCTCATAGTGGAGGAGCCCGATGTGGGGCTCGATCCCATAACGCCGGGATCACGCCCTGAGCCGAAGGCAGACGCTCAACCGCTGTGCCACCCAGGCGCCCCTACTTTATGTTTCTTATTTAATCTTCTTATTTTATCTTTCTTAGCTTATTGTAAAGGGCAGTAATGGATTTTCATGTTTTAAAAATATTTAAGTTAAATAATAATAATAAGGTGGGACGTTAGTAATCTGAAAAAGGGATAAAGCCATGAATGAAAGAAAAGTGGAAGAGGAATGTGTATAAATTTGCAGGCATCTTATTTTGTGGTTGTAGTAACACTTACTGAATGTCAGTAGGACGTTGAAATTTACTGTGGGTAGAAAAGAATGCAAATTAAAAGAGAAATAGTTTATTCACAAATTAAAGAAACTGTTCCCCTGGGTGTCTCCTTAATTGATGAAGAGCAAATAAGTAGGGTACAGTTAACTAGACAAGCAGAGAGGGGCAGGCATATCTCTCAGGACTGAGGTTAGAACCTCAGGCTTTCTAAGTGTGAGGGATTTGTAAATTAAGCTACTCTGTTACTGTCAGAATTAATATGTGGATAGAAATCTATGTTTTCAAGGCTCTTACAGCATTTTTTTTGTATCCCTTCTTTATTTTTAAAAGTAGTTTTATGTTATTTTTGTACTATTAACATTCTACACTTATGACATTTCTGCCCCCTCACTACCGACACCGAACAATGGAACTGCTTCAATTAAGAAACAGAACATCAGCCCCTGGCGTCTTATTCTGTTGTTCCATCTTTTTTGCTAGGGAGAATTCATTTGTTTCTTAATTAAGAAAAACACCAATAGCATGAAAAATCTGCTTATGGTACCTGAATGGTAATTAGGCAAAAGGTAAAAAAGAAACATGCACATACATTCCAGTAGCAGCCAAAATGAACTTGAGCTGATAAAAATGAATGAAACTACCCTTGCATAAATGGAGGCTGAGAGAAGTGTACAGTCATTATGGCTAAGACAATATGCAAACTATCTTCAAAGAAATCAAATTGCTAGAGTGTTTTCATTTGCATGTATTAACTATTAACATAATGAGGAGAAGTGACATTGGACCCGGATTGTGTGTCTGTTCGGATTGATAAGTCTACTGCATCTGCAAACAGACGCCCTAAAATCGTGCTAGTAGTTAGATCAGAGTTGAACTCTGCAAAGTGGGCTAAAAGGAAACCTAGAGCTTTATGGACCTGCTGAGTTCCTGAATGGTTGACGTCTCTCTCATTCACATTCTAGGTCATTTTCTCTTTCCATTTCTGTCTGTCTGTCTGTCTCTCTCCCACTCCTCCCCACCCTTTCTTTATTTTTTAAAAACAATAATAGTATTTCAGTGTGAATTCTTATTTGAAATATCTAGGTTTTCCCCAGCACAACTTTTCACGGTCTAATAACAGATGTTATAAAGGAGATCTTAAAGAACCACAGGGGTAACTTAAGATCTGTTACAAGATTTGAACATTTAGTTTTTTTGTTTATTTATTCCCAGCAAATGTAAATCTAGGAATAAAGGAAACTGACATACATTGAGCTCCTCTTATGTACCATGCTTTGTACAAAGTGTTTTTTCTTGGGAAAGTAGAAACAGTTATTGAGAAAGAGGAAGAAGCTGTGGCAGTGAGAGACTTCTCTAGCCTAAGACCCTGAACCACTGGGTCTTAATTCATTCTCATCTGTGAAATGGGGTAATGTGACTACCCTGGTCTTTCCTAGTCTAAAAACCTTCGAGGCTTGTAGGTAATTTCAGTGTTTTAAATGCTTAAGAGAAATTGGAAGGTCATCACTCAGAAACCTGCCCAGAGCATCTAATATGTTTTATTTCCTGTGAGTCATGGGATTTATCACATAGTAGGAGGACATTTTTCTAATTCATGTTGATGAGAAGCTCTGACAACTATATAAATCTTTGAGTTATTTTAAGAAGACAAAACCAAAATATATTTCTTGATTTGAGAATTCATATTTTGACATTCCTCAAGTCAGAATATAACTTGCTTTAAAATCCACAAACCCATTTAAGGTTGTAGTTTCTCTTTTGGCAAAACTTACTGTTGTGTCTTACAAATGATGGAGACTGCTAATTAAGAAGTTATATCACTTCTTTGCTACAGTTTTGTTTATTCTATTAACAAATATGTATTGTGATCTCTCTGAGTCTCGTTGGCACTGCTTTATGTGTGGAGGTCAGTTGTGCCCTAGGAAGGTAAGTTCTCTGCTGTCTTTGAGTTTATATTCTAAAGGTGGACAACAGGCAATAAAAACAGTAATTCTGTCAATGTACAAGGTCATTTCAGATTGGTATAAGTGTATGAGGAAAACCAAATAGGGTAATGTGGCCAAGAGTGATTGTTGGAATCCTTAAATGATGTTAGTCAAAAATTTCTTAAACTTGGTGCAGCTGATGAAGAGCAAGAAAATGAATCTTTCCTTGTAAATTGTTGGGAAAACTCTCAAGGGTGAGGTGACAGATGTCTCCCAGAGACTGTGACCCACCTCAGACCCCAACAGCCTAATTGAAAGATGTTGCCTTTTTGAAGTGTGGAGGCCAGAAAAACATGTTGGGGACCATTAGATTTTATTGAACAAAGTTTTGAGGAGAAATGTGTCAGAAATGGAGTTAGGTTCTAGGGATAATATAGTGGCTAAGGCAGGCATAGAACACACCCTCATGAGGCTTTAATTCTAGGAGAGGTACCCGATTCAGGAAGCTCAGTACATGCCTTAGGATTTTTCAGACATGTTTGTTTACATGGTATTTACATGAATAATTTCAACAAATGGGGAATAATTAGTCACATTAATAGTTACATTATTCTGTCAATATTATGGGAAGTAGTTTCTATTATAATATATTGTATGAATAAATGTAACATTCACACAATTGATATGTCCTCATTTTGTATATGTATGTATATATCTATTTTTTTCTCTGAATGGATATTTGCAACTGGTTAAATTAAGTGATAATCCTTAGAAAT
This sequence comes from Ailuropoda melanoleuca, assembly GCF_002007445.2. Taxonomy (NCBI): domain Eukaryota; kingdom Metazoa; phylum Chordata; class Mammalia; order Carnivora; family Ursidae; genus Ailuropoda; species Ailuropoda melanoleuca. The sequence continues at coordinate 72,114,316 of NC_048226.1, forward strand.
TTTGTTATTGACCATTATCACTACTGTTGGAATACCAGCTGTGAAGTTTGAAGTCATGTTAATTCACTTTAATTCCAGTTTAATTCTGTTTTGCATAACATGCATCATGCATCATTAATATAAGTGGACGTGTGTGACCACAAAGCCCTGTAGAGCTCCTTAGGAGCTCCTTGTGACCCTGTGGCATTGGGAACATTTTGAAGCATTACACTTTTTTTCTCCAGGCAAAAGATTCATTAGGCGTTTAGGGGAAGAATTTCTTTACCAGCTGTTCAACTGGAGATGGCTGAATGAAATGGCTCAGCCATTGGCCAGTGTCAGTAAATGTACTCTTCTGCTCAAGGAGAACATGGGGAAAAACACCCAAACTATGGATTCATAAAGAGCTTTATGCTTCTGAAGATTTCAAATAAATGTCTCCTCGGGTAAGAATAGATGAGTTGACAGTACTCTTTGAAGACATCTCCACAGTTAATGATACTTTATTGTCTGTTTTCATGAATATGCAGATTATAAAGAAATCTGTTTCATATTTAAGTGATAAGTTAACCTTTCTGCCACATACATTTATTATAATGTCAAAATCTCCTTTGAGAAAGTCAGGTTGATGATCTATGTTGAATCATTCATTCAGATTCACCTAAAGGGGTTAAGAGGTGGGAGCAGGTGTTGTCACATTCTCTTAGAAATTACCTAAGAACTAGGAAGCACAGTTAATCCAAGAGAATTCTGGAAGAATTTGTGTCTAGAAGGAAGCACAAGCTGAGTACAGGTGGGTAACTTGAAAAAAGAAAAAGACACAAAGCTGAATTCAAGAGAAATGTTTGAGACATTTAGATACTTACTAATAATGGAGCATTGATATTTTCATCTGGACTAGCCTGTCTACTTAAAATAAGATGAATAAGAGAGCCACAGAGAAAAGTCTCAAAAACTCCTTACAGAGGAATAGAAGTACTTCTATTTAATTCAAACTTAAAACAAAAATCCCTTAAACAACCCCCTCCCTGCCCCCAGAGACCTTGCTTTCTCTTTATCAGTTGTGATTGAATTGATTCCATTTCAAAGAGAAACAACCCATTCAGACTCATTGGTAGAAGCTATTATTTCTTTTTCTAGATATGAAAACTGTAAGTGTGGAGTAATATATCTCTGGGTTTCTTAAAATCTCTACCAATGCCTCTCATGCCTAAACTGCTGAGTCTGGTACATGAACCAATAAAAATATATCACCAATTTTTCTGGAGACAGACTCAAGTGCCGAAGGTGGGGAGGGACAGACTTAATACATGCCTGAAAATTTTGAATTATTTTTGTTTCAATGGGTTTCACTATGTCTCTTAATGGAAGCATCAACTTTCAAAACTATGCAGGCTGGAATGATGTTCTAAAACTGTTGGTGACATTTAATAGCATCCTGAATTTGGGTTAAAAAAAAAATCAACTGTAAAATATAGGACAAGAAGAGGGAACTGTATATGCTACCAAAATTAAAACTTCAGAGGTATTTCAGTTAACTGTGAGTCTCATTGGGAATCTGGAATCATTCTACAGTGTTCAATATTTAACAGGGAGTCTTGCTGTGTTTTGTGTTCTTTTATGGAGAGACCCCCCTCCAATTGTATAAGCTTCAGATTTTCCAGTTTCTGGATCTGTTTCCCTTTGCCCCTTTAATATGTGGTGTAATTTTAAGTACCACAAATAGAAAGGTGCATAAACCATTGTCCTTTATGCCAGGTTATGGACAAGTTATGTAGTGGAGGAATTTGACGATTTTATTATGGGTTCAAGTATCTATTTGAAGAAAGAGTTAATGCTGATATAAAATATGCTGTTTTACAACTATACATGCACGGACATTTTTATTATTGAATAAGAAATAATTAAACAAACACCAACAGTGACTATGATCCCTCAAATCTAAGAAAATCATATTATCGTATTGCAATCTAATATATGTGTGTATTATTCTTATGGCAAAGGCAAAGAGTTATGTTATTGTGTGCATCTCATTGCTTAGGAAACTAAGGTATGTATGAAGATATTAAGACATTTTTTATGCTTTAGAGATAAAATCACTTTGACATCAAATTGCCAGCTGACAATTTCTGAGGATCTCTAAGAAGGAAGTTTTCCTCTATCTTAATTGATAATAATAGGTTACCAAACATTATGCTTTCAAGCAACCTGGAGCTTTTTCTGTATCTTTTACAAATATCTCAACGCTCTGCATCTTTTTTTTTTTTTTTGGCCAAAGTTCAATTTTATTCTTGTTTCTATCTTCTGTGCTGAGATCTGCAGCTTTTGGGGGTCCTTCTTTTCAAAAATGTTCTGTGATTTCAAACAGGACATAGTCAGATGTGCCATGACTGAATTCCCATATAAAGTAGCATCATTTCTTTTATCAAGGAAAGCTCATGCTTCCTGAAGGGTACGGAAGCTCCTCCAGGTGCTTGGCTAGCTAGCAGGTGATCTTTTCCTATCTTTTACCGAGCAGACTGGCTCAGTGGGAAATAATGGTATCCAACTTGTCCAAACTCAATGGTGTGCAAAAAAAAAAAAAAAAAAAAAAAAAGCAGACCAAATTTCATTCTTTTTGTGTGTTCCTGTTGTGGAGATTGGTTTAATAGATTTAAAATGCAAATGTTCTGTTTTAACATTGTTAATAACTCCAGAATGAACTGTGTATGTAAGCACATAGACTTATTTCAAACTCTCAAGTGGGATTTGATGCATCATTTTCTAGAATGTACTATTCTCTTTTTTCATTTCTATTTAAAAATCTATCTTATTATGCCTATGACTATTTCTAGTCTATTTCTTCTGCTTTTAGTGTTTAATTGCAATATACCCGAAATTGGCAAATATTTGAATGATTTCTCTTGAGCATAAAAAAAGCAAGAAAGGAAAAACAGACATTAACTATTGTCATGGTACAGATATTCTAGTAGATAAGTGGATAGATCTAGTTCTTGGCATGCTTGCTTTAGGTGTTGCATATGGAGTTAACAGGAGGGGGAATGCAAAAGCACTTATTTCCTTCAGTATATCCTTCAGAGTCAGTGATATGAAGTTATGATAAATATATGTCTGTCTTACATATTACTTCTGGAGAAGGGAAGAAAACTTTTGAGAGTCCTCCTGTATGATAGGCATAACACATAATGCTTGTTAGGCATTTTGTATATATTTAACTGTTGACATTATTTATTTGCCTTATCCTATTTTATATAAGACAAGCACAATTAACCACATTTTAGAGACATTGTTTAGGGTGACTGCAATTAACAAATCCAGTTGTTTGGACCAGGTTTGGGGACTCTTTCCATAACCCCATTTTATCAGTGGAAAGGATTTTGCTGCAAAATGGAGGGATCCAATAATGAATGCAACATAAGAAAACTTCTGGAGGTGATTGATGTGTCTGTCATCTTGACTGTGGTGATGGTTTCCACAGGTGTATGCATACGTGCAAACTCATCAAATTACATAGTTAAATATGTGTCACTTTTTGTATATTGACTTTACATCAGCAAAGCCGTTTGAAAAATATGTGCACAGACATATCCAGGAGACATTTTATTATAAAATCAGGGGAAAAAAAATAAGCTAATAAGCTAAACTGGCTAAATGTGATCATGTAGGTGAAAATGCCTATTAATAGATTTGGCACATACACACCTGGTAAAGGTTAGTCAGTTTTGAATCATGGTTCCTATCCTCTCATGGCGTGCTGCCTAAGGAAACTAGGTGCAACTCTGTATATAATACAGAATGAACTGTCAGGAGAGGCGTGCCATACAGCTTTAAACAAAGAGCTGTGGGGATTAATCTAGGGCCTTTTGTTCTCTTTTTTGAGAAAGTATGTTTTTGAAAACTTCAGACAATTTTAGGTAATACAAGATCCCCTTGGGAACTCTTAGGCATCAGATAGAAAAACTTATTGAAAGCCTTTTATATACCTTTTCAAGAAAGTATTCAATCTAAGTGTGATTATTCCTTTTTTTTAAAAAATTAGTTAATTTATTTGAGAGAGAGAGTGGTGGGGAGGGGCAGAGGGAGAGAGAGGGAGAGTCTTAAGCAGACTCAGCGCTGAGCACGGAGCCCGACGTAGGGCTTGATCTCATGACCCCGAGATCACGACCTGAACTGAAACCCAGAGTGTGACGCTGAACTGACTGTGCCACGCAGATGCCCCTGATTTTTCTTTTAACATTAAAATTTCAGTTTACTGATTATGAATCAAAAACCTGTATTGAACACAAAACTTGTAGTCATCGATGTCCATAAAAACCTCTTTTCTCAAAGCTTGTGAGATTTAGCTTAGGGTTGGCATAGTCTCACAAACTTAACACATTACTTTTTTTTTTTAGCAGAAAGTTAATGAGATACATCCATAAACCTTACTGGGAAAAAGAAGCATATTTAGTACGAGATGTGTGAAGGCCTCAGTTCAGAACAGTGTCTCTTCTGTCTCCAAGAGGTTATATTTCGAATAGGTTGAATAACGTTGTAACATTTAGTAGTAGCTAGTAGATATGGGGAAGAGGAATGCTGTACCCAACTAGCAGTGACAGGACCCCAAAGGTGGCCTGTGACCTACTTTTACTTCTTCAGTGGCATGGCATCTGTCAGAGTGCTTTGCCCTGTTGCACAGTTAGGCTGAGCAATTTCCATTCCATTGTGTTCTCTTACAGTTTCTGCTTTATCCCCCTCCCGGCTTATTCAAGTGTTTAAATTTCAAATTAGTAGCTTGTCTTTATCATTCACGTTTGGATTGGGGAAACATATTACAGCCATTGGACATGTTTACCATATTAAAAATAATAACAAAGAAAACAAAAATGATAGAGAAAAAATAACACACTAAAGGATATGTTTAAGTCACGGGTGATCCTGATAGATTATCTCAATTCAGTATTCTTAAACTACTTTTCTAAAATGCCCTTACCTAATCTTGAGAACATTGAGAAGTCTGTGTGTGTGTGTGTGTGTGTGTGTAATGGTTGACGTGTTGGGACAGGATCAATCAATGGAAGTAAATCCTATTAGTAGTTCTTTCTTTTCTTATACATTTTGTTAGGTTTTCGAGACTCTCACAAGTGAGTCTCATCATAGTCCATGTGGAGGACCAAGAAAAGAGTAACAACAAAGTATAGTAATTTATATGTGTATATATATATATACGCACATGTATATACACATATATACACAATATATGCATGTATATAATGCTCAATAATCCATGCTTTACATGTTTATATATTCAATAATTACAAAGGCTGAAGCCAAGAATTATAATTTACCATCTTATGATTTGAATTGCTTTTCCAGGAATTAAGGGTTCTCGGTTATTTCTGTAGTGTCTGATTAAATGACAAACCTCAGATTTTCATCATGGCTATAGCTGCTGCCACAATGCAGATGTGTTTCCTTATGGCTTTTTCTATATAAGCAAAGTGAAATGAAAAATTGGGACTATTGTTTGTATTATTCAATTTTCCAAGTAATTTTTTGTTTTTGTAGAAGAAATGTTTCTTATTTCCGTTAAAACAAAAAAGGGTATTAACGGTTAATGTGTGCTGTGATCATGTGAAACTCGGGGACTGGAATTTACCATTGATGGTTTTTACATTTTAACTCCTGTTCGCTTCTTTTTGAGGGTCAGGTGATGGGGCCTGCACAACAGTAAACCAATAAAGGTACTGGTAGATGTCCCATATAGTATATAATCCATTTAAGAATAGGCAATCAGAATCCCCTTTGTAATTATGTAAAAAGATGACTGGGATTTGGAATTTCATTTATAAGTTTGAAACCTGGAATTGGTTGGTTTTATTTGCAAATGACTGTGAGGTTGAACAGCACACACTCTACTTGACCCTGTGTAGTGAATTCTCATATGATCAGCATAGATAATGGAATATTTCCTTTCCTACTTAAAAAGCATTTTCAAAAGGTTTGTAAATATTTGTTTCTCAGGGATCCATTTATCTTCTTCCTCTGTTCCAAAAGAACTATTACAGGGTTACAGAAAAAGATGATAAATGAGCCCAAGAAGTCTGGGTTGAAACTGTCCCACTATAAGGTTGTACTATTATTTAGTGGACATGCAAAATCTTTGAGCACATTAATATTAACTGATTAGGTACTGGATTTTTTTTAATGCCAGAATTTTCAAATGAGGCTAAGTCAGTCATGGAGCTATTCTGGCTTTTATTTATCCGTTAGATCCATATGAAAGTTCAATATAACCAGAAAGAAGAATAGCTGGAAGACATGCCTTTTCAAAGGAATGGCCTGGACTTCAGCCGCTCAATTCCCATTCAGTTCTGAAGGCCTGAGTAATACAGTCTGTAATTGTATACAAACCTTATAACAAAGAATGTGACAACAAAACCCATCTGCTCTTAGTTATCCTAGTACACAATACGAGGTAAAACCTGGAATGAACCGTTGGGTATTTTGATTAATTGAACTTAACTGATGGTTATCCAGAAATTCTGTTTTATTAAAACCTTTACTGAAATTCTCAGTGAAAAGTTTATGCCCCATTTAAGGTGAACATAATGAAACTTAGGGTAATTTGAGACCTTCTAGAAACTCTGCATCATCATTCTAAATGATGAAGCTCATTACATATATTGCATAACTCCAGAGATGGAGACATAGAAGATGTAGAGGTCAGTATTTGGTGTGTGCTGACCCCAATGTTTTACAAAAACAATATAAACAAAAAATGCTTAGCATAACGCATTGGTTTTTCTGTTTTCTATATTTTTATGTTTATATATACAGTCGTAATACAGATATAATTTTATTGTGCTTATAAGAAGAAATATTTTCCATATTTTTTACATGGTCTTATTGATTTTCATTTTGCATTTCTGCTCCATAGTCTCTCAGCTGATGTACTGCAATTTATCTAAATATTTCTATTTTAAGGTGTTTGGCTAGCATCCAATTTTTATAAGTGTTACTGCAATGACTAAATTAATGCATATAGCATTTGCTTCTAGGTTTTTCTCAAAGAATAGATTTCAAGCAGTAAGATTAGTGGATTAAAGGATGTATACATTTTAGGAGGTTAGGGTGCAGAAGTAATGGATAAAGAAAACAATTATAGCTTTGGCATTAGACTTTTAGAGTTTCTACATTCTTGGAAATTCTAGAATTCATTGATTTTGGAATATCAATGTTAAGTTTTTGGACAGGGATCAAACAATCCAACAGTTTGGTATCATCAAGCAATAATTACAAAGGCTGAAGGCAGGCAGTCCATCTGGGAGTCTGTTAAAGCAATTCAGGTGTGTAATAGTGATTTCCTCGGTCGGGGCTGTGTGTTGAAAATGAAAAGAAACATGGCAATCTGCTCCTCATTGACCATTTATTCTGAATGCTGTAGCACGAAAAGGAGACAGAAGGTTCCACTCTGGGGCGCCTGGGTGGCGCAGTCCTTAAGCGTCTGCCTTCGGCTTAGGGCGTGATCCCAGCATTCTGGGATCCAGCCCCACATCAGGCCCTTCCGCTGGGAGCCTGCTTCTTCCTCTCCCACTCCCCCTGCTTGTGTTCCCTCTCTCGCTGGCTGTCTCTATCTCTGTCAAATAAATAAATAAAATCTTTAATAAAAAAAAGAAGGTTCCACTCTGAAGTTTATGAAATACTTGAGTAAGAAAATATTCAGAGAAGAATAATCGGATAAATAGAGGAGTGTAGATTTTAGATAGGAAGGCTTTGTATTGACTGAACCTTCAGGTGAAAGTTAAAGAAAATGGAAGGTTTTGGTAGCAAGAAGACAAGGATGGCATTCTCAAGGTAGCAGGGTAACAAAGAAAACTTAAATTCTGATTTCTTTTAGGTACTGAACAAAAGAATGGGTTTTTACCTTAATAGATATTTTAGCATATTATCATAGCATTTATCTGTTGGTGACTTTTGGAGGATATAAAATTGAGTTATATTTTCTCTGGTATAAGAAATCACTATATTCTATTTTATTCCAAACTCATAAAATTTACATCGAATTTCACTGGAATATTTAGGTACATTTTAGTTTTGTATTTAAAGATCCTGACTCAGATTCCTTTCATTGGAATCTGTGTTGCCCTGAAATTGTGTTCACTATCTTTATATATTTAATGATTAAATGGGATTCACAATAGTATCGCTGATTAAAAGTGTAAATAAGTGAAATCTGAAACGTTTAACTGGGAGGGAAATATTTCTTTCTTCCCCAAACCAAATATTTGTCTCCTTTAAAATTTATATTCAGAATTCTCGGTGTGTAAAGATAGGTGACCATTTTCCTCTTTGGATATAATGGTTCAATTTTACATAAAAGTGAAACTTATAGTATTTAATCAATGGAGAAATTATTTAGCCAAAATGATCGCCATTTCCGTAGACTCCAGCAGCCTCAGCATCACCTTGAAAGCTTGCAAATTCCTGAATTTTCTCCAGGTTTACTGGTCCATAACCTTGAGGGAAGGGCCCAGGAATCTGGGTTTTAACAAGCCCTTCAGGTGGTTCTTATGCATACTCAAGTGAAAAAGTCCATTAAGTTAGGTTTTTGGTTGTTTTTTTTTTTTAAGCTAAACTTAATTATGGCCAACTGGTGCCTAATCTTTTAAACTTTATGCATCTCAAGTTTGGGACCAAGTCTTGGGTGCACGATGGATAGTGTTGTGCTGATTTTATACATTGCTGGATGTTTTAAATGTTGTTTCATAAAATGACATTTTAATTTTGTGCCCATAGTAGAAGTGTAGTTTCACACTCCTAACTAAAATATGCTTGCTTCTTTTATTGCTTTGAATCATGTCTTTTAATTTAATTTCATAGTTTGAATTCATGTGTTTTAAAATGTGTATTTTCTACATCTCAATTATAATTTATATAATTACTAAGACATAGTGTTGTTTTTTTTTTTAAACCCCTTCAGTGAATTCTGTTAAAGAAAGATAATTAGTGGGATTTATGATATTGGCAATACATGAGCCCACATCCTTTCAACACTAAGGAAGAACATGACATTAATTTGTAAACAAGTCCAAGCAGGACTCCTTTTTTTTTTTTTTTCATTTTGTTTTCCAGTTCTTTTGAAGTGACTTTAAAAACATCCAAAGTTCCCATTTCACCATCTTTCTTTTCTCTTTCTGTTCCCTTTCATTTTCTGGATATGTTAGTGTGCGTGAACCGATGAGAATGAGAGTCAGGATTTCCTTTCTAGTTGTTTTCTTAGACAGTCTCCACAAATATTGGTATAAAAACAGAGCCTAAAGTATGCTTAAGATTTAGTCCTGCACTGTTAAAGAATGCTTTTTTGCCTATTGAAAAAAAAACTTTGAATGTTACTATTTAGAACTTATTTATCTACCTGCCTACAGACCCATCTACTACCTACCTACTTGCCTGTCTATTTAACTGTACCTGTCAGTTATAGTTTGGGCAACTCATACAGATTATTTTGCTTCGGAGAAAATCATTTGTGTATCATAATGTAAAAATAAACTACATGCATTGCATACAGTGTGAGCTAACTATACAGCTTGGGAACATAATTTACTTACCGGAGGATGTAAAGTAGGCATGCATTGGGTTCATGGTTTGGATCATGTTACTAGCTAAGCAAACACGTAAGTCTTCAAACATGATTAATAATCTTTTACCTTCCTAACTCTGGCCTCTCTCAAGCTGTGTTTTTGGACTATCAAAATTCTTCTTTCCTAATTCTTCTGAAGGGACTCCTCTTCGTACTGTTGTAAGGCCGCCCTCCCCAAAATCCATCTGGGTTCTGTTCAAGTGTTACTCTAGTAGAGAGGTCTTCCCTGACCACCCCATAGAGGATATGCCCCTTCCTTTGTCAATGGTGGTCACCCTGCCCTGCTTTATTTTTCTCCAAAGCATTTATCATCACCTGAAATAAGTACGCCATGCAGGTAAGGACTTTTGTGTGTTGAGTTGTTTTAAGCAATCTATGCCGAGAACCCTGAACAGATCCTTGACACCAGAAATTTTCTAGGATTAATTTTCTTTCTTCCTCTTCCGGAATATAAATCCCGTTAGAGCTGGAATTCTGTTGATTTTGTTTTGTTTCCAGTGCTGAGCACAGTGCTAAGCAGTAGTAACAAATCAAAGTAATGGGTGGATGGATACATATGTAAGTGGGTAGAAGTAGAAACACATTTTAGTGGGCTAATGCATTTGTGTTCCTCATTTGCATCTTATCAGTCTTCATATTAAAGTCTTACATTAAGAATTCCTATGTTAGCTGTGTTCATGTTGCCCTTTAGGTGTTTATTTAAAATTTTTAAAAAGAATTGGAGTTTCTGTCAAGTACTAAATTCTAAAAATTGTTTATTTTCAGTTTCTAGTATGCATTTCATTTAAATTTTTAATGTATTTTAAAGCATCAGTAAACCGTGACTTAATTATACAGGTATCCTATGGATTTGGGTTGTGACAGTAGTCTAATGAGTATAATCACCCACTTCCTGGCTCATTGTTGTCCAGATGTAGCTGTACTTTAAGCAAACAAATCTAAAAAAGTAAACCTCAGTGGAGAGCTCTCATGATAGGGCTGGTTCAAGATGCGGCAAACCACTTACGATGCTAACTTTTTTACGCGAAGAAATGTGATTAAGATATATTAAACGGAAATCTATACAAAACCAGTGAAATTGTTAAAATATTCAAATATGCCATACTGTAACAAGAAAACACTGCAATGCACTGAAATCAGCAGTAGAACAGCTGTGTTTTAAAGGACAGTACTTTGAATGTCACTTGACAATTTGCTTTCAATTAGAAGTAATTTACAGGAAGATGCCCACAAGCTAATCTTTACAGGATAATTAAGTTCCATTTTCTTTACTTTTAATTAAAAAGCAGAAAAGATTTAGCTGATCCATAAAAAATGTTCTGTTTAAACATTCATCAGACTTCACACTCTTTTTTTGTTATTTGTTGTAGCAGATGTTATCAAAAGTGCAGTCTGCTCTGTTTTAAACCCTGAGCATTTGGAAAGTGAAACATGAGTTGCAGTAGGCATGTACTGGTGAGGTATGATCATTTAACATCTGTATGTTCAAAGAGAATATAACAGATACTACTGTTCCGTTCCTTTAATTATGTTCTGTCTGATGCATTTAATTGTACTACAAAACCACATACATTAAAATGAGAAGCAATGCAACTGTCAATTTTGAACGTTATACCTAGGAGGTTGATACCTAAAAAAACCCCTTTACTTCAAATGTCTTAAAGTATCTCTCGATTCAGACATAACACGTTTTTTATTGTAATTTTAATAATATAAAATTTGACACAGTATTTTAATATGAGAATTTACTCATTGAAAAGAATGGAGATTTAATTCTAAAGCCATTTAAAACTTTACTCTCTGGTTTTTAATGTGGTTTTTAGCATCACTGCTGCTTTTATTTGGCAAAATAAAATATATTGCCAAAGACATTTGGAGCTTTGATTTTATAAGTTACTTTTGGACGGTACTATTTTTTTTTTTTTAAGGTGATGAGAGCTGAATAGATCGTGATTTGTCATGCTTATTCTCACCTCAGACTACACTAAGGAATTGCATCAAAAATTCTTCAGGCAAGGATTCTTTAATCTAGTATTATGGTATTTATTGTTCTGGGGTTTTTTAAACTTTTTTTTGGCTATATAATCAATCTGTTCATATTGAGAATAGCCTTATTTTTTAGAATTTAAAAGATTTCCACAATTTGAAAAAAAAGTTGAGTCACAATAGAGCAGTATACATAAAATTTTTATAGTAATAATTCTATTCACTATGCCTTTTGTCAAATGAGTTTGATTTTCAATCTTCTGATCAGTGAGTACCTAAAATTTAAAGATCCTATTGGAATTACTTATTTTTGCTTACTTTTACTTTATTTTATTTTTTCCTTGTTTGAAGAATAACTACAAATGACAAGACAGGTTGCTCACAAGCCCATTAATTTATTTGCTTTTGCCATTTAGATTTGTATATGTAGGGAATATGCCCAAAGTCACTTTGACCAGTATAGTTTAGGAGACTGCAAAATAAAGAAATGCAATTTATTTCAGCATATATTATAAATTTCAGGTAGGAGCTTAATTATAATAATCACAATGCTTTCATTTAAATGGAGTATGTGTTTGAACATGTAAATGTCATCAGGTTTTGTAATGAACTGGTGAAAATGTATGCTTCTCTTATTGAAAGAGTAACACTGGGAAAAGATTAAGCATGCCCTGTCTTCCTCCTTCCCTCTTTTCTCTTTGGTAATCAACACCTGGTTTGATTACATCTTTTTGAACTCTGAAAGCTATACTATGAACTCTTTACATAGAAGTTTTTATGAAAGGGAATTGTGGCAAACAGTAGTTAAACTTTCCACTTTCAGGAGAATTCCACCTTTTTTTCGTCAGCCTGTCTGTAATTCAGACTTCCTTTAATAAAGGGTAAGCAGTTTTGTTACTGTTCAGGAGAGTATGGTGATTTCCCTTTGGTGCTTGGTTTTCAAGTTTATGGCTGCTTTTAGAAGGATGGGACTGATTCTTATGTATTTGAGGTGTTTGGAGGAGTTATCAGCTGACCTTAGGTACTTGTACCTTGTCCATTATACCTAATGCATTGCTAGTACATGATTGGTTCTCATTAAATATTTATTAAATGGCTGGTAGGCAATAAAATTTAAACAGCTCCATTTGATGCAGTACACACATTTTGTAAATTCCCTTTCCTCTTCCTTCCCCTCCCCTTCCCCCCCCTTCTTATAAGATCAAAAGGATCTGGGATCTAAGAGGCTATAAGCAACTGTGTTACTTTTCATCTCCTTCACGACTGTACTTCTTGTAAAGCTAGGGTTTGTGAATACTGACCTCTCACTAGCTATACATATAAAACAATTAGCTTATTTTTATAAATACAGAAATAATGTCCTACTTCAAGAGATTTTTTAAAAAGACGGATTTTTCTTGTCTGTATTTAATTTTTTGGTTTTTTTGCTTTTGTAGTTGTTGTGGCTCACCTCCCCACCCCTCATGTTTGATTACTGTAATGTTTCTAGCTTTTATTTCTGTATCTAAATATATTTGTATTTCTTGCCTGTATTTTCTAGAAATTAGTCTTGACTTGGCCTCTGTTTTTCCTCTTTATTGCTTCACCCTGCTTGTAAACCTTCCTTCCTCAAGTCTGTCTGCTTGACCTTCCAAAAACAACTGACAACATGTCATCATTGCTTAAAATCTTCTATGGCTCCCTATTAACTACTTCATTAAGTCCAGACTCTTCTTCATTGGTTCTAGGACTTTCCATTACTTTTCCTTTTCCAAGTTATTTCTTACACTCTCTAGGTCATAAGGAACCTCTGCTCCAGCGAGGCAATATTGCTTTTCCTATATCCCATCCCACAACATCCATTCACTTCCAGTCCCTGCTCCTTACCTTTGCTCATACCATGCCCTGCCTTTCCCCCTTCATCGTCTAAATCTTCCATGTTGAAAAGGTCCAGTGGAAGTCTCACGTGTTCCAGGAAGCTTCCCAGTATTCTTCTAATCCACAGTAATTACTCTGTTTTATATTTCTTTTGCGAAAACAGTGTCAGGCATTTTGACATTTGTTTTCTACATTTTTTTTTCTACATGTAGGTTAGCTTTGTCTCCCTATGAAGAACGTGTTTTAAGAACAACAAAAAAAAGAGTACTTATGCCCTTTTTGCTTTTTTGTAAACCCTAAATCTCATAGCATTATGTTAAGCAGGTGATAGGCATCATTTCATGTCTTGTTCAACTTTTCAAAACAGACTGTATGTTAGAAATTCATAAGTAGCTGCATATGTGTATTGGGGGAAAGTATTGAATAATATTTTCCCATACATTTAGAATACGCTTCTTTTTCCCCCCAAAGCTTGGGGATTACGGTTCATGTTTGTTTCTAGAATGATTTTCTGCCACTTGGGAAAAAAAATATTCTCTTAAAAAATAATTACCATTAGCTTGAAGATAGAGATAAATCATCAGTTTTTAAGGACTGTCATTTTAGTTCTCAATAACTCATTTTGGAGCTAATACGTTAGTGAAAGGAAGGACGTGTAAGTCATCTGTCTCTTTACCCATAGAGTGGCGGTGCCACCAGCCTCTGCCTGTTACTGGGTTCATCAGAGCCCTTGCATGTTTGTAATTACCCTTCCATAAATAGTTTGCAACTTGACCACAGCATTTTGCCACTCCGTTAGAATGAGGCCCAAGGTCCAAGTTAAAAGCAAAATCCTCAATGAATTTAACAAAATTAAGCAAAGAGCTTTAGGTTATAAGAGCAGAGTTAATGGATTCAGCTGTTCGTTACTTTCACTTTAACCAACAAATTTTGCATTCATTTTCCAGATGTGAGCCTCATTCAATTAAAATGGAGTAAAATTAATTTTGTGAAACTCTTATATCACCCCTGGAGATAAATGGAGATAACCTAGTGTTTCACAAAACTAGAGCTAGCAAATCAGCATTTGTGGGGCTGGTTTTAATAACTGTATTGCAGAAGTATTTTGAGATTGATTTTTAATGCATATTGGTAAACTTTTGCTGGGGTTGTTCTTGTGACTCAGCTGTGACCAGAGCTGGATTATGATGGGGTCCTGGAATTCAGGGGCGGCCAATTCCAGAGCCAGAGACAGTATAAGGCGGTGCTACTTGAAGTGTGGTTGGTTCAAGGACCAAAGCCATCAGCAACACCTGGAAGCCAGTTAGCAAAACGAATTCCTGGGCTCCACCCCACACCTACTAACCCAGAAGCTCTGGATGGAGCTCAGGAATCCACGGAGTAACACGCTCTCCAGGTAGACCTTATATAGGAAGTCTGAGAGCTACCGTCTACGGAACCCTAGAGATCAGATTGTATCATTATCAGGCAAATCCATCCCCTGTATTTCAATTGAACAAGCTATATCTAATGATTTCTGATCTCTCATCCATTGTCGTAAAATGCAACACATTGAATCAAGTTTTTAAAAAATATTGGCTATTTCACAATTTTCATCTGTATTTGAAGTGTATTCCGAACTCATTCATCTGAACTGATTAAAATGCAAACAAAAGCACTGGATCACTCTGATAAGCAATGGAAATTCCACGGTCTTTCCTAAGAGCCCTTGTGTGCTTTATTCAGCTCTGTGTCCTTCCAACCTAGCAGAGAACAAAAGCAACTGCAGAGCAGCCTTCTTCTGGCCCTGTCTTGGAATTTAGGCTTGTTTCGTTTTGGCACATGGCTATATTCTTTCATCATACAGGAAACTATCTGCAGAATCAGTCAAATCTCAGATTCCTTGAACTGCTTGATCAGGCTCATGTTTTCCTAATGAACAGAGGTTGCTAATCTCCATACCAATAATTAATTATTTTTGCATATTGAGGTGCTAAATAATAAGTGGGATGGAGTACTATATTAGTTATAGTATAGGACTTATAAAATTTCTGTAGATCATTCAAGTTTTCATAGTTTGCTATGTAAATATGCTGGCCATACATTGGTCTCTCCAGCCACATCACATAAGTAAGATCATTAATTAGTATCATTTAAAAATATAGATTACATCAGCTGTCTGTCTACTCTGCACCGGGAGCAGTTCTGCTGCCACAGCCCCTCATGCCCTGAAAATGTCCACCTGTGCAAAGTTCGTCTCTACCCCCTTCTTGGTCAGGAGCACCTCTCAGCTGTTGAGCAGATCACTGTCTGCAGTGGTGCTAAACCCACTAGAGATGCTGACAGATGAGAGCCTCAGCAGCTTGGCAGCCCCTCATCCCCTGACCTCACCTATTCCTAACCACAGCTTCTGAACCAGCGCCATTTCAAGGGACATGGACATAGCAGCCAAGTGCATTGGGGCTGGGGTGCCATGGTAGGGGTTGCTGGCTCTGGGGCTGGAATCGGGGCTGTGTTTGGGAGCCTCATCATTGGTTATGGCAGGAACCTCTCTCTGAAGCAACAGCTTTTCTACGCCATTCTGGGCTTTGCCCTCTCGGACGCCATGGTGCTCTTTTGCCTGATGGTGGCCTTTCTCATCCTCTTCGCCATGAAAAGGGGCTGTGTCCACCTCCTTCTATGTGCCTTTTCCTATGCCTCCCCAGGCAGCCTGGGTTGCCTCAGGGAAGACATACAAAAACTGTATTAATAATAAAAAATATGGAGATTACATCGACTCTTATAGTTATATAAATTTTTTTCTGAAAATGAACTTTCATAATAATGCTTCATAGAAATTGCAATCTTGACTATAATTGATTCTGTATATATGAATGTGTGTGTATAATCTTCGTGGAAATCCTACAGTATGTTATCGAATATATGAGGATAATTTTTGGCTTTGCCACTTTAGTGTAGTTTAGAGTTGAGACTCAGTTATAACATTCAAGGCATCTAGAAGTAAAATCATATTGGATATGAACTGTTAAGCATTTATTTAGGTAGAGGGAGAATTTGCCCTACCAAAAACTTTTCTCTACCTTCTTAGGTTGTATAATATTGTGGGGTAACAATAGTTATACTGGATCTGGGCTGATTGATCTTTATAATGGTGCTACTAAGTCTGTATTTTACATCTGACTGATTGTATTGAATTTGTGTTATGTCTGATACCTGCTGAGAAGTTATAATGCCCTGGAGGGTTATTACCTTTAGTGATATGGAGATGCTGAAATGCTGTGATGATAGCGGGCTCTTCTTTTCATCTAGAAAGACTCAGATTTTATCATGCTTACGTTTTTGTTACATTCTGTTTATTATATTCATTTATTTTAATTTTACTGATGTTATTTAAATGCCTGTTTATATCATAATGCTAGACTCTTGGAGAGTGGAAAAGGCAAACTATGTAAGTAAAACGCAGGTTTTTTTCCTCAAAAGGGTCTCCCTCTGTGAGTGAATCAATGTGGGGGAAGACTGAGTATGTCCCAATGTGGAAGTAGCTGTTTTCGTTAACCCTTTTATAATATTGGCATCTTGTGCCATTAAGCTTAAATTTGATACATTTTATTGATTGAATCCCAGAATTTTGGTATAGAATTTCCTGTGCTTGGGAGAGTGACCCTAGGTCTGGGGTCACAAATAAGTTTTTTTTGCTTTGTTTTCTTCTGGTATAACTGTTGATTTTTTTTCTGATAGGATTTCCAAATTGAGCAGCTCTGTTTAGAGCTTTGGAAGGTGCTAAGACACCTACCATGGGCAAAGGAACTCTTGGTTAATATTTTTCTTCACTTGTTTACTTTGTCAAGGGATTTGTGAAAGTGCTCAAGGTTGAATGTGTATCTTCAATTATGTTTGTGTGTTCAAAAACTTTGAAAATCAGGCTTCCTGGATATTATGTGTTTACTAAAATATCTCTTAGTATGTATTTAGGTCTTTGATGGAATTTTAAGTTATTATTTAAGTTATTATTCATTTCGTCTATGATACTGGCGGTGTCTTATATATAAGACATTTTTTCCCCCTTTGGCTTGACAAATATATAGAAAACATGTTAATTTGTCCATTGTGTGTGGCCATTCCACCAAGTGTACCTTTGAAAAGATCATTTGATACGGGGGCTGTAAGATGGAAGCGTGGCTAAATTATTTGGTTTAAAAATATTTGTATAACATGGCTTTTTTGAACTTTTTTTTTTTCAGTGTAGGAAGGAATGAAGAAAACTACATTTTTTGGGTGCCGATCGTGTAGCAAGTATTGGGATACGTGGTTTAATTTAGGTTATCTCGTATTGCCCTCACGATGACATTTCAAGTCAGGCTCAGAGCAATAAAGAGCATGTCTGAGATTCAAACCCAGCTCTAACTCCCAAGGCCGCCGCATTTCTACCCTGATGTGCTGCCTCTTGCCATGAGGCCATGTGCTAATATTTGGCGGAAGGTGCAATAATAAAAGATATTTCCAAAGGAGTGGAAAAGCCAGCTAGCTTTAGTGAAAACAGGACGTAGGGAATTCTAAGGAGCTGTGTGAGCCCTCTGCTCTGAGAGTATATGAAGGAAGAAGATCCATTGTCCAAAATCAATTTTTGCCTTCTCTAATTTTTCAAAATCAATTTAAATAATTGATAGATAGGTATTTCTCAGTGTGTGCTTTACAGCCTGTCTTGTCCACTTGCATATTCTGGAAAATTGAGTTAAAATGTTGTTTTTTTTTTTTTTTTTTCTAAAAGAGAGGAGGATATGTTGCAGGCAAGAGACAGGCAAAATCAGTACCAATTGTATACTGGTTTTAGCTTGAATCCAGAATTCTGATACTAAGTGAAGATTTTTATTTGTATACTGTTTATTCAAAAGTTGGGGACACTTAAAATACATTTATTTACTGATATGTGTGAACTACATTTTACTTAGACAATCTTCATAGTATTCGTGGTATGGGAACATTATTCCCCATATGTAAGACTCATTTGAAGATTTCTTACTCCAGGGTTGAATAGATGGTTGCTAGGTAAAGGCATCCATAAAATAATAATTGAGTGTATTTATAAAAAATAGCTTTCCATTTTGGTTTGTAAGATACACTTGTAAATTTTTATAATGTTATGACATATTGTCCAGATTGGTTGACTGGGGGAGGGGAGAACTGATGTAATTCAGACAAGCAATAATTACTAGGTCAAGAAATAGGGCAATTAAAAAATGATTCATGGCAAGTAGGAGTGAGACATTTACATTCTGAAAATTAATTATGGGACTTTTTATTTAAATTATAATCAGGAAGAAAAGTTCAGGGAAAAGAAAGAGGTTCAGGGAAATTTTACATGTACTCATCTTGAGTACAAATTAGTAAAGATCTTAGATTCAACTAATGTGTCAGAGTCCATTAAAGAGATGGGAAAACCCTATTTCACTGTGACTAAACTGCCTGAAATTTTAACCTCCAAACTTATATGTAATCAAATGCAGAGATTATATATGTCTTGATAAATTTACATATATATCCATGATGGAAGAGTACAAAAGACATGGATATTTGATTTTACAGGGTTGACAGCGATGTGTTCCATTGGCCAAAGCAAGTGTGGGAGCTCTTATAAAATCCTCGGATCTACAAATTATAAAAAATAAATTTTTATGTTTACTTAGGCAACAACTGTCTCCATCTTCAATCCACTTATTATATAGTATATCCTTAGAAGCTGGCTTTAACTCTGAAGGTCTGATGTCTCACAGCCTTGGTCTTTGGCCTTGAGGGCACTGATCATTACTGTACTTATTGGACTCCCATTTAGTCCTTCCCATTTTTTTTTTTCTTTGGCTTATTCTCCTTCCACCTCATTTCCCCACTGAACTTTTCTTTTTTTTTTTTTTTTAAAGATTTTATTTATTTATTTATTTGACAGAGATAGAGACAGCCAGCAAGAGAGGGAACACAAGCAGGGGGAGTGGGAGAGGAAGAAGCAGGCTCATAGTGGAGGAGCCTGATGCGGGGCCGATCCCATAACGCCGGGATCACGCCCTGAGCCGAAGGCAGACCCTTAACCGCTGTGCCACCCAGGCGCCCCCCCACTGAACTTTTCTGTCCTGGGCCCTGTTATCTCAACTTGCTCTCACCTTTTCAAACTTCCTTTGTACTCACTCTGATGAGCCCAGCCTAGTTTATGAGTGCTGGTATAGAGGGCCCTGGCCTGCCCTTTCCTGTTTATTAGGCATTAGGGTATTTGGCAAGTTTTCAATGTGAGCTATGGTGATCTCATAACTCACAAGATGAAACTAATATACAGTATTTTTAGATCCAGTAAGAGATGAATGGGAGATCATTGGCATTTCAATTTGCAAGTCTACTCTTCCCATGGCTAATATAAGAAGTCTCGTTTGATTTTGAAATGGTGATACAAAAGACAGGGTTTTAGATTTGAGAACTAGAAATCGCACACTTAAATTGCCAGAATGTGTTTGCTGGAACCAGATAAAACTCCTTCCAGTGGATGGTAAACCTCTCTTAGGGTAGCAAATTTAAGGAATAGAGTAAATTCCATTATCAGATATTCAATTTCAATATTTAAAATAGGTGATTAAATGCAAGCCATAATCTCTGAAGTCGTTTGTAGAAGTATATAAGTAATAGAATTTGGGATTAAAAAGGATTCTCTTTGCCATGAGAAAGCATTTTCAGATATTCATCCAGTAAGATCAACATGCAATAGTTAGCTTCAGGTTTTTTATTTGTTATTTATTTAGCAAACAGAGTGGGGGGGAAGGCCCATAGTCAACCCATGTTGCTTTTTAAAGGAGGAAAAAAATGATTTCTCTTTTAGTCCATTCAGAGTGGCTCTCCCAGGAGAAAGACTGACGTACTCAGCCACAAACACTTTACTCAGCTGCATGGACTTAAAAATGTAGGCACTTTTAATGGGAACAACTTTCATTTAGTTTGTTCCTTTCATTTAGTTTACCATGCTGTTTGGAATCCTCAGAGTTTTCCAAGATGATTGATGATTTCCAATACCCCGGCAATAATTTCAGCCTCTGTTAAAGCTTAGGTATAAGACTGACATCATCTTTATAAATTTACCATTTAGTTAATCCACTCGTGCTGATTGATTAGTGGTTAAAATTCAAGCATCCTATTAGATACCCAAATGATACTATAATATCTCAAAATAAATGACCATGCTAATGTTGAATGCAGAATGCCATATAGACTTGTGAAAACACTGAACTGATGTCAGTTGCCTTTTAATTGTGTGAATGTTATGGCACTTGACATAATTCAATCAGCAGGCATGCTGTACCACAGAGAGTTACCTCTCTTAGACTTTCTACCTGTAATCTAGGGTAGTTTTCTTGTTAGGTAGTGAAAGATTTAGGAGTAAAGATTTCTAGACACTGACTGAGGAATCACTAGAGACACATCTTTTTTTTTTTAATGATTTTTTATTATATTATGTTAGTCACCATACAGTACATCCCCGGCTTCTGATGTAAAGCTCGATGTCATTAGTTGCGTATAACACCCAGTGCACCATGCAATACGTGCCCTCCTTACTACCCATCACCAGCCTATCCCATTCCCCCACCCCCCTCCCCTCTGAGGCCCCCAGTTTCTTTCTCATAGTCCATAGTCTCTCATGTTTCACTCCCCCTTCTGATTACCCCCCCCTTTCTTTATCCCTTTCTTCCCCTACCGATCATCCTAGTTCTTATGTTCCATAGATGAGAGAAATCATATGATAATTCTAGAGCCATGTCTTTTAACATGTGTAGTTTCCACAAATAATTCTTTATTTAAGAGATTATGAAGAGATACTAAATCTCTACATGGAAGATAAGTTGGATAGACATCATACTGAGAATATATTTTTTAAATATTTATTTATTTGAGAGAGAGGGAAAGAGTGTGCACATGTGTGAGTGGGGGAAGAGGGTTGTCAGAGGGAGAGGGAGGGAAAAAATCTTAAGCAGGCTCCATGCCCAGCGCAGAGCCTGACGTGGGGTTTGATCTCATGACTCTGAGATCATGACCTCAGCCGAAATCAAGAGCCAGATGCTTAATGGCTGAGTCACCCAGGTGTCCTGTACTGAGAATATTTTTATATTAAATATAAGGTAGGGAAGTTGGATAAACATACAATAAGGATAATTTTGTTAAGGAGATGAAAGGTAAATTGCTGTGGTTACTAATATTTCTTGTTAAAGCTGTATAAATTAATCTAAGGCTCTGGGATTTTTATCTCCTGGTCCATATTCTCTCACCACTCTGAGCCTAATCAGACTAATGTGGTGCCATAGGCGTTCAGAAGTTAAATTGAAATATTGATGCTTGACTTTAAGTACTAAGTGGGAAAGCACAGTTTTTTCTTCCTTCACTTTATTTCTGAATAAATTTATTCATTTTATTATGACACAGAATACTCAATTAAGACTATGGCAACTCTCTTAATCCCCAGTTCCTTTTCTCCAAACTCCCACTATTAAAATGACTATTTTGCCATATCTAGAAGAATGTGAAGTGTATATATCCTCTTTCTCTTTTCCAAGTTTTTACTGCTGGTGTCCATAAATGTTAAGGTGGGGAGAGAAGAGCAGGTTTGGCTAACATAAGAGTAAGTGGGGTGTGAGACTTGATTTGTGTTCTGGGAAGGAAGGCAATATTTCTGGAGAAAGAAAATGTGCTGAGAGATCTTAGGGCACAGCTCTGGATTCTGGAACGAGCAATTGTCAGCAAATAACTACTACCCACAATTCCAGGAATGGACTTCATCTAGCTTCAGCTATTTTTGTTCCATTAATAGAGATGAAAAACTTAGATTGTAAATGCTGTATGAACATTTCCTATCTCATTTCAATATGTCTGGTATTAGTAGGTCAATCAAGAAGATGTAAATGACTGAAGTCAGATCTTATGTTCTGGTAGTACAGAGAGATAAAGAGGGATAGAGAGAGAGAGATAAGAGAGCTGGAGATGCCAGGAGCATCTCAGATGAAGGGAGTGGTCACTACAGTGGTGGGACGTTGAATACAGCTGTCTAGTGCACTGTTGTGTTGGCTTGGATCATCAGAATGCCTGGTGGATAATAGCTGCTCCACAAAAAGACATCTCTGCATTGTCTGGGACTGGTCATGTCTGTTATCTTTGTTTAGCTTGAGGCAATGTGTAGCTTTGACCTAGGCGCTTTCTGAAGTTCATGGCTTTGAGTCTCGGTGGTTGTTTCATTTGATTTGCAAAGTACTTCTTAGCATTAACTTTGCAATGAAGGAGCTTTATTCCCAGAAGATGTTTTAGCCAGGGGTATACTTGTCATGATTTATGACCAGAACAAATAATAAAATATATAAAACCGCATATGATGGGGTGCATTAAGTTATTTCTAGATAACTTTGCTCCTAAGTTAAACTGGCTATGTTTTTCCATGTCTGTGTCTGATAAGTAGATTTATCTCAACATCAGGTTTTCGCAAGATTAATAATCCCTTTTTGTTAAGAGAGTCTGTTTTAAAATTGAAGACGGTTATCCTGATGTGAATTTTATAAACATGAGTTAAATAATATTATGCTTTCATATATTTAAAGCATATCTGATATTTTAACTGTACTTTTAATCAGATGTCTTACAGAAATGGGAAGTATACTCGGTAAGAAAAAAAGTGGTTAGGCTAAAAAGATTTTTTCTTTAGCTTGAGTAATACTATGCTCTCAAAGCTGTAACCTGAATTATTAGCACATATAAATCCATCTTCTTAATTAAATGGGGCCTTTGGCCATTGAACACCAGCATATGGACAGAGTTAGTTACTAAATGTTATTATGAGGCTGGCCTGGCCACATAATCCATTAGAGGTAGGATTCAGTTATACTGGTAGCAGCAAAGTGATTTTTGTGGTTGTAAGAATCTTCTCTTTGTTCTGTCATATCAATTATTTCAGTACTAATAAAAATATAAAAGGGGGGGTCAAGTTTATGATCTGTGCTTTGGATGGATAATTTGTAACATTTCTATCCAATAAGCCAAGAGTTTCTTTCTTTCTGGAAAGGACCTGTGCTATGTGGTTTGTCTAAATTACCTCAGTGTGCAACCATGGAGAGAGTGAGTGTGATATCATGGGATTATAATGTTAGAAAATTTCATTGAAGGGCATGAGTAGACATTAAAATAATAAATATGCACTTGTGATAGTGTATCTGTATGTGTTTAGGATTGCAGTAGTGAATATTACATATTTCCTTTGGGGGTTTTATCAGTGCCAGTCAATTTTGCTTAAAATTTTGGAGAAATAACTTATAGTAATATGTTAAAATGTATGGTAACAAGTGAGAGGAAATCTGTGTGCTCATTCAAAGTTTTGGTCCACATTTCAGATGAAACACCAGTAAATTACTGAAAAACAACTCCTTAAAACAACAGTGCAAAGTAAATCAAGGGCAGAACTGTTATAGCTTAGTGGTGCTGGTGGGGGGGGTGTGGATAATGGAACTTGTTTTATGATGTTAAACAACATCTTGAGAGGATAACATAAGAGGTTATGCACCTATATATTTTGCAAGTCATGGAGCGCTAGAATTTAAGATGTTAGGGAGAGCTTCCTAAAACCCCAGAAATGTTAAGCCTCTATTCAATACTATTGCTTCTCTCTGTGTGTGAGCCTATGTCCACATACCATGACGATATTGCCAAGACATATACTGAGCTGGTCAAACAAGGCTTATGGCAAGGAGAAGGAGATAGGAAATAGAGTAGTAGTCTCTCCCACATAAGTCCAAAGAGCTAAATTTGTCAAGGATTGGTACTGTCAGGTAATGGACAGCTAGATGGTTAAATGATGCCCACCTATATGTAATAATGCAGAATGGAGGTAATTACACTGTCCACATCCAAGAACAGAAGGGGATTTTAGGAAGAGTTCTTAAACTTTGGGGAAGGAAACCAGTTTAATTGGTTAAGTTGGGTTAGAGAGGTTATCTAAAGGCATAGACTCTTTATAGCGATCAGAATAGGCTATAAAGGAAAACAGACCAGGATATAGACCCCTCAAATGGTTATACAATTTCAAATTCAGGAAATTTGTAAATGAACAGGAATATTAAGTTATTGAGTTATGGCTGGAGGTATGGAATTAACATATAGATTATTTGTATATGCTATGAGAAAAAGACAAGTGATACTAGAATATGATACTGGATTAGATTGTTAACTGTAGAAAAAGATGCTATAAAGACATTATTAGGATAATTGACAAAATTTGAATATGGACTATATATTACATAGTTATGTCTATCAACATTAATTATTCTTAATTAGTGAACTATACTATGGCTGCATAAGAGAATGTCTTTGTTCTTATGATACATACTGAATACTGAGAGTAAAGGGCCATAAAGCTTGCAACTTACTTCAGATGGTTTAGCAAAATGATAACAGTGATATTATTATTACTGAGAAAGAGACGTAAAGCACATGTGGCAAAATGTTAGCTATCTGTAATTCTAGGTGAATGATGTATGGGTGTTTATTACGTTAATATTGTAACTTCTTGAAGATTTAAAATATCCCGAATAAAAGGTAGAAAAAAATAGATGCAACTAACAAGTAAAATAACTAGTACTACTAGTGGTAATAATAATGATAATAGTAATCATAAATGTGTCCTGAGCCTTTTAGGTAGATGGAAGTCTTGATACACAAAAGTATCCAAAGACCAGAATAACTATGATTGAGGCACTAGAATAGAATGTTCACTGTGAAGTTCTAAGGTTAATTTAAAAAAGTTTATTTCAGTGTATGTCTAATAGCAATAGAAAACTCTCCTTGAACATTTTCTTAAAGGGCAGTGAACTTTGCAAGTTACCAAACATATTCTGGAACTGTGTTGGAGATAATATTGTGATGTATAAAGAGGAGAAAGAAAGTAGGAAAAGAAAGCTCTTCTAAATTTTATCCATTAGGATTGTGACATACTAGGAATTATAATTGGAAGAAAGGAAAGGTTGATGATAAAGATCAGAATAGAATGTAATTGAAAACATGTAAATAAAGAAGATACTTCAGTAAATGTAGAGGAAAATGGGAGAAAAATGTTCCGGGTATGAGTAATATTCAAAATCTGTAGATCATTTCCCCCTTCATATATATAAGGTCACTAAGTGCTCTGACCAGTATGATGTTAGATTTCACCATCTTTTCATGTGTCTATTGGCCATCTGGATGTCTTCTTTGTAGAAATATCTACTGAAGTGCTCAGTCCATTGAAAAAAAATAAGTTATCTTCTAGTTGTTGAGTTGTAGGAGTTCTTTTTTTTTTTTATTACTATTATGATATGTTAGTCACCATACAGTACATCATCAGCTTTTGATGTAGTGTTCCATGGTTCATTGTTTGCGTATAACACCCAGTGCTCCATGCAATACGTGCCCTCCTTATTACCCATCACTGGTCACTGATCATCAGGGAAATGCAAATCAAACACAATGAGATACCACCTCACATCTGCCAGAATGGCTACATTCAACACCACAAGAAACAGCAGTTGTTGGTGAGGATGCGGAGAAAGGGGACCCCTCTCACACTGTTGATGGGAATGCAAGCTGGTGCAACCACTGTGGAAAACAGTATGAAGGTTCCTCAAAAAGTTATAAATAGAACTACCCCAGACCCAGCAATTACACTATTGGGCATTTACTCCCCAAAAATGAAAACACTAATTCAAAAATATATATGCTTCCCTATGTTTACTGCAGCAGCATCAACAATAGCCAAATTGTGGGAACAGCCCAAGTGTCCATTGACTGATGAATAGCTAAAGATGTGGGGTATGTGTGTGTGTGTGTGTATGTGTATGTGTGTGTACACACACAGTGGACTACTTAGCCATAAAAAAAGAGAATGAAATCTTGTCATTTTCAATGACATGGATGGAGCTAGAGAGAGGTATTATGCTAAGTGAAATAAGTCAGTCAGAGAAAGAAAAATATCATTATGCTTTCACTTATGTGGAATTTAAGAAACAATCAAGCAAAGGGAAAGAGAGAGAGAGGCAAACCCTAGAGAACACACTGATAGTTATCGGTGATGGGGGGGATGGGAGGAAAAGGTTATGGGGAATCAGGAGTGCACGTGTGATGAGCATAGGGTGATGTATGGAAGTGTTGAATCACTATATTGTACACCTGAAACTAATATTACACTGTATGTTAACTATACTAGAATAAATAAATATAAAATCTCCTCTGATTTAAAAAAAAAAAAGATTTTACCATCTTCATCTTTAAGCCTTAGAGAAACAAGAAATCCATTAATGTCTTGATGGCCAGAAGACCCATCCATGGCAAATTGTCTTGATTTTCTATTCTTATTATACAATCTTTGTGGATCTTTTTTTGTCTGCTTAAGATGGAAGCAAAGGACTTGCAAAGGGTCAAGGAAACCCATAATTTTGTTTTTACTTCCTCAATTCAGCCAGCCATTCATTGAACCCTCATTCATATTTCACAACATTCTTTTTTATCAGGTACCCCGAGAAATTATTTTGACCTCTTTTTGACAGACTTTGCTTTCTAAGTGCACTTATTATTATTTTCAGTTTTATTTTCCTTTCTCTCTGTTTCTTTAGCCTCCATTGGAGTACAAGGACACTTTTTTTTCTCTTTTAATCTCAAGCTATCACTTAAAGGGATCTGATGAAGAGTAGTCTGGCTTTCACAGGGCAATGACTTCTATCAGTGCCGTAATAATTATTATTATACACCAGATTGGCAGAAGAAAAGAAATCTCATGTGGATAAATACAGTGTTTTAAAAATATAAGTAATAAATGCTACAAAAATGGAAGATAGATTATTTGAAAAAAAATTACAATCAGTACCTAGTTGCATGTTCAAGTCGTAGAAAAGCAACAACTACAATAAAACCAAAACAAAAGAAATGAGGTAAAGAAAAAATAAAGAAAAAAAGGAACACTGTATTTTTTTTCTTTTAAATACATTAAAACTCAGAAAAATGATAAAGGAGAACATTGTTCCTTTATCAGATGGGAAAGGAAAACTCTTAACTGATGACATACAAAAGGCAGAGACTTTTAATAAGTATTTTCTTTACCTCTGTCTTCACACGAAAAGGTCATCTTTGATCTAATCACTGGAATAGCCAACACCTGGGCTGGGAGAGCAGAAAGTCATGATAAAAGAAGGAATGAACTAGAGATTGTGTAAAAAATAAAATAAATAAAAATAAAAGGTGTTCAACTGCTGGCATTGGCAAACGTTAATACATAAATGGGACTCTTTTAAGTATGGGGTGTCAATTGTCTTCCTCTTTGGGGGCTTTCAGTTTATATGATATATGCAATCTTTCAATTAAATAATAAATAGAAGTTTTGTATGTGCAGAGTCTAGAGGAAATCAAACAGGACTATGATGTAGCCTCAAATCTCAAGAAATTTGCACTCAATAAACTAGTCTTGGATAAGACTTTCTGATAAAGAAAATGATATAATGTGACTTATTTATAAAATTATTCATAAAAGATGCACAACTAGCTAAGTAAAGTCCTCATGGGTCCAGAGATACTTATCAATGGTTTCAAGCAACCTCAGAGAAATTTTATCAAATTACCTAAATATGAGTTTGGGTTTTTGTTTGTTTTTTTGTTTTAATGAGGGAGTTCGATGGAGAGAACAGCAAAGGTTGGGTCAAGTGGACAAGCACCGAAACAGGAAAGCAGTGGCTAAAAGTGGAAACCACCCAGAGTGGTAAGGAGTTAACGAGTGAATCAGAGTCCAGGATAACATCCTGGATTGGCCAATCTCATTCTCTGTAGAGTAGTTCAAATTTATGGGAGTAAAGACAACATCTTCTTTGGTTCAGCTCTTCTAACTTCCTGGGAAGAATGAGGGCTCTGTCCCTGGTCTACCACCCAGGGACTTCTTTGCTAGAATCCAAGCTGTTGATCTTCTGTGATTTTGTTCCTGGTGTACATAGCGTAACTTGATTTTGATTAAGTATTCTTTTTTTTTTTTTTTAAAGATTTTATTTATTTATTTGACAGAGATAGAGACAGCCAGCGAGAAAGGGAACACAAGCAGGGGGAGTGGGAGAGGAAGAAGCAGGCTCATAGCGGAGGAGCCTGATGTGGGGCTCGATCCCATAACGCCGGGATCACGCCACGAGCCGAAGGCAAACGCTTAACCGCTGTGCCACCCAGGCGCCCCTGATTAAGTATTCTGACAAAGTGTCCCATGACTACTTTGTTAGTATTTTGTGGCAAGGAGCTTGGAGATAATATTTTGTCATTATTATTTGATATTTTCCAAGGTACCTAAAATTCTTGAGTTTTTTCCTAATCCATGGCAACCTAAGTAGGAAAAATTGACTTGTTAGGTCCTGTGCCCAAATCTGAATCTTAGGATTTATTGCACTTCAGAAAAAAGAAAAAAAAATAAAAGAAGGATTTGCTAGAGAGAAATCAAACAAGGGTCTCTGTTGATGGGGGAAAAAAAAAAGCCATGTCATTACCAACGACTTCTTAGGGCAAGTGTAGGAGAGAGAAGAGAAGAGAGTCAAGGGGAGAAAAGAGTTGCCTGGAGCCTCCTACCTGCAGGAAAGATTTTCATGAGGAAAGTAAAAGACAGGAAAAGAGAGGAGAATGGGAGAGGGGGGATTGGGCTAAAGCCTTTGGTCTCTTACCAGTGCAGTAACAAAAATGGAAGAAGCCAAGGAGAGGATCACACCTTTCTCTATGACCTTTGAATAGCCAGTGATTCTGCCCACTGATAAATAAGGCAGAATCAGTGTCCTGGAATATAACTAAGCAGATAGAGTCCCTTCCACTTGTTGGGTAGGGTAGTAAAGGTAGGACTTTGTAAAGAGGCAGACAAAGCCTTGGCATGCAGATTAGATACTGTAGGCATAAGTATTTTTTATTCTGTCATTTATCAGTCTGTTTATATGTGCACAAAAGTACAAACTTGAAGAAAATTGGCCCATAACCATAGCCCTAGATAACTTTTATGAGGTGAACCATTCTGTTGCTCTCTGGAGTTTATCTTGTCCAAGACTTTGCTTCTATAGTTCATCTGTTCTTTGTTCTGTAACATTTCTCTATTAATATAAGATTATTCCTATATGAGTAAAAATACATTTTATTATCATCAGTCACAAAATCCTTCTTTGATTCTGTATACCGCTGCAGTTTTCTGTGCTGTATTCACAACAGAACATCTTGAAATTGTTGTCTTTGGTCTTGTTTCCATTCTTTCATCTCCTGTTCACAGTATTCTACTCAACTCCATCCCTCTTAGGATCCCTTTCCCTAGCACCTAACTCCCTGATGTTAAGGGGACAAATGACTTCCATGTAGTCCAGTCCAATCTTCAGTTCTTTTCTTACCTCTTAGCATTGCTCAGCAACATGGCCACTCCTTCCTTCTTGAAGCACTTATTTTCTTGACTTCGGAAATGTCACACTCTCCTTGTTTTTATCCTATCTGACTGGCTGCTGCTTCTCAGTTTCTTTGATTTATCTCTCCTCTGCTCAGTATCTAAGCATTGGAGTTTTTGAAGATTCTCCTATACCCTCTTCTCTTTTAAGGATATGCTTTCTCTCCAGGTTTGACTTTTTAATCCTATAGCTTTAAATACCATCTGTATATGAAAGGTGCTAAGATCTTTATTTCCAGATCTGACTTGTCCCCTGGAACTTCAAACTCATATTTCCAAATTTCTACTTTAAAGCTTCTCATAGATATCTAATAAGCATCTCAAATTTAATATGTCCGAAGAACAGCTCTTTATCATTTGTCACCCAAAGCTGTTCCTATCCAGTTGTTCCATCTCAGTCAATCTCCTCAACACGTCTAGTTGGTTTACGTTAAAAGAGAATTAGGAGCAGCATTTATTGTTCTGTTTCTCTCTTCCTTTCATACCCAATTCATAATAAGTCCTGTCAACCCAATCTCTAAAATATTTTCTGAGTCCACCCATTCTCTTCACCTTCATCCAGGTCATCATCCTCTCTTGCCCAGATTATTGCTGTCTAACATGGTTTCTCTGCATTTTACTTTAGCTTCCTTAAAATCCATTGTGTTTAAGAACTAGAGTATTCTTTTAAAACATTATTCATACCATGTCCCTCACCTGCCTAAAACTCACCAATGGCTTTCCACTGTAATTAGAATAAAATCTATATTCTTTGCTCTGTTTACCTCTCTGTCCTCATCTTGGCATCACTGTCCCCTCATCCCTGCACTCCAGCCATGTTTTTACTTCAACATGTGATGTTCATTCCTATGGTAAGGCTTTCTCTCTGCCTTGAACACTCTTCCCCTTCATCACTGTATGGTTGTTTCTTCTTGTCATCCCTTCTGAAATGTCACTCTGTCAAAAGGGGCTTCCCTCACTTCTCAAATAAACAACCTGTCATGATTACCCATTGTTCTATTTTGGCTATTTCCATAGCACTCCTAATATTATTGTTTATAACAATAATTTTATTTGTGTATGTAGTTTCTTTATTCATTTGTTGCTTGATTTGTTTTCTCTATTTCATTTTCACCTCCTACTAAAATAAAAGCCATGGAGAGTAGGGAGTTTGTCAATCCTGAAAGAGATATAAGAGTATCTGATATGTAATAGGTACATTAGAGACATTTGTTGGATAGAAAAATAAGTTAATGGATGGATATATATTAAGCTATTTTTGACACAAATCCTTCCCACACTTTAGACTATACATACCCCCTCTCAACCACAGTTGGATTTTCTTGAAGTTTGAGCACCTTGATGAGTGTCTAATGTCCCTTTGGATGAGTGTGTAAAAGGTGTCTTTACCAAATTTTCAATTATGGGAAACCAGGGAAAGATAACATCTAGGATGGAGTTAA
Source organism: Ailuropoda melanoleuca (assembly GCF_002007445.2). Lineage (NCBI taxonomy): Eukaryota > Metazoa > Chordata > Mammalia > Carnivora > Ursidae > Ailuropoda > Ailuropoda melanoleuca. The sequence goes on from NC_048226.1 coordinate 72,145,649, forward strand.
AAAACAAAATTAAGGGGCTTCTGGGTAGCTCAGTCATTAAGCGTCTGCCTTCAGCTCAGGGCATGATCCCAGGGTCCTGGGATTGAGCCCCACATCGGGCTTCTCCGCTGGGAGCCTGGTTCTTCCTCTCCTACTTCCCCCTGCTTGAGTTCCCTGTCTCCCTGGCTGTCTCTCTGTCAAATAAATAAAGAAAATCTTTAAAAAAATTAAGATTCAAAATTATTGCCATGTTGCATATTATGCTTCAATATGATACTTTTTTATTTAAAAAGTATTGCTATAATCTGGGATATTGGTTGGAAAAGCCAGATGAAATTAAGAAAATTAAATGCAAAGAACCTTGTATTTAGACTTGAAAGGTGAACTGCACAAGTCTAGGTCAATGGAAACTTGATAGTAATGAATGTGAAGAAGAACTGGGGGTGAACTGAGAATTAGGGAGGTGTGGGTCCCCAAGGAACACAGTAGATGTCCTAAATCTCTATCTGTAATCCTATACTTTAATGCATAGTTAAGATATGTCCCTTTTTGTGAGAACTCCCATGATACTTTCAGCCTGGAGCCTCTCTCCTGTCTGAACCCCTCGAAGATCTTGTCCCTATCTATAATGACAACTACTGTTTACTGCTTTCTTTCAGTATTTGTGTGCATGTCTTACTCTTACCTCCTAGATTGCAAACTCCTTAAGAGTATGTGCTATGTTTTGTTTTAATTGCTCTGCTCCACATAATTTTTTACAAATTGTTGGAGGGCACTCAGTAGATATTTACTTTGTGAGCGAATGGATAAGTACAGATAAGGCTAAATTATGTGAGTATATGCATTTTTTAATAATATAATGAGGGGCACCTGTGTCACTCAGTTGGTAAAGTGTCTGACTCTTGGTTTGGGCTCAGGTCATGGTCTCAGGGTTTTGAGATCAAGCCCCATGTCGGGCTCCGTGCTGTGTGTGGAGCCTGTTTAGGATTCTCCCTCTCTTCCTCCCCCTCTGCCCTGCTCCCCTGCTCTCTCTCTCTAAAAAATAAAATAAAAAAAATAATGAAACTGTAAGAGTACCACCTAATGGAACAAAATTATTAGGGAAGTTTTATTTAATGTATGTGTGTCTAGGTTTGGGGAAGATGGTAATCTCTGTAGGTAGTAATGAATTTAATAAAAAGGAAGAAAAGATATTTCTGCAATATGGTACTATTCTGATTGGTTTAAAAGTAAAATTTTCAAGAAATTTTATTTAAGAGGCTTAATTTTACAAAGGATAGATTGAGGTAGATAAATAGGTAGATATTAACATATATTGAAAAATTTGGTGATAATTATATTATTTTTCTGTGAAATAACAATCAGGGACCATTTCATGTGTTTAAATTGAATGTAAATAGTTAAAAACTTCCAAAAACTTTTAATCATATTATTTTTTAAAATAACTTGTTAATTTCCACATTTAGCCAATTTTCATTTAGTGATAAAATTTAATTGCAGTTCATTATACCAGTGTGACTTATAAAACTTAATTTTATATCTGTAATCAGTGTATGTACCTCAAATTATAAAATAAATCAGATTCTCACTGACAGCATAAAAAAGAAAACACTTCTTCATTACTGAAAATGCAGTTAGAGTCCCTGCGCTCTTGAGTTTATGTGAGATGCTTGTGGAAAGTAAAGGAAATATTTAAAACCTTCCAGTGAGCCAACCACCTAACCAGTGGCCAAAACTTAATTAAAAAATTACATCGATTGTAGTAAGGACCAAAATTGGCCATAAACACATGGTGTAGGCGAGCATTAATTTTCTCTTTTGACTACTTGATACAATGATGTAATTTTATTTCACTGTGTAAGATAAAGAATGAGAAAATAAAACTGTAACTCTATCGCAGGGCAGCAAGCTCACTGGGCATGGAGACTTGATCTTATTCACTATTACATTCCAAAGGCCTAGTGGTTTTATGTACAGTAAACACTCATTGCTAAGTGCTCCTTTACATAAGAATTCAGATATAATGTGAGTGTAGAATAGCTTTCCTCTTCCTTGTTCTGATCTCCTTAGCTTTGAAACAATGAGATTGAATCTTGGTCCTCCACTTAACGGATTTAAGATTACTGACTTAGAGATTTTCTATAGTTGAGAACCATTAATGATTTTTTGAAAGAAGAAGTGAGTTTGTGGACGTAGTTACTGGATATTTGCTGTTTCTAACACACAGAGTGATGCTAAAAATATACAAGACCCAGCTTAGAGCCTACAATACAAGTGGAGATGTGTTCCTGTTTGTAACTATATTTGAGTCTGTGCAGATGCTGACCCCTACTCACTTTATGCTTATTCTTTATATAATGAGAAAGAGAAAAGCATTGCTGATAGTGTGGTGTTCTCCTGTTAAAGGTAACATTTCAGAGACCATTGACATTAGGTGAGGACCTCCTGTGATCATGATGGATTATAGACAAAAACTAGACCACTCCATACTCATACCTAAATCTGGGCAAAGACATGAACATTTTGAAGATCAGAGAATGCCCAAATATTTCCCATCTTTTTTTTTTTTTTTAAATCAATCACAGCTTTTTTTTTTAACCAATCACATTCTTCTTACCTTATAGATAAGAATTTTTAAAATACCCAATCACAGAATGACTCTTGCTTCCTGACAGCATCCAATCCAGAGCCAAGTCCTGCTTTATCTTATGGATTTCCTATTTTTTTCATTTTTTAAAATTTATTTTTAAAATTTAATTCAATTAGCCAACATAGAGTACATCATTTGTTTCAGATGTAGAGTTCAATAATTCATCAGTTGTATATAACACCCAGTGCTCATGACATCACATGCCCTCCTCAATGCCCATCACTCAGTTACCCCATCCCCCCACCCACCTCCCCTCCATTAACCCCTAGTTTGTTTCCTATGGTTATGAGTCTCTCATGGTTTGTCTCCCTCTCTGATTTCTTTCCATTCCATTTCCCCTCCCTTCCCCTATGATCCTCTGCACTGTTTCTTATATTCCACGTGAGTGAAACCATATGATAATTGTCTTTCTCTGATTGGCTTATTTCGCTCAACATAATACCCTCCAGTTCCATCCACATCAATGTAAATGGTAAGATTTCATCCTTTCTGATGGCTGAGTAATATTCCATTGTGTGTGTGTGTGTGTGTGTATATATATATATATATTTTTCACATCTTCATGGCTGAGTAATATTCCATTGTATATATAAGTACACTGTATCTTCTTTATCCATTCAGTTCTGCTTTTTTAAACTTTCTCCAAAACCACCTAACGGAAGTCCAAATCCTTTAAGTTATTTCTGACATATTTGCTGAGACTCCCCGAGGTCCCTACATTGCAATGAGTCAGTAAACCCACATTTGTTCAGCAAGAGATGTGTTCCAGATGGTCTTTGACTGAAGATCATTTGACAGTATTAAAAGCCTAAAAACTATGGAGTGTGTTAAAATTTAAATGTGTTTGATTTTTACATATATGCCAATATTTTTCCAAAGAGAGTCTCTGGGAAGCAATGAAAGTTTGAATTAGAGAAAAACTAAAGCTTCAAACATATGCATAATTGTAGTTTGTGTTATGAACCAGTATTACTCTCACAAGGTATATATCCATAGGCTGTTTTTGAAATATTAAGCTGTCAACATGATATAACCTACGAGTTGTAGTTCCAAACACTTTATCCTATTGAGTGTTAGCTTTTCTGTTAAGGGGTTTGCTGTAAAATATATCATTCTAAGGCACTAACACACCATCATGGAAAGAATCGCTACAGAGGATATAGTCACGATTCAAAACTTATGCATCTGAAACAGCTCCTCCTGACCTTCCATGGGTATTTAGAGACTCTTGGAATTTTTATAAGATTATATTTTGAATAAACACAGGCTTAATGTGCCTCCTTGCCCCTTACTGTTTTAAATGGTTAACAACATTAACCTTTTATTCTTTTCCTCTGGTCAGTAGAATAACTTCCCTATACCATCTCTGTATGCAGATAATGAACTCTGGAGAATACAGAAAATTTTTTTAATCATTAGATATTCTTAAAGGGGGTAAAATATTTGTGTTAAAATTGCAAGACATCGTTGTTCCTAATTGTCTAATACAATGCTTTATTGTAATTTCAATATAGGTTATTAAAAAACTTTAAAATATAGAACAGTTTCTTAGTAAACACTTTTGCCAGTATTATTTTCTTACTCTCGTGTTATAAAGTTGACCTTCATCGGGGAGAATATTTAAAACAAAACGGACGGAGAATGCTATTTTAACTTCTACAATTCAGCGGCTGGTACTGTTTGCATATCTGCTTACTCTGCTTCAAAATGGGAAATGGCAATGGAGACACTCCAGAGAAATGTCGTAGAACAGAGGGTAAAAAGATAGCTTCTGAATTTGGGAGATGGCTTACAATATTTGTGATTTTACACTGGAAAGGTGATATCTAGAGCACATATCATTTCACCCATAGAGTATAGAAGAAAGTTGGACGTAACTTACCATAGCAAAACATAGCGCTCTGGAGGTGAATAGTTCCCTCAAAACCCAAGAAAGTCTGGTAACAAGAAGGGTACTTTGAAGAGTGTAAAAGGAAGTATTAATGGGTAATATTTGTGCCTCCACATGAGCTTGGATGATGACGATGATAAGCAGAACATAAAAGGTGTAGAATGTAGAAAATACTTTGGGGGAATGCAACAGCTTGCATGGAAATTATACTACGACACTTTAAGTAACTAGGAACAGATAGCTATTTAAATGGATGGGTATTTGCTGACAGATGCAGACCCTGGGAAAGAAAACACAGCATTCTCACCATTAAGAAGCACCTTGATATATGCTTTCTGCAAGGTATTCTACTGGGTGCTGTGGGAGATAGAAACAGACATAAATGCTTATCCATGAGGAATTTACAACTTAATGGGGTGCTTATTGAGTTTACTTTAGACACCTTTCTAATAAAGTTGTAGAAACTATGCAGAATTACAGAATGAAATGGGGCATCATGACTGTCACACGGCAGAATTCTAGGAGGAAGGACAGACCTATCTGACCAGATGTGGTATTTTTTGTTCTTAAATCTCCAAGTATTTATATAAAAGGAAAAAAAGGTGATCTTGAATAACTCTCCAGTCATGGTTTCCTCCTACGTAAAATAAAGGTGCTGAAAGACCTGGATCTTTGGGGACCCTTCCAGATGATTGCAGGTTTTTGTGTTCTAAGTTTATCGGTATGCAGCATATGACACCAGAGTTACATTTTAGTGGCGTTGCTGGTATGAAATTGAGTATTACTCATATAAATTGCTGCATGCTATTTTAGTTTTGTTTGCCATTTACAAAATAACTTCAGTGGAAGAGTGCAAGAGACCATTTGGAGCTCCTGATGGGTCAGTAGGCACCAGAACTTATGCCTGCTCTTCAGAATGTTGAAAAAGCTGAGTACCAGTACCAGCACATGATCTAAATTTTAAAAACTGTGTATTTAGTATATTGCTCTTCTCTTCAGTCTGCCCATCCTTCTGTCTTCTTTAAAATCTGCCTAGGGGCTGAAACGAAGAAAAAGAAAACTTGAAATATGGACCTCATTATATTGGAAAGCTATAGAATTGCATTAACTGAAGTATGCTTAGGAAAGGTCTCGTAATTTTATGTGGTAGGTTATACTGGGAAATGTAAACCATCTTTCATTTACACCCTCTATTTACAATACTGTGAACCTGTTGAGTCCCTTCCATCCCCTGCTTTCCCATCAGCTCTCCATATTCATGGTCTCAAAAATGGAATCATACATCAGACAGAGAGAGAGAGAAAAGGGATGAGTTCTTGTCTTTTGAGTGGCAAAAGCCAAGACTGGGAAATACATGAATTTGTGAAGAAAATATGAGACCCATGCAAAGCTTCCTTCAACTCTGCCCTTCGAGATAAACTAGCTCTCCACATGGAGGAGAAGTGATGAGTGATTAAACAACAGTGTCTAAGAAGAGAGTAAATCACATTTTCGTCTTCCTTCAGTCAATGCCAAGAGGTGGATTTTTGATAGGGTCCCCCAGCAGGTTAGTTAATAGGGTTTGTTTTCCTAAGTAGAGCCTGGAAGTCAACAAGACTCAGAGACAGATGAGCTTAAGTTAGCCTCACTGTGTTGTGATCCCCTCGCACTAAGACAGAATTATAATGACCTCTGTGTACCGGACAAGGCGCAAGTCATTGGAAACACTCACCTCTTTGGACCAAGAACTTTGGACCAGAAGAAAGGAGATCCCAAGAGATGCTGGCATGGGTAAATGACACAAAAGACAAGGTGCCTTTCCCCCCAGTTCTCCTACTGCTCCCCAGTGGCTGTTCAGTAATATGCTCCCTGGGACTTAGATGGAACCCTGAATTGGTTAACTTGAAGTTGCTGTCAGCGGGGAGGTTGGAATTTGAAAAATAAATTTACTTATTGAACAATAAATATAATCATAAAAACTTCAAGTCTTCTTCAAGACTGAGTCTGTGTCCTGTATTTCATTTGCGTTATGCTTATTTTGGAGGGATGTTGTGAGAAGCAGTCTCTGACATTCATTTCTGAATACTCTGGTACCCAGGCATGCTGAAGATGCTGTTTATTATATTACACAGTGTCCTCTCTGGAAGACTTTGGAAGTAATTTCTCTCTATTTTTAGTACTGGGACTATCTGGGCTTCTCCTGAGCAACTACTTTGTATTTTGTAGAAAAATCAACTATATAATCTCATTTCTCTGTTTTCATTGGCTACTATGTAGCTTACAGCCAGACGTCAAGCCTGCTATTGGCAGGTTTCTCTAAATTCGTGACCTGTGTTGTGTGCATACACTGTGCTATGGTATCCCTACTTTCCCTTTGCTTTGCTTTTTACCTATTTTAATTTACTTTATCTGTCAGTAATGTACATATCTTAGCGAAACACCATAAATCTTTTCTGAGAAAGGCAGGTTGTAAATACATGCAAATATTTTTCTTTGCTTTCATACTACATCACGTTTAGATCTTCCTTGGTCAGCGGAAGGACCCCAATGCTTACTTTGTAGCAGTAATGCCATTCCTTCATTGGCACATTTCATCCAACAGAGGACGGGAACGCTGAGCCATGAAGGGCATTGTGTGCTTCCCATTCCCTACTCTCCATTCTTGAGCCAAAGGGCTTCAGTGAAAAGAAACATTGACACATGGGGAAGAGTAGTTTAGTGGCTAAGTATCTGGGCTCTGATGTCAGAACTGGTTTTGTAGCTGAGTTTTGCTACCCTCTGGCAGGTGACCTTGGGCAAGTTACCTAACTTCTCTGTGCCTCAGTTTCCTCATCTGCAAAATAGAGCTAAAATAGTAAACCACACTCATGTAGTTATTGTGGGCATTAAATTAATGTAGGCAAACATCTGTTGCCTTTGATAGATGCTCGTGGCCAATAAATGGGGCAAGAGTTAGAGAATTAGAAAGAGAGTCGTCTTCTTTTTTTTTTTTTTTTTAAAGATTTTATTTATTTATTTGACAGAGATAGAGACAGCCAGAGAGAGAGAGGGAACACAAGTAGGGGGAGCAGGAGAGAAAGAAGCAGGCTCATAGCAGAGGAGCCAGCCTGATGTGGGGCTCGATCCCATAACACCGGGATCATGCCCTGAGCCGAAGGCAGGCGCTTAACCGCTGTACCACCCAGGCGCCCCAGAAAGAGAGTCTTCTGAACTTTGGTATTCAATAGCATATTCTTGACATAACTTATGGAGGGCCACCAAAAAAGTAATTAAAAGCAATATAGAGATTGCATTTGCCAGAATTCATATGTATCATTCAACCTTCCACAAGCCTGAAGTGCAATTTGCATTTGAATTTTCATATGTTCTTTTAAGCATTAGAGTTACAGGGGAAGAAGGGATCCTAAGTCCATGGATTCAGGTCAAATTAGTAACCCCACTCAAACTATAATTTAGAAAACATCAGAGAAGGAAGAGAACTTACGTTTTTCCTTGAGTAAACGAGTGTAAGAAATACATTTTTCTCTTTCAAGAATTTTTTTCTCATGCAATTCCTATAAAATATTTGTTAAGCTTTTACTTGTCCAGTCTTAGAAAAATATGAACACATAAGTATATTTGAGTGCCTCGAGTTCATTCAGAACATCTTTCAAGAAATTGTTGAGCTGATAAAAGATACGTGATAAACACCCCTGCCCTCAAGGAGATACAGACTGGTACTGTGGATAGACGTGCAGTTGAGCAGTTGTGCTGAAATTTGTGTGTGCATGCATGTGCACACACACGCATGCACACGCATGAACACCTACAATTGCAGGGCCAATATAGACATTTTCATAGAGGAACATGGTAATGCCTGATTCAACTCGTGAGAATAAAAAAGGAATAAGAGGAAGGAAGGGAATGGGAGAAAGAACAGGAGAGGGAGAGAGGGACAGGGACAACATGGAAGATGGTTTTACAGAGATGACTTGTCATGTAGGTTTTGAAAGATGAGAAGGCATTTGCTGGTGTTAGCACATGGGATGGGGGGAAATTCCAGGTTGGGGAACAGAATATGTAGGGGAACCAAAGTCTTCTTTGGGCATGGCACAGCATAGCAGTTGAAGAGGTGAGTTTTGACTACCTACGGAGAGCAGAAAACCATCTGGAGAGTTTTGGGCATTGAGATAAACATGATCACATTTTCCTTTTAGAAGGGTAACTGCAGAGTATATGTCTTTAAAGGGAGTGAGGGTAGAGAAGAGGAACCTTTGTGAGAGGGAAGGGGTGAGGAAGGGGAGGAGGAAGCATCTTCATTAAGGACTGCTTCTCGTCACTGTTTCAGCCTCATAAACCTGCTATAGTTTCACCTTTCTCCAGGTGATTCTTCCCCCGTCTTTCTCTCTCTAGCTCAGGGAAGGTACTGGCTTCTTGCTGTTGCTAATGTTTAAATTGCATCATTGTTCGCGTCCATCATCTGAGCGCTAAATCCTTGGAATTAATTCCCTCTACTTTTGGTACTCAGAGTTGTTTCCGTTTCCTGATTTGACCCTGACTGATACACCATAGCAGTAGTCTAGAGGAGAGGTGTTGAGGGCCCTAACAAAGGAGGACAGTGCACGTGCAGAAGAGACAGCTAATTTAGAGGACAGAATTACAGAATTTGGTGATAGGTATGTGTTGTGAGCATGGGGGTGGGGAAGAATCATGGACATTCTAACCCTACTGGCAGGCCTACTTAACAGAAGTGATGTTAAAACTAAACAAATGAATGGATAAAGAAGATGTGGTAGATATTTACATACGTGTGTATATATATGTATATACATATATATATACACACACATATATATACATATGTATATATATATATTCATATGTACATATATATGTATATATATGAATATTACTCAGTGATCAGAAAGGATGAAATCTTACTATTTACATCAATGTTGATGGAACGAGGGTATTATGCTGAGCAAAATAAGTCAATCAGAGACAGACAGTTTTCGTGTGGTTTTGTTCATGTGGAATATAAGAAACAGTGCAGAGGATCATAGGGGAAGGGAGGGAAAAAAGGAATGCGAAGAAATCAGAGAGGGAGACAAACCATGAGAGACTCTTAACTATGGAAAAGATACAGAATGAGAAGAGACTGAGGACAGAACTTTATGGAAGTACAAATACGATGGGGACAAGTTGTCAAAGAGGAAAACCATGGAGGATAGTGTAAGAAAAGCCAAGGCTTTCAATAAAGATCAATATTTGAAAAATACTAAGATGAATTTATTGTATGTAATTACTAAAATGTATGTAATTACTAAAAGGCCATTTGTCATTACTAAAAGGCCATTTGTCATTTGTCATTGACCAATTAAAGGTAGATGCAAAGATTTTTTTATTTCTTCAAAATAGCATTCTGATATATTACTGTTCTCATACTACAATGAAGAGATTAAGGACAAGAAAGAGAATCAGATGGCCAACAGACACAAGAAAAGATGCTCAATATCATTGATCATCACGGAAATGCAAATGAAAACTACAATGAGATATCACATCACACCTGTCTGAAAGGCTAAAATCACTAATGGAAGAAACAGGTGCTGGTAAGGATGTGGGGAACCCTCTTGCACTTTTGGGAATGCAAACTGGTGCAGCCACGCTGGAAAACAGTATGGAGGTTCCTCAAAAAGTTAAAAATAGAAATACCTTACAATCTAGCAATTGCACTACTAGGTATTTACCCAAAGAATACAAAATAGTAATTCAAAGGGATACGTGGACCCCACGTTTATAGCAGCAGCATCTATGATACTGAAATTATGGAAATAGCCCAAATGTCTATTGACTGATGAATGGGTAAAGAAGAAGTGGATATATATAATATTCCACACAGTGGAATATTACTCAGCCATAAAAAAGAATGAAACCTTGCCATTTGCAATGCTGTGGAAGGAGCTAGAAAGTATTATGTTAAGTGAAATGTCAGTCAGAGAAAGACAAATACCATATGATTTTACTCATATGTGGACTTTAAGAAACAAAACAAACAACCAAAGGGGGGAGGAAGAGAGAGAGGGGCAAACCAAGAAACAGACTATCAACTACAGAGAACAAATTGATGGTGACCAGAGGGGAGGTGGGGGAGCGATGGGTGAAAAACGTATTGGGGATTAAGGAGGGCACTTGCTGTGATGAACACCGGGTAATGTATGAAGTGCTGAATCACTGTACCATATACCTGAAACTAATATAACACTGTATGTTAACTAACTAGAATTTAAATAAAAACTTAAAAATAATACATAAAAAATAAAAAAGGAAGAAAATCAATGATGCAATTTTACCCAACTGCTATGATAGTGAAGATAGAATTTACACCCAATTCTGCTTAATTTCCAAAGCCCAGGGTACTTTGTAAATAATTTTGAAGGCCAGGCTAACAAATCTGTATNGGCAGACACTTAACTGACTGAGCCACCCAGGTGCCCCTATATTTACTTTTTAAAAGATTTTATTTATGTTTATATATATATATATATTTATTTATTATTTATTTCAGAGAGAGAAAGAAAGAGAGGGCAAGCAGGGGAAGGGGCAGAAGGAGAGAGAGAATCGCAAGGAGACTCCATGCTCAGTGCACAGCGGGATGTAGGGTTCCATCTCATGATCGTGGGATCATGACTTAGCCAAAATCAAGAATCAGCTGCTTAAATGACTGAGTCACCCAGGTGCCCCCAAATCTGTATATATTTATATAGGTAATGAGAAACCACTCAAAGTTCTGGACAAGTTGATACATGATCAAAACTACGTTTATGAAAAATAATCTAAGAGTAGTAGGTAATAAAGATTAGAAAAAGAGAGAGCCTGGGGCGCCTGGGTGGCACAGCGGTTAAGCATCTGCCTTCGGCTCAGGGCGTGATCCCGGCGTTATGGGATCGAGCCCCACATCAGGCTCCTCCTCTATGAGCCTGCTTCTTCCTCTCCCACTCCCCCTGCTTGTGTTCCCTCTCTCGCTGGCTGTCTCTATCTCTGTCAAATAAATAAATAAAATCTTTAAAAAAAAAAAAAGAAAAGAAAAAGAGAGAGCCTAAAGGATGGGATGTTAGGAGAGTCCTAAGCAACAGTAATGAGAACCTGGCTTAAGGTATAAGGTTGCCAGGTTTAGAAGAAAAACCCAACAAAACCAGAATGTCCAGGTAAATGTCAGTTTTTGAAATTTTGGTATAAGTACTCTTTAATGGAATTCTGGGACGTATTTAAATTTTAAGACCTTGGTATTTACCTGAAACTCATAATGTTCTGTATTTTATCTGGCAACCTGCAATACCGCCATGCAATTCTTATGCTAACTGCCTGGCCTTAGTGCAGACTGCACAGGTGGGCACTGTCTCCAACAAGATTGCCCTTGCCTCAGATGCCAGCTGTAAGTTTGAGGGTCCTGAGGTTGTCTGTACTTTGGACCAATTGGTTCCAAATTTGGGGGTTCCCATAAGCCACTTGGATAATTCACTAGAAAAATTCACAGGATTCAGGAAAGCACTATGCTTATGATTATACTTTTATTATAAAGGATATATCATTATCAGCCAAATGAAGAACACATATAAGGCAAGGCCTGGCAGGGTCCTGGAAGTGGAGCTTCCTTGTCTTCTCTCCATGGAATCAGAATGCATCACCCTCCTGGCACACGGATGTGTTCACTAACCGGAAGCTTACTTGTGCCTCGTGTCCCTGTTTTTATTGAGGTTTTCATTCCATAGGCATGATTGACTGAATCATTGAACCATGTAACTGAACTCATTCTCTAGCTCCCATCTTATCCCTGGAGGTCAAGGGTCCTTTATGAATCACAGAGACACTCCTATCACTTAGGAAATTCCACGGGCTTAGAATTCCCTCCTAGGAACCCAGGATACACATGAGACACTTTTTTTTTTTTTCCATGATACAACACAATGTTAGTGTCTTCATGGTAATGGAAGTGGAGAGATAGATGAGGAAGGAATTACACCAGAGAGGAATCTAACTCGAAGCTAATTTTTAAATCTTGGGGGACTGGAAATATTCGAGGAAGTGCATGATTGGGATGAGAGAGGGAGAGTAAATAATGAGCTGATTTCAGATGTTTGAAGTGGAAGATACTGATGGAACATCCTGGTGTAAATTCGGGTGTAAATTCTGGTAATACAGAAATGCACATCTGGAGTTTAGAAGAATTGTCAGGATTATATACTGAAGGTCAGGACTCCTTAGTGTGAATGTGATTGTTGCAGCTCTGAAATTTAGCAACACTGCTGTGGAAAAAAGTGTAATGGAAAAAAGAAAGCCCATGTGTTATAGGAGGGAAAATAGAAGCCACAAACAAAATAAAAATTGATCCATTGCTCTCTAAATTTTCTAAATTTTTATAGATTAATTTGACAAGGTTTTTTTTATAGGCAGTCATCTCAGTTGTTTCATACAGTGGTATTCATGTCAAAGCTTTTATCCTGTGATTTATTTCTACCTAATTTTCCTGAATGTTTAACATTCATACCCATTTACTTTTAGTTCTAAACACTCATTGGATTTTTGCCCCAAATTTATATACAAAGTACTCAATTAAATAACAAAATATTGGGGAAATAATCTTATGTGGATTTTGATCAATTTTTAAAGTACCTTGAAAAGGAAGATATAAAGCCTAAGAATGTTAGTAGTTTTTTGGGGTATAGATGTTGCACAATGTTACATGACTGAATTTTGATATTTCTAACATTTTAAAATTTAACATATTTTGTGTCAGTCTGGCTTTAAAGGTAACCCAACCTTTACTCTTCAAAATGTAGCTTTTCTTGAAGACAGGTTAACAAAATGGAATTGAAGTCAGTGCTTTTATTTATTCATTTTATACTTATTCTTTAATTATAAAATGGCTTACGACTAGTAATAGTAAATTAATCAAAGCAATTACAGTTTTCAGGTGGTTGATTTGCAAATAATTGCAATTTCTACATAATATAAAGACTATTGGTATAGCCACATTATATTATTATATATATACATGTATATATTAAAAAAATCACATTCCTTTCTCTAGCTTCCTGTTAACAATATATTAACATTTCCCCAAAATTGTTAAGTGCCTACTATGTACCCAGAACACTGTTCTATCATGAAACATAGAAAAATGAATAATACATAGTTTGATGGAGGGGCAAATATTTATAAAAATACTAGCATTTGTATTTAATCTTAGTAATTTTGGTTGAAAACTATTTTACTATAATCTCACTAGCAGCACTTTTATCAGTTGCATGATTAAAATATATTAAAAAAAGGATCAGTAGGGATAGTTTTGAAACATGCAAACATGTAAATTGCTTCACCCCATTGAACTTCAGTCCTCAATCTATACATAAGAGATTGGACCAACTTTTCTAGCCACCCCCTCCCTTTTGCAGTTCTTGTTACTGTTTGTGGTGTCACATAGTAGGTTTCATTACCTTAAATCCAAGTTCTGTTTCAAGCCATAACACTGGGAATCAGTAATGGGAAGGGGGCTTGTTCATCTAGCATGTGTTGTAAAGGCATGGATGAGGAAATAGGAGGCCAGGTGTGTAGTACTAGTTCGGTGAAAAACTTCAGCATTCTTCAGTGCTCTTATCTGTAAAATAAAGGGATTTCATTATTATAAACCATCTGGTGCCTTCCAGTTTTAAAATCTATGACAAACAACCAAATTTACAATAACCAGGGGAAGACCCATCTAATACAAAGTTTGACTTATAAAATACTGTATTTTATACATATTTATAAATTTATATATACCATAACTATTTTGTAATTATTACAGTTTATAAAAATATATATACTCTATAAAAACACTATTATAGCTTTCAAACTATATACATTTGGAAAAGAGGCTAGCATAGAAAGCAGCCTAATAAAAATAATTGAGGCATATGTAATATTGGAAAAGTTATTATTTCAACTTTCAAATATGAAATATGTCAATAAAGGTAAATGTTTAGTTTTGGGGGAATACTTAAAAGCAACATATGTTCTTTTAAAAGGAATTAAAGATGATCGTGTAGTATTTCTGCAACTACAGGTCAACTCTTTTTGGAAGAAGGCCTCTTCTTTCCAGATAATGCAAAGACAAAACTTCAACCCTTGCGTTTTTCATATTATAACAAATCAGTCACTTGCTCTTCTATCAAGGTAAGTTGGCAGTGACGTAGTCATTGTGTACAGACAGTCTTGAGTGGAAGAAATTCATTTTGTGCAAGGAAAATCTTGGTGAGATTTTTCACTGTGTATGTTTATTTCCTTGAGATTTTGGATGTTGATTCATAAACTGTTAATTAAAAGTGCCAGTGTACTTGTGAAAGCTACAATAATTAAACGTATCTTCAGTTTACGTGAGAATTCTTCCCATTCGTGACTCTAACTTGGAAAGTTACCAATTTGAAGATTGAAATTTTGGAAAATTAGACCTAAAATGCTTCTGACTGCTAGTTGCATACTGAAATGCTCCCATAGAGTGAGGAGTGTGAGAGCAAAGAACTGAGGCACGTCCAGCAGCGCCCCACACCTTTGTTCAGGGGAGGATGTTTCCTACAATGTGTGTGTTATTGACCTGCTAACTCTGTGGAAATGTATCACTGTTTCCTCACTGTTCCTTTGTTCTATTTATTCTTAAAGGTGTTCGCTACGCTATGGAAATGTATCACTTTTTTCTCCTGTTGCTTATTTCGTTAGGGAATTTCCTACTCCCTAGCTCGGGTTCAAAGACACTTACTCTTTTAATAGTACCTGGAAATTGAGAGTGTTTAAAAATGTTGTTAAAAGTTCCATATAGAACAGCATATACAATGTAATTCAGATGTTTCATATTCTTGAGGGCTGAGCAGGTGCGATGTTTCAGACAATAGTTTTAAAGGAAAAGGCTGTCTCTTCTGGGATGCGTTCATTCCATTGTGCTTTTTTGTGAAAGCAGGTAAACCCCAAACTGAAGTGTGCACAGACATCTTCAAGTGTGGGCTCTGGCCACAGAATTCCCATTAGCATTAGCCTGACGCTGTTTCTTGTTTCACAGACAGTGAGGAACATGCCTTTTCCACCCTTGAGGCAATAAAATAAATTAAAGGGTGCGGCATTAAATGAGTTGAATTTTGAGTAGTATTTTTCATGCCTCCAACATTTTAAAATCAGTTTATCCTCATGAAGCAGCATTTGGAATCGTGAAACAAGGGACTCCTCTGTCTGTGCCAGTATGCAGGTCCTTTTGATTTTCTGGATGTGTGTGTGTGTGTGTGTGTCCAGCCTTTTCTGGTCCTTTTCCCATTATGGTCTCTAGGCAGTATCTGTGACTAGAACTTTGTAATTCAGTATAAATCACAAATAAATGAGCTCTATGGAAGGTAAGACATCTTTAGTTTGTTTCTACTGGGTCTGGTCCAGGCTATTACAGCCCCTACATATCTCCATGACACAGAAGCAAGAGTTTTTGCAAAGAATGTCCCCAGGGCCCAACCAAATCCTTCCCCTGCAGAAGCTGCCCTGCTCTATGTTCGTTATGTTTGTGCTTCCTCCAATTTTGTACTTTCTCCCAGTATTCCTTAAAGAGACTGGAGAGCACTCCTTTAATCTCAAACGGAAGTTTATTTTTATTTCATGGAACAAAGGTTTATCTTTAGTGTTTCCGTGTGTCCCCTCTAATTAGAAAGCCTGTTCTCATATTTTCATAAATAAGAAAGGAATGGTTTAATTCTTAATGCATTTGGACACTGATAACTTCAGAGATGGTAGGACTCACATTTTATCAAATTCTCATTAACCACAAAAAATGAGGACGCTCACCACCACCTCTGGAGCAAGATCCGAAGGCCCTAGTGTGCGTACATGGAGTCCCCTGGCAGAGCCACTTCCTCTTTCTAGGTGTATGATGTTTCAGTTCAAGGTACTGAAATAAGTAAAATAAGCATGCTTTTCCCATATTGATCTGCTGTTTTCTCCCATTCGGTGGTTTTATTATTACCTTTCCAAAAGCATGCTATGATTATTGATGGAGGTCTTTCAAACATAACATCTTGACAAATTTTGAACACTTACTCTGTATCAGGCATCATGCTAGTAAGTCCATTACACAATTCAAAGTTTAGACGGAAGAGTGTCTACCGACTACTCATCTCAGTTGTAGGCTGTAACCAATTAATTATTTTCCAAGTGACACCTCATGTTAGGAATTCTGAGACTAATGCTTCCAAGGGCCTATTATTCATTTTTTTTTTTAAGTTCTGTACCTTCAAGTATTTAAGCTTATGACTTTTTATTACATGTCCTTTATTTGTGTACACTTTTATCTATTTTTGATGTCCCAAAATACCATATTTCTATATTTTTACTCTAGTGTCTCTTCTCATGCTTACCTATATCTCTCGGAGACAACATGTATCAAGTAAAGCTTGCCCGTGATAGGAAACAAAGGAAGAATGAAAGAAGTGTGTGTGTGTATGTATGTGTGTGTGTGAGAGAGAGACAGAGAGAGAGAGACAGAGAAAGAGAGACAAAGAGACAGAAAGACAGAGAGGTAGAGAGAGAGGGGGAACATTCATGTAGCATTTTCCTTAGATGTGAGTGAATATGCAAACACGGACTGTGTGGATTATTTTCTGTTGTGCCTGCGGGGTTTTTCTAGGTGGTCTGTCAAAAAGAGCAGCATTTTGTGTTTGGTACCTTCCATTCTCTGGCCTGGTGGGAGTGAACACTCTGTGCCTATCCAGTTTGAGTCCTTGACACGGGGAAGCATTGGATCCTTATTTTTAACATATGTCTGCAGTGAGACCTCCATGTTGCATTTGCGGGGATGGGAATGAAGAACAGGCTAAGGGCTCTTTGGAGGCAGAAAGAATTCGGTGTGGGAAAGACCCTTCCTAGATAAAAGAAGTGAGGAATGCAGATGGGTTCAAACATCAGGGGGAAGACATAATCTGCTGATTTGGGGAGGGCATAAATATCTTCAGTTAGTATGTATCCATTATGCTTACTTTTTGGGTTGCATTTCAAGGACAATAGGACGGTTCCTGATAACATTTATTTGCATTAGAACAGCCTTTAGGGGTGTAACAAAATACCAATACTGCTGGTCAAGAAAATAAAGCAAATAAAAGCTAATTATTGTGTTTTCATGGTTATAGAAATATTGAGTTGTTCATATGATATAAAAAAAAGCCCTTGTGCCTTGTGTTAAGTAATTTGTGTTATTAATTATGCAGCTTTTAAATGTTTCCAGTAACGTTATAAGAAAGTAATTTTCAACTGAAAATTTGATTAAATATAAGATAGTGTTAATTGCACAACACTCAAGAAATGACACAAAGGAAACCTCCCAAAATAGAGTTTTATCTTGATTTGAGCTCTGAACAAACACTCCACCCTAACGAATTACTCAGACCACCAATTCCATCATTGGCTCTGCTTTTATCATTTCATTAGTATTAGTATTTTTCTCGCACTTTTGTTCCATCTCCTTAAATCGTATCTTATCTCTTTCAGCTCCTCCCTTTTACAAGCATAGCAATCATTAGGTGTTGATGTCATAGGAAAGATATATATCACAATAAAAAAGTTACTGATATAAAAGAGAACCGCTTTAGTCTGATTTGATGTACCAGATTATATAATTATGTAATTTAAGAAGTAACATAATCTTATCTACAAATGCCTAATAAATATTCTGGAACCCACAAGGATGAAAAAGGAAAAAAAAAATGTGTATTACCTTGAGGCAAAGCAGTTTTGGTGTAATGCTGTTTGTTGACCACTGTCAAAAGTCTTTTTTTTTTTTTTTTATGTTTCTCAGTCTATGTGTTCATGATTGCTATTAATTTTAATGCTACCATATAAGATTATGGTATATTGTACCTTCCTTTTATGATTATTATTTTTTTTTTTTTGAGTTAGAAATGGTCTGTAGAGTGTTAGTATTTAATGGAGCTACTGAGGAGGTTTGCTCTCGGAGGTACATGAAATGGCAACACTCTCACCTGCAATTCTGTTCCACGCAAGTAAAGACTTTTTCTGTAACTGTTACTTTTTATTAACATTTTCAGTAGTTTGTTGTGCCATATTAGAGAACTGTACTTGTGATTTGTGATCTATCAACACAACAAACTGGGAGCTTAGGTATTCTCTTTTTTTTTTCTTAGAAGTGTTGGTTTCCTCTACCTTTTCCCACTCCCTGGGAAAGAGCAAATCAAATATGCACGTGTATGGATTGTGGAAATACTAAGGGTAGTGGCTGTGTTTATGTCGAAGTGCCTTTGAGCCATAATGAAAAGTTTAATCAGCCACGTTACACCCTTATGGGTTACAAGTACAATTTGTTAACATATAAAGGAAACATGAATTATAACTCCCAAGAAATATCTACTGGCCACATTGTGTATTTCTTTCTTTATTTTTTTATTGATAATCACGCAGGGGGAAAGAAGAAGACAAACTCAACAGAATATGGGACGCAAAGTCTAATGAAAAGAGTTCATGAAATTTACTTAGAGCTTTCATTCACTCAAAGTAAATTAGGCTCAGTCCTCGCAAACTTAGTTATTTGGTTTTCTAATCTAAAGCTGATTAGAGCTAACTACATAAGGATCATATTGTTTAATTGTTTTCATTTAATATATATTGAACATTTCCCTGTCAACTCTCTTCTGAAAGAGGTTTTTTGTTTTTTGGTTTTTTTTAAGATTGCATAGCACTCAGTGATGTGGATTTACTATTTTTGAAATCAAATTGTGTTGGCATTTAGATTGTTTCTGAAACTTGTCTCTTAGAACAAATATTGTGATGAACTTTGTCATCTTCTCTAATTATTTCTGAAGATAAAGTAGAATTACTCATTCTGAGTTTGAACAGTTGTAGTCTTTGAAATGCATTGCCAAATAGCCCTGATCATTATTTTTAATGACTAAAGAGTACTCCATTTTGAATACATAGAGAATAATTAATAGTTAATATGTTAAATGTTTATTGTCAAGTGCTGTTAAAAGAATATCATGCTTGTTAACTCATTTCATCTTAAAAATGATGATATGAGGTGGGACCGCTGTCATTTCTATATTGCAGATGAGAAAAAGGAGGCACAGGAAAATAAGGAGACTTACTCAAGGTCAAAGAAGTAATATTTTGGAGGCAGGATTTGAACCTCAACTTTAGATTAATAGCTAACCTTCCTAATATTCGGTAATAGACAAACAGGTTTACTGAACTTCCAAGTTAAGACATTTGAAATACATTGCTTACCCCTCTTAAGATTTCTATGCTGTATGCACATTTCTCGTCTTAATTTTACAGCTTAACAAAACAAAACTAAACAAAATGGAACTTAGGTTAGGTAATTTGCTCAAGTCACATATTGAATAGTTTGGTAAAGCAGGTCTTAAATCAAGGTTTCCTGGGTATGTGTCTCTACTGCCCAGCCCAGAGTGAGACAAGCGTGGCCACTGCATTAGCCCCGGTGGCTCGAGCGAGGGATGCGGAAGTGGAGATGGGTATGAAGCAGTCAGCTTTGGTGATGTTTCAGAGGGAGAGCTTCAAAGACTTGCTGATGGAGTTGATGCATGAGTAAGGGAAAGAGGAATCAATTCAGATGCCTTTCATTGGTGCTTAATAAAACTGTTTTTTAAAATGATTTAGTTCCTATTGTCCTCACTAGACATAACCTCCATGAAGGCAGGGATCCTGTCTCCTTTTTCGGTGTGCATACTCACTGCCTAAGCACAAGGAGGTGGCAAGCCACAGAGGAGATGTTCCAAAATATTGAATAATTTAGTAATTATTATAATGCTTTAGCATATTATCTAAATTATTTGCTGAAAATATTTTCCCATATATTTTTTTGATATTTTGACATATAAAGCTCTAAATTTATTTAGATACAGGCTTTATTTTTTACTTTTTATGTAGACTTAAGTCCACTTGTTTATTGCTTGTAATTTCTTTTGTGTCTAAAATATCATTCCGTGTTCAGAGGTTTGATTAATAACCAATTCTGCGTCTTATGGCTATTACTTTCTGATTACTTCTTGAAAAAGCAACCTGAAATTTATTTTTTAAATTATGGCAGATAAGGGCCTAAATTGATTTTTCTTTCTGAATTGCTAAGTAGTTAGTTCAACTTAATTAATTAATTAATTAATCCCTTGCTATTAAAAAAATCTCTATTGAATTCTTACGAATGGTAATTATTGCTAAATGTTTATTTTACTACCACAGTCATGGAAAGAGTGATGTTTTTATTGTACTGATTTTATCTTATGTTTGGAATATATGCACTTCTGATATATATTTGGGTTGGACTATATTTGTTTGCAAATCTTAATCATTCTTCCAGATGATCTAGGGATGTATGGCAATATGGTAGCCATTAGCCACATATGGATAAACATAAATTATGTTAATTCATTTTAAGTGAAATTTAAAATTCTGTTTCTCAGTCACTTTAGCCCTATTTCAAGTCTCAAAATAGCCACATGGGGTGAGTGGCTACCACACTGGACAGTGCAGAATTATAGAACATTTGCATTATCCTGGAAACTTCTATCAGACATTAAAGAGTCAGGTTTTTTTTTTTTTTCCAAATTTCTAAAAATTTTGCAAGGATTTTAAAATAGAGTACCATGATATATTTAAACTACTCTGGGAATTATTGGCATCTCTACAATATTTGATTTCTACTTCTAGGAGTGTGTTAGCAGCCACTTTTGTAAAACAAGTTATTTCTTCTCTCATTAAATTTTGTGGGTTTTTTTTTTCAATGCAATATATATTTTTGGATGAGGTTAATCCTAGGAGTTTTTAGTTATTGAAATTATTTAACATGCACTTAAAATTGTTTCTTCAACCATTTTTCAATTTAGATAGCCTAATTAAAAAAAATACGGTAAGCTTTTTAAAGAGAAATCTTGCATTTTCCTTCTTTTATTTGTAATTTGAGATTTTAAAGAAGAATCTTTTTCTCTTTAGTTAAGTTTTAGTGTTCCCTGCAAATTATTTTTAAGTTTATTAGTATAATGATCTGCTCTATTAAAAAAATGTTCTATTATCTTTTTCTCTTCAAACTTTATTTACTTGTGTTTATCATTTTCTCTAATACATTTCCAAAGGCTTTTAATTTTTAAGTAAGTATCAATTTTTATTCAAGTTCCCCTCACTTCTAATAAAGAATCTCTGGGTCTGTCTACTCAGAGGCGTTTTGATGCTTTAAGTTGATTTTGTGTATTCCCACTATGACCTCCATACACATTTCATCATTTGCCTTCAGGGTGTCTTATTTACTTCCCTGTGGAGTTCTTACTGGCCATTTTGCTACCTTTCCTAGGTATGTTAAGTCAGAACACTAGTAGAAGAGGAAGCTAGCATTTGAACACAAAATTACCAAAACCGTATCACTAATGCTTTTTAAAAGTTATTTTTGAGAAAAATTCTAAGTTATTTTAACTTTATATCACTCCTAATTGCACTGTTTTATAATAATATTGACTGTTTAGAAGCTATATGAATACCCAATATTTGGTCAGTGTTTATAAACATTTTATGAGTTCTTATAAAAACTTATTCTTTGTTTATAGGAAACAGAATGGGAGCTAACATCTAATTTTGTTGATGTAGGTTCTATTTTGTTAATTATATTGTTCAAATTCTCTAATATTTTTTGATTCCTCAATGCATGGTATTATGATAATGATTTGTTAATATTTTCCACTCAATGGTAATATTTATTTTTATCCCTGTCTCATAATTGTAGTTTGCTAATTCCTTAAATCTTGTGTGAGGCCAATATTCTCAGCATTCCTATATTTTCCTTGATGTTGACTGCTAAATTTTTGCCTGTGCTCTCATGTGGAAATATCTTTAACGTTCTTAAATGTTTAATGGAAAACATTAATATGCTTTTGTTTTTTTATTCCAGTCTTAAACTTGTTCCGTTATCTGTCCAGTTAGGTATTGCATTCTGTTTTTGTGTTCCTAATGATTATACTCTTACTTTGTCCTTTTTGAAATGTTACTGCTTGGTTTTAATATCTTTAAACATATGGAAATAGAAGTTCTACTAAATATTATCTTGAAGAATTACCCAGTTTATTTGTAAAAATCTATTTTTGTCTAATTATCAAAACCTGAATAATTGAATCCCCTTTTAGAGAGGAATAAAAATTGGGTGTTTTGACTTTTTTTTCACCCCAGTTTCCTGTGCGCTGTTAATCTAATTTATGTTTGCTAATCTTGTGGAAATTTAATTCCTCTTTTAATATATGTATTGTATAATGTTCTATTTTATTAGCATAGTTCAAACAAGCATTTAGAATCATTAGAATCAACTTCTTTTATTTGTAATTTGACATTTTAAAGAAGAATCCTTTTCTCTTTAGTAAGTTTTAGGGTTCCTTGCAAATCATTTTAAAGCAGTTTTGCCATTCTTAATGGTTAATAATGCATCTCCCTGAAATTGGGAGAACATCTTTTAATAAAGTCTACTGATATGACAGCTTATGATGTTGTTTCTGAGGCCCAGCAGACCTGAAACTATTTTGGTCAACCTCACATATAAATTTCAGAGTCAACTGAATATATCGTTTTCACAGCTTTTCCCTGTGAGGTAATACTAGCTTTCCCTTCGGCTTTTTGCCATTTATTTAATTCTTTTTAGGTCATCTACTTTGGTAGCTTTGAGATCGGAAAGATAGATTTGGAGATAAAAAAGACAATTCTTTTTTTTTTTTTTTTAAAGATTTTATTTGTTTATTTGACAGAGATAGAGACAGCCAGCGAGAGAGGGAACACAAGCAGGGGGAGTGGGAGAGGAAGAAGCAGGCTCATAGCGGAGGAGCCTGATGCGGGGCTCGATCCCATAACGCCGGGATCACGCCCTGAGCCGAAGGCAGACGCTTAACCGCTCTGCCACCCAGGCGCCCCAAAAAAGACAATTCTTTCTTTAGTCTTGCTCTTTGAAGATATAACAAAGATGTACTTGATATTGATTTTGGGTATTAATCCCATATTATGAGGGCTTTCTTCAGGTCTTGAAATTCTTAATACATGGAAATTCTGAATATTATACATATTGTCACTTCATTGTTTCCTAAGTTTACTTAAATTTAGGATCATCTATTATTAGTGGGTTGCAGCTTTGTAACCAGTCTTCCTTTCTCACTTCTCTTTTTAACCTGTTTTTATCTTTCTCTGCATTCTCATGTGATTTCTCATCATTTATCATCAGCATCACTAATTCAATTGTTCTGGACCATCAGGTGTGCTGTGTATTGCTTACCATTACACTTTTTATTTTGATTATTGAGATTTTATTGTTAACAGTCTTTTCTTATTATGTATTTAATTTATTTGAAAGAATGTCTTTAAAATCTTAACTTTAAACATGAAGTGAGATAATGCTAAGTGAAATAAGTCAAGCAGAGAAAGACAACTATCATATGATTTCTCTCATCTATGGAACATAAGAACTAGGAAGATCGGTAGGGAAAGAAAGGGATAAAGAAAGGGGGGCAATCAGAAAGGGGAATGAAGCATGAGAGACTATGGACTATGAGAAACAAACTGAGGGCTTCAGAGGGGAGGGGGTGGGGGAATGAGATAGACTGGTGATGGGTAGTAAGGAGGGCACGTGTTGCATGGTGCACTGGGTGTCATACGCAACTAATGAATCATCGAGCTTTACATCGGAAGCCGGGGATGTACTGTATGGTGACTAACATAATATAATAAAAAATCATTAAAAAATATTATTAAATTCTGGGAAGACAGGGAAGGCTTTCCTTTCTTAGTCATTAACATATTGTTTGTCTTATGTCCCAAATTTCTCCCCCCCTTGAACCCCTTACTCCTAGGGCCCTTAATTTATATTCTATGAGATGATGAAAGAACAGAGACATCTAGGCTGTAAAGCAGAAGATAGCACACTCTTGGATTTTTGTCCTCTTCCTCTGCCTTGTCCTGGTTGTTGGTTCTTTCTCCTTTCCAGAGGTGGAGACGACAAAGCCAGGATGATATAGAGTAGAGTGTCGTGCATGGTTCCTGGCTAGAGGCAGGTACATAACTTAGTTCATGATATTTTCTCCTTATCAGTAAGAATTCCTGGTGGATTTGTGATCTCACTGGTATTGCAAAGGGACCCAAATTGCAATCCACGTAGGAGGCTAGTCATTCTAAGGTATGTTTGTGGCTATTGATAAAATGCAGATTTGGCAATTGGTCCTAGGTTCTTCTTACAAATAATAGAAAATGAAAACGGAGAAAAGATCTAAATGATTTAGGAAGCTGAAGGATAAGCGGTCCCCCCCCCACAATCAAGAAATGTTCTTTCTTGTTCTTTGTGTATTGTTGTTGCTGCAGCCAATTTCATAGGGGTTTTAAAGGAGCAGCATTGTGTCCTTATTCATTCACACGTATTCTTAGAAATGAACTTCTATAGTGTAGAAAATAGATTTTATTACCTAACCTATTTTAGAAAGTTTTTTTTATCCGAACAGATTGATTCCTTTTTCCTTCTTTGTTCTAAATTTATTTAAGCTTTAATGGTTGAGTTAATGATCTGTCACATTCTTTTTTATTTGTTTTAATGTCTCTTTCCTCAATGATCCTATATACACAAGATGTTGCTCCATCTTTTATATTGTAACAAGAGAGGCTGCTTTAAAAATTTGTAACTCAACATAATATGAATCTGAATTATTCCTTTCTTATATTTGTCTTGCTGATTTATATAGTTCTTAAGTGCTTTTACCAAATTAGGGAAACTTGGCTTGCTTTGAGTTGTGTTAAATACAGTCAGACTTTCTCTAACTTCCTCCTTGAAGGAACTTCTCTCACAATTTTGCAACCTCGCCAAACATGCATACACATACACTTTGCACTTTATTCCCCACTTCACATATTGCTTCTTTCAAAGAGTTTGTGAAATTTCCAGTAGCTGTGTATGAAATCCTGGCAGATTTCGTGAGAACATTTTAGATCCTCAACTTATCAACAGCTCATAAAAAGATCAGATCTACCTGTGCTCCTCCCCAGTCCCTCACTAACTTCATAGGAGGCCACTTATAGTAAACAACAACAACAACAACAACAAAAGCAACTACAACAAACAAAGAAAGAGGTAATGATTTCCACAATCTAATTTAGAACTGCCTCATTTGTGTCGCAGCTTAATTTCCAAAGAGCACGGGAAGCATGATGGAATGGAATTCCCCACAACTTCTCCATCAGCCAAATCTCCGTATGGTACTTGAATAATTCTCAAGTGCGATGGATAAAATATCTGGCCAAATTGATATTGTATGTCTCTTCAGACGTGGGTAGGAGGCCTCACAGAAAATGATGCTACATGGGGCGCCTGGGTGGTACAGTGGTTAAGCGTCTGCCTTCGGCTCAGGGCGTGATCCCGGCGTTATGGGATCGAGCCCCACATCAGGCTCCTCCACTATGAACCTGCTTCTTCCTCTCCCACTCCCCCTGCTTGTGTTCCCTCTCTCGCTGGCTGTCTCTATCTCTGTCAGATAAATAAATAAAAATCTTTAAAAAAAAAAAAAGAAAAGAAAATGATGCTATAGAATTAATGAGTGGAGTTCTATCAGTGCATACAACATAGCCCCCAGTATAGGATAAGGTGTTCTTCAGCAAAGTAGAACTAAATATAGAGGAACAAAATGACCTCATGGATTTACAGATGACAGATAATGGTCCACTCTTATCTTGCCCTGCATACTGTTGTAGGAATGTCATAACTCAGATCTGCTTCACTTTCCTCTTTCCACTGGTTTGGAACATATCAGTTTGTGTCCCAACATGTGGTCTGTATCAGAATAGCTTGGGGAGCAGGATTAAAGTGCTGATTCCTGGGTCCTGTCCTTCCTGAAGCTGCTAAAGTTTGGGGAGTGAGGCTTAAAAGTCTTCATTTTAATCAAAACTTTAGAGTGAATCTAGTTCACACTAATGTTTGTGTCCATTACAATAGAGTCTAGAGGATAAGACTGGCGACATGGAGGAGGATGGTGGAACCAATGATAGGCACCAGGATTTTCCTCCAGGAGTGCAGAGGGAATCAGAGTTTGTTTTCACACACTTTTTCCATACTCCTTGGTACTTGAGCCAAATGTTAGCCTGACTCGAAGATAGAACCCTGGAATGGGGAAGATGGCATGGTGTGGGGTGGTGCTGGGTGACAGGTACTTCCTTTCCTTTGGCTGTCAGAAAGCAGAGGGTAATAACAGCTCGAGGGGGAATCCGACTGAGTGCTATAGGTAACAGTCAATGGCAGTGCCATCCATTCATTTAATTTATTGCATTTGCTGGTAGAATTTCCTTGTTTATATTTTTCCAAACCAAGAGTAAAATATTTTAGGTATATAAAAACATGGGGGTAAGGGGCCCATTGAATTACTTTTCTAAACAATGTAGAAAATAGTATCTGAACTGGGTGAAGATGATTAACATAGAAAATTCATCCACATATTTTGCATCACGCCATTTATACTATACTGGTTCTAAGTAGTAATCGCCCAATAGGAAAAAAAATAACAACCAAGAACAACAACAAAAAGAAACCAAAAGCAAATTAAATAAAAAACAACACATCCATATTTTAGGCAAATCTTTATTTGAAAACAGGAAAACACTTATTTCTAGATGATTTAAGTTAGATGTATTTGTTTATGAGAGTTAGAGACCATGGGTTTCAGAGTGCAAATTCCCCTGTACTTGTTGCCAATGCAGCGAATATTAGGTAAGTCCTGATAAGTCTGATATCATAAAATTTTCTATTTGGAGGGAAGAAATGTGCATTTCTTTGGTTGAAGTGAGAGGGTGTTCAGGGGTGAGTAGCGGCTGGTGAGGACCTTTCTAGGCCTTCATTAAGTATAGCTATATAATCAATACTGAAACAAGAACTTTATAACTTACCACCTTCAAAAGTTAGGAAATGCATTTTTACTCTTGCAATTTAAAGGAAAAAATGAAATTCCATTTAGATGGAAAAGAAGCTACCATGCGCGGTTTTCTTCCTACATAGGATGCCGTCCAGATGCTTTTGCCGGATGCGCGGGAATGTGTCTCCCGGCGGCTGGCGCAGGTTTACGACGCAGGTCCCGCAGGTCCGGGAGTGCTGTGAGGCACCAGAGGAGAGCTCATTTATGTGTGCTCTCTACCTTTTGGCTCACCCTATAACTTCTGCCTGTAAAGGTGCTTGCTTTTATTCTATAGTAGGCTTTGTTGCCAAATGCAGAGGATATTTTGTTTTTAAGAGAGCCCTTAGATGCTTCCTCCAGGTTGCGACGCTGGAGCAGTGTGGATAAGCTGGCTTTGTTATCACCGGCACCCTCCCTGCTCTCCTAATGCTCCAGAGAGTAAGTGTTCTTCTTAAAAATATAGCTGTATCGAGTGCCTCTGTGTCTTTAGACACTCTTTTAATGTGCTAGTATAAAGTAAAAGTCTTTTCGAAGATATATTTTATGGGGAAGTGCTTTCTGGGGCCTCTTGAGATGTTCACAAGTACTGAATCAAGGTAGCTTTATGGGGGTTTAATGACAGCATAGAACACTTGTTATAAAAGGCCTTTTGGATATGTATCCCAGGGCATGTCACAATTAGAGTGAAGTGAACTTGATTTTGTTTGTACCTCTGCTCTCAGAGCCCCCTTCGTCGAGCTGGGCTTTTGCAACCACAGATGTGTTTTTCTTCATCCCCCAAAGATGAAAGAGATCTGCCAGAATGGAAATTTGGAAAATTACATATACACCTGTGAAATTAGGCAAATTCTTATAAAGTTGGTATTCCAACTGATACACAGGAGCCACAACAATGCTTTGTTTTGTTTGAGAATTTTTTTTTTCTTTCTGTTGCAAATAACCTGTGTGCAGGACCGTACAGGCTTAGAGAGAATATTCATCATTCTTTACTGTGTCAAACCCAAACGGAGGGCCAAATTGGCAGCTTTCCAGGAGCAGGAGGCCACACCTATTTGTGAAAAATGGAACAGATTTCTGTAGCTGCTCTCACCTTGACTCTTTGGTTCAAGGTGGTGGTGCTAGGACATGCAGGATTGTGAGCTGCGGACGTACGTTAGCCGTGAGGTTCGGCCGTGCGGGTTGGCCGCAGTGCTGCTCCACGAAATCGTACAGATCACACTTGGGTTACTACCGTCCTGATTATAATAAGGGGTTGGAGCAAGGGATGATGAGCAAGGGACTGTGCGTGACCTGGCTGGGACCGCTCGCTTCACACTGATTGCCACTGATTGATTGGCCAGCTCTGCCTGGGCAGAGTGCCCTTCCTCTTATCTCTCGAAATGCTAGATCCTCAAAAGAAGAGGTTGAGGAAAACACTGTGCTATTTGAGGCTCTTGGTCTTGAGGACGCTCAACCTGCCAGATCTTAATTTTTAAAAATTGGTATGCTGTCCATTTACATAAAGACTTTCTTTCTATACCATAGCCAGACACGTAGGAGGGGTTTTGTTAGTAAAACAACTCCCTGGTCGGCAGTTTGCATTACCCAGGACTCTTGGAAGCGTATGAAGCAACATTTGGGATCAGCCTGAAAGTGGCTGCAGTTTATTCCATGCCATCCCAGAGTCTCTGAAACGATGTGATTTGAGCATTTTCTGGACTCTCTAGCATTATTTTGGAGAACGATTCACCAGAACTAAATAAGTAAACCTAACCTGCCACTTAACAGGAGTGACTACGCTGAGTTACCCAGGTGAAAAGTAGTTTGATTACAGACCACCCGCTGCAGTATACAAGGTGTCCGTCCACATTGGAGGCAAGAATCTTATATTAAATGCAAGATGTCATACTGTTTCTGTTAAATGACAATAATCAATATAATTGCTGCTGTTGCAAAGTAACTTCTGTATAGCATTTCTGTTCCGGCCTAGTTGAGCTCAATGTGGACGTGCATCAGAATCACCTGCAGGCTTTGTCAGACACAAATAGATTAGCTCCACCCTCAGAATTTCTGAAGTCAGATCTGAGGTAGAGTCTGATAATTAATTTGGAGTTTCTAACAAGGACTCAGATGATACTCATGCTGCTGGTCTAGCGATGACACTTGGAGAACCACTGCTTGCTGACAGACGAATTGTAATCAGCCAGTGAAGTCAGGCATTATTTCAAGAGCAGTTATTTTATAATTTTTTTCCAGAAGGTTCAATCAACAATTAATTGTACAAATAAAGAATCATTTTAATAAAGGAGGGTAAGAAGGGTGTAATTGAAATGAAGGATTAAAAAAAGGGAAATTGATCTATTTGATGAGATGGAAGTTAGATTCCAATTTTATTAGTTAAGAAGAAAAAAAAAAGTTTATATATACAATGACCCAAACATGATGCAAATATTTTTGTTGACTTTCTCTTCTAATTAAATTTTTCCTGCAAAGCTTTGCAATGAATTGATATTTTTCCTTCATTTCCTGCATGTAACTATATCTACTGGATAGTTTCATATGAGACAAATATGTTGCATGTGAGACAAAGAAGTGCATACTGAATGTTTTTAAGGACCATGCTTGATTCATCTTTGCCTTATGAGATTGTGTAAGAAAGTTAATCATCAGAATGCTTTGTTTAGTATCCACCGTCTAGTGCTTTTGAAGCTGACTTTTAAAAATTCAACATACACATTATCTTTGATTCGCTTTAGGAAGAGAGATATATATCCATTCTAGAATCAAGAGACTATAAGTGCTTTTTCCCTATTCTTTTATATCTCTACTTAAATAAGATGATTTTTAAAAATCACATCTCTTTCGCTTGTTCTAATTTAACTTTGTTATGTAACTATTTAGGATGCTATCGACTAGTTTTGTAGAATTTACTTTGTTAGCTAAGACTACTGACTATAGTTTGATGGTACTTTGACATTTCTCAAGAAAGTGTATATTGCCGTAGTCCCGATAGTTTAATTTTGCTTTTGTTTCCCTTGCTGCAGCAGACATATCTAGGAAAATGTTACTGTGGCCAGTGTCAGAGAAATTACTGCCTGGGTTCTCTTCTAGGATTTTTATGGTTTTAGGTCTGATATTTAGGTCTTTAATTCATTTTGAGTTTATTTTTGGGGCTGGTGTTAGAAAGCAATCCAGTTTTATTCTCTTGCGTGTAGCTGTCCGGTTTTCCCAGCACTATTTATTGAAGAGACTATCTTTTCCTCACTGTATCTTCTTGCCTTCTTTGTCGTAGATTAATCTACCATAAAAGTATGGGTTTCTTTAGGGGCTGTCTAGCCTGTCCTATGTGATCTATGTGTCTGTTCTTGTACCAGTACCGTACTGTTTTGGTTACTATGGCTTTGTAGTTAGTATTTCATGAAATCCGGAATTGGGATACAGGCTTTCAGTTGTGGAATGGATAAGCCACAAGAATACAAGGTATAGAATAGGGACTAGTCAATGGTATTGTAATAGTGTTGTATGGTGACGGATGTAGGTACACTTGTGGTGACTATAGTATAACATATAGAGAAGTTGAATCACTATGTTGTACACCTAAAACTCCTATAATACTGTGTGTCAAATAAAAAATAACAGAAATATAGAAAATGGATATTTTTTTCTTGTATAAGTCTATAAGATTGTAGGTCTTGATTAATTTACTTAATCATCATATCATTTTTAAGAGGCTCTGTGGATAGGTTCAGATCCTTTCCTTTCTTACTCATAGGGCTTTTAAAGATCCAGTGTGCTATATACATATCTTGGGTAACATGTGATGTTTTTGTTGTGAGAGCAGTATTCACTTGGGGGAAGAATTCCTGCTTGCCTGGTTGCACGTCCCCAACCAGCTGGCAGGATGAGGGTGCATGGAGCCTACTCTGACTACCCAGGAAGGAACTCTGGATTTCACATGGAAACTTCAAGTGGAATAAACTTCCTCCAAAAATATGATTAGTAATAATTTAAAGCTGTGTGTCTAGATTTAAAAAAATGGCTCAGCAGTCTCTCTCCTTGATTTGGTCTTCAATTGTATTACAAAAAGAATTATAATTTAATGGAGGAAATAAGAAAAATGCACTAATAACTAGAAATTAGGATATCCCAGGAGCCTTTCCTTCCCTCCTCATGTTAGAATGGAGCTACTTTTTTAAAAATTAATTTCAGGGGCGCCTGGGTGGCACAGTGGTTAAGCGTCTGTCTTCGACTCAGGGTGTGATCCCAGCGTTATGGGATCGAGCCCCACATCAGGCTCCTCCGCTGTGAGCCTGCTTCTTCCTCTCCCACACCCCCTGCTTGTGTTCCCTCTCTTGCTGGCTGTCTCTATCTCTGTCAAATAAATAAATAAAATCTAAAAATAAATAAATAAATAAATTTCAGCCCTTGTGTGCATAAAGTTTGTCTCTTTAGCTAGATTATCTGGCCCCTTCTTCTGGGGCCTTCCATCCTGTACCCTGCTGTTATCCTGGGACCTAAGATAGTGCCTGCCATGTTCCTCACCCTTAAGAAATACTGGTGAAATGAATAAAGAAAGAATGAATAAATGAATACAAGGAAGTCTCATAAAGAGAATAAAATAACATATAAGCCTTTCATCTTTTGTGCTTATTACCAATTAGGGGCTTTTTATTATTGAAATACATCACAATCATATAAAAATATATTGTTTTAGTGATGAATATACTCTCATATTTCTTTATGATAGAGTTACCATCTTCAATAAGCTGAGAATAGCTTTATGGGGCTCTGGAGGGAGACCTGATTACAAAATATTTGAATTTCAGTGCCATCTCTGTCACTAACTTCCTGGGTCAATGCACAAGGCATTTACTAATGAACTGAATTTTTTCAATGCCTGAGTTACTTCCTGAGAGTAGTCATTAGAGATTCTAGTTCAAATTTGTCATGTTTCCTCATCTGACTTTATTTTTCCTGTGGTAGCAGTGGTAGCGGTGGTTAGTCTACTATGTAAGATTAGTTGCTGCTTGCCAGCAGCAAAATTGCTATTTTCTTGTTAACTTTATATTCAGTTAATGTGAAGGTTCCCAAAGCAAAGCATTTCAGGACAGGGGGAATTAAAGAATTTAAATTGTTTTCAGATTTATACATAAGAGGTATTAATACTGCCATCTATAAAAATGGCCAAAGACCTTGCAGCAAAGACTATTACTCTATTTTTATAAAATCAAAGAGTTCATTTTTTCCCCCTAAAGAAACAATTTGAATATAACTTGACCCCCTTCCCTTCTTTTTACAATGGAATATGGTCAGATTTGAACCCTCCATTAAAAATTCTCTAATATCTTCTTTTGCGTTAACATTTCAAAACTCAATTTAAATATTCACAGGTCTCATTTTTAATAAACTTAACAAAATTCAGGTAATTTCCTTCAACTTTTTAGATTGAAGGACAGCAGTTGGTGTAGATATGAAAAAAATGTACAGCTATGAGCAAAGCCCAAAATCAATTATATATAAGAAATAACACATGGAAAGAAATTAATCAAAAAGAAGTATTTCTACTATATGATTCTCTGGTCTGCTACCTGCAGGCAACAAACGCAAATGAAAAAAATCAACATTCTTCTGGGAGATAAGAGAAAAATTAATAAAAATGTTTCCTTCCTACTAGATCCCCTGATGCAACTATTGTTAAAAGTGAGTGACTGCAGGAAGAACTTGCTCGTTTAAACACTTTTTTTTTTTTTTTTGACTACAGAAATAAGGCTTTGTTCTTGCTGTTAAGCTCAATTACATGAGTTAGTACGGATTTGCACTGTCCGAAGAGATCCCTCTTCCCTGCCCCTTCTCATTAAATGGCGCTGTGGGATATGCATGAGACAAATGTAATAGGAACCGAGTGAGAAGCATTTTGAGGTATGCCTACAGGGTAGCGATGATTCATAAGGAAATCTGAGTCTAGCAACTGAAAACTCTGAGGTTGAACTACTGAGAGCCACAGAATCTGCCCCAGATCAAATTGGTAAAAAGATGTTAATACTCTGAAGATAGAAATGTTCTTACTCCCTGACAAGATGGGAAGGTGCACACTTTTGTGGATTTCTGCTTTTTGATTTAGAGTTGAGTTGTTATTTCCCATTTCTGATTGAACAGGCAGGCCATATATGTACAGAATGTATGAAACCTAAAATCTTTCTTAAAATCATCTTATTAGATGTAAAATCTTTCTTGTATTTTGTATTTTATGAAAATCATTTCGAATTTAACAAAGAACCCTGAGGCTAGAATACAAGGGCATTCATTAAGCAATAAGGCATCCAATTTAAACATCAATCCACCGCCTCATTTCCATCACATATAGAAAGTGTAACAATTTTAGAATGGAAATTCTATTTTAACTCCTTTTACTTATCAATTAAAATAGAGCATGCCTGTATACAATTTTGACACATTTGTGTATTGAATATTAAGTGTGAGCTAGGATTTGTCTATCCCTAGTGTATATTTTCATATTTGCCTTTTGAAAGGTAGCATCGCATGATAAATGTGGCTCAATTATTATGTATTAATTAAAGCATGGTATATATTATTGCTTTAATTGTCTGGTTTAGAGATCCCTATGTTTTATATATATTAGAAGGTTTTGCGAACCTTCTTATTTCTTTGAGTAGATCTTTTGCAAATGACTTTAAAGGAGCATGAAATAGGAGTTGGCAACTTGGGGACAACATCATTTTCATTTTCATTAATTTATTAAGAT
Organism: Ailuropoda melanoleuca; assembly: GCF_002007445.2. NCBI lineage: Eukaryota > Metazoa > Chordata > Mammalia > Carnivora > Ursidae > Ailuropoda > Ailuropoda melanoleuca. The sequence goes on from NC_048226.1 coordinate 72,179,842, forward strand.
TTTGAGAAATTTATTCCATTATTCCATTGGTATGCATTCTTTGTTCTGTGCGTGAGTAAAATGATATAAAGTTTGTGATGGAAGTTTTAATATTAACACTATCAGATATAAAAATGATCTGAAATGTCATACATTAAGAAGCACCGAAATAAAAAGGTTTGGAAATATTTGTATGTTTTCGGAAGAAACTCACCTAGTAGAATTTCTGAGCACGCTATGATGGATTATTGTAATTATTGGGAATGATAATATTTTAATGTGACTTTCTTCCCACCTGTCAGTTGCAATCAAGGCTGCCCAGTATTCTGAAACAGTCTCATTTTGCTAGGTGGCTAGTCTTGTGCAGCCTCTAGAATGCTTAGAATATTAATGCATGGGGAGGAGATTGAATGCTTTCTGTAGTTCCATTACGACAATGTGTTTTTCTTGTTTTAATCAGAAGGCACACAAAACCAAACTGAAATAATTTCTAATAAATTAATGCCAGCGAGAGAAAGGACTTCTTTTGGGGGATAGTGCATCGAAACCATAGAATTTGGCATTTCTTTCTCCTCTCATACTTGGCAATGTATATTAATTTCTGCATAATTTAATTTCTTTCTTGGGTGCTTTTTTCTGAAGTGCTTTGAATTTATATGAATGAAGACAATCTGACATTAAGGTAAAGGTTGGTCTAATTTATAGTAGGCTGCCATAGTAGGAAGTTATTGATTGAGACAATATATGTTGGAAGACACATATATTTGATTTAATATTTACTATGTTGGTCCTTAATATTTCTTGAATGTCCTCATAGTATTGCTTATTTTAATCTTCTTTCCTCTGAATTCTCATTCTTAGATAGATAGATATATTTTTTTTATTATTATTATTCCTTTAAGTGTTCTTTGTCGCCTTCTAGCTCTTACTCCAGAGGGTATGGGTAGGTTTCAGGGATTTCTTTAACCACCTGAAACTGTAGCAATATTTTTCTCATAAATTTATTTATCTAGGGAGTAAGTACTTCTCAAACAGTTTCTTAACCATCCAATTCTTTATCTTCATTTTATTCAATAATTATGCTACCTGTATATAAGCTGGGACTACTTAATTTTGAACATTCCATTTTCCTGTACCAAGTGCATATCATAGAAACAACCACCAAGTGAAAAATTTTCCCACACTTAGGTGCAGCTTTTTTTTTTTTTTTAAGATTTTATTTTTTATTTATTCGACAGAGATAGAGACAGACAGCCAGCGAGAGAGGGAACACAAGCAGGGGGAGTGGGAGAGGAAGAAGCAGGCTCATAGCCGAGGAGCCTGATGTGGGGCTCGATCCCATAATGCCGGGATCACGCCCTGAGCCGAAGGCAGACGCTTAACCGCTGTGCCACCCAGGCGCCCCTAGGTGCAGCTTTTGTAATACAGCTCTTGGTAGTAGCTGAATGAAAGGCTGCACCATGCACTGGGTGGCAATCCGTATTGTCAGGTGTTGTGAATCTTCTTAGCTTCAGCTTTATCTTTAGAGGGCAAAGGTAGCTGTGGTCCATTCAAATGGTTCCCAAGTACCCAGTTATCTCCCTTTCTGAAAATGGAGGTATTACTTTGTGCCCACCCGCATCTCCCAGTAATCTCTGTTCTTCATCGAGTATAAGATGTGGAAGGATGCCTACTCATTCTGAGAGACGATTAACAGCATTGTGGGCCTGACGTACAGCACCATTGTATTCATGGCTTTAGGATGTACAGCTAATTAGTAGCATTTTAAAATGAGGTAAATATTTATATTTATACACATTAAGACTATTAATACTGGCAACTGTGTTTAAATATCTATAAATCAGAGGCAGTTGAGGAGCTGGAATTCAGATTTCCTTACACTTGCCTGCCAAGTGGCCTCAATCAGAAGTAATTTTCTCCATGAGGGCACATGGAGCTCAGTCGTGAGCCTTTTCTGAGTAGATATTATTATTTGTGTCAAATTATGTGTGGTGATTTTTCTGAAGTGGACTTCTGTGCCCACTAATCCATACACACGAGGTTCCTTCATTCCCTCCTTCATTGCTGCTATTAATTATACTTGTGCTTCAAGTATCTCTTACCCTTTTAAAATGTTAGTTTATGGCCACCGATTATCTGTAAGGTTTTCCTGTTAAAGAAACATGCAACATAGACAGTAGGGTGTGATCTGATCTTAAACCATAAATACTATCTATGCATTTTAAGAGAAACCTTTTTTTGCCAGAACCTGATATGATAGCATGGTGAAAGGAATGGTTCGTAATTTCACATTTAAAGCAAATTATATAAATCTGACACTTGCTTTGGGAGAAATACAAGTTGGCCATTAAATCACCTTTCTGTGGCCTGTTCTAAATATTGGCAATGAGATCTCGTGTATTTTGAACAACAAGCTCAAGAATTTTTCACCTTTCATTTGGGCTTTTGTAGTTTGGTTTTGAAAATAAGTGCTTCTTTTCAATTTTATGCTTGAAATTGCATATCGATAGCCAGCGTATAAAATAAAAGAGCCCCTGGAATATAGAATACTATATTATCAATTAAGATCTTACCATAATCTTTGATAAAGAAAATATAAATATACATATATAACCATAACAGGGATGGCTTGGTTAGAGGTTTATTAAGCAGTTTTTTTGTTTCCTATCAAATTTTCACATGAGCTTTTCCATTTAATTTTTACTAAAGCTGTTAAGTTTGAATTTGACATACTATAAAAGCCAATTTGTTGTCATCGACTATTTTAAATAATTGTTCAATTACATATTATCTTGAATAAAAATCCTAAGAATGTTAGCATGTATGCTCAGAATTTAATTTTTTTTAAAAAGAAAACATTTTTATCAATATTGATTTTATTCCTACAATATACATGAATTATCTTTATAATATATAGGCTTTTGTAATTGAAGAGCATCCAGAGATGTGGGGGAAAAAAAGAAATTCACTAAAATAGATGTGAATTATTTAAACTATTTATTTTACAACTAGAGAGTTATTCTTTGTTAGCGAAACTCGGAGCAAATATTCCAGAAAAAATATATATTGTCATTATATATATATAATATATATATATATATATATTGTCTATAACTGATATTAAGGCAGTTTCTTTGCAGACTGATATTTAGTATGGATATAAATTATGTAAATAATTAAATATTAGTAACCAACTATTTTAGTTTTGGTAAAATCTGTAAGAATATCTTCCTGATTTTTCTGGGGAGGGGATCTAATACTTTGTAACATATATTCTCAGTAATCTTAGAAGAGCAACAAGAGGTTTCTCAATTTTTAAAGACATAAATTTTAAGCATTTATAAATAAATAGGCTAATATGTATTAAACATTTCAGAAGATTTTTGTGTTTTATAGATTTATTTGTGAAGGAATGTGTCTGTAACTACCGATGTATATTTTGCATAGTAGTATGGTATATTAATAAAAGATATTTTAAAATCTTGGGTTTTTGCATCAATTTTTTTCACTTATTAGATTCTAATCTTATTCTGGTTAGCTAACTTCCTGAACTTTATCTTCCACATGTACAAAGTAAAAATAGTATTAATTCTCATGCCTGATTCATTGAGTTATTTTAAAGATAACATAAAAAATGCTTTGAGATTTTACTTGAAATCAAATGAGACAGCTTCACATGTCTTATTTTGACCAAAATTGTTATTCCAATTAAGTTGTTTGAAAAAAATATGGAAAATAATCTATTCTATTCTTCATTAGACTCAGAATTAATAATTAGAATTATCAGATAAATGTTCTGATTATAATATTTTACAATATTACTATTTGTGTATTCTTTGCATACTTGCTACTTGACATAATTGTTTTAAGAGTTAAAAAAACTATGCTTTTAAACTTGAAATAATGAGTAAGAGATAAAAATTAATATGAGACCCATGACTTTTGAATGTAGTCTGTGCAAAAATCTGTGATGGGTCTTTTTTATCCTCTCCACCTTGAGTATAAGAAAGTACATTACCAGAGTGTTTGGAATTAAAGCATTCTTTTTCCCTTAACATTTGTTATTTTGGGAAAAAAGAGAAAAAATAAATTGTAAAAAGGACAAAGAAACTCTGTAAGAAATTTTTGGTTGGATGTCCCTTAATTTAAATCCATGCAACTAATTTTGTCCATGAGGGTTTCAATATGAATTCTGCCCTTTTGAAAACTTGCTTTTGGGAAAACCACAGATACACTACTGTGCTGTATGTACCCCTTTCCTGTTTGCCCTCACATATATAAAATTTTAACATGTGCACTACTTTTAAATTATAAGATTTCTTCTTTGGCCCTGAAAATTTCCCAGAGCATTTCTGAGAAGTAAGAGAGAGACCACCAAAGCCTTTTCAGTAGTTAGCCTGTCTGATGAGACTGTGGGTGTGAGTGACAATTAGTACAAATTACCATAATTGTGTTCTTTGGATAAAATGCTACATTGCTTCTTTTAGGAACAAATGCAGACTTCTGCTTAGTAAAATGAGTTGGACACTTTGCTTCTCTGGGGCGGTCAGAGATTCACAACCAGCCATGTGGTATCCCCACGTAAAGTCCACTTTAGACCCATCTGAACAACGACAGCCCTCCCTTTCCTTTCAATAAAATAGGTCCATTAATGTAGTGCACCTCACTCTCATTCACTCTAAGGGAGTTGTATTTTTATTACTGAAAAAGTATCACATAAATACAAATTACATTTTTTCATTAGAAAACTACTTTTCGTTTCAGAAAAAATTCAATTAATCATGAATAGGGTTATGCTTTCATCAGGGAGAGAAATATGTAATTTTTCTTCAAGCCTCAAACACATATAATGAAATCTTTTCTTGGAATCCACTCTTCAGATGGATTTTTAAAAGTATAGACTTTATTAAAATCTCAGTTCAATTAAAATGCATTCAATTACTTTAAATCTTTATTAAAATCTCAGGTAAAATTGTACAACGATGTAAAAGAGACTTGTACTCTTTACCAGGCAGTTAATTCTAACAAATGAACATAAAGTGCACAGTTTTGCTCTTCGGGAGAGAATTTAAAAAAATGAAGAAGAAGAAGAAGCTGCTTTGGGTTTGGAATTGGGGGTGGGGAAGGGTTGGAGATGGAGGTGGCTTTCTGTGGAGTAACTCCAGGCACTGGTTTCCTTCCACTTCTCATTATAGGTCATTGTTTCTTGTGGTTATGAGGGTGGCATTATCCTGTGTGAGTCCCCTTGCTGATAGTGCTTGGCCTATTTATAGAATACATTTTTTCTCACCACTTTAATCAAAAGACTCTATTATAAAGGATTTTATTTCACTGTCGTCTTTGGATGTTTTTGGTACAGTGTCCCTGATTCTTTTTCAAGGGCCGCTAGAAGATGCCATTGAAGAGGAAGATGAAGAGTGTCCATCAGAGGAAACAGACATCGTCTCAAAAGGGGACTTTCCATTGGAGGAAAGCTTTTCTACAGAATTTGGGCCTGAAAATCTGAGCTGTGACGAAGTGGAATACTTTTGTAACAAAGGTAATCATTAATGGCTAGATGCAATCTGTGAGTCCGTTTACTCAGATGATTTTTAAAGTTTAAAAAATGCACTGACAGCATGCAATAAAAATGCTCAAAGTGCTGAAAATGTAATTCAAGTGTCTGAAAATACCTGCAGAATTTTTTAAACATAAAATGCTGTTTTGAGGGCTAAACGAAGTAATCCCACTTTAGTAAGTCATTTTGTATATTTAAAAAATATTTTCATGTTTATTGGCCAATTCATTCTAATATATTTTATTTGTATCATGTATTCATTTATTCTTTTGCAATTATTTCATGAATACCAGTTGTTTGCAAGGCACTGAGTATAAGCACTGAATAGGGCAGTTGGTTCCAGCCCCAAGGTTCTGGCTCACTCCTTTTAAAAACTGAATGCTTAAGGGGCACCTGCCTGGCTCAGTCGGTAGAACATGTGACTCTTGATCTCTGGGTTTTGAGTTTGAGCCCCATAGTGGGCTTAGAGTTTACTTAATAATAAATAAATAAATAAATAAATAAATAAATAAATAAATAAACTGAATGCTTTAGGTAGTTTGACATTGACTTTTAAAACTGAGACTGGTACTTTTTAATACTGTGTCAAATAAGAAAATACACACTATTTTCCCATCCTAGATTGTCTTTTAACACATTAACATTATGCTGGAAGAAACACCTGAGACAATGTATGCCAGTTTATTTCCACCCTTGACTTTGAGACAGGTGGCCTTGCCAGTAACCATGTCTTCATTGAGCAGGTGTACTCATTTGCTTGCTTTTCTCAAAAGTGTGTCCAAGGTTTCTCATGTTTTAAATTTTTTTTTCTTATTTAACTGTTCTGTCTTCGTAAGTAAGATGGGTCCTCTGTCGCCTCCTAAGTGTTTAGGTCACTTAGTTGGTTTAGAACAGCTGCTTTTGCTGAGTTTACCATGACCGTTTCCTGGAGGGCATGACTGTGTGTCTATCTCTGTATGTCTGTGTCTGTGTTATTTACCATTTTTATTTGGATGCCTGTATTTTTTAGGCAGAGAAATGATGTGAAACCAAGTTTTTTAATGTGTGTAAGTTTGTTGATCAGACTTGACAGCCTGTAATTAAGAATGATGGTCTAGCTTCCCCCAAAACCACCAATACTCATCTCAGGGGCCACATATACATTTGATATACATTGTTAAAATTCCAGTATGACTTTCTGTTGCTGGTGTGTTAGAAACAAAAGAAGTCAGCCAGTTCTCATCCCTGTGGTCAGTAGAACACTAAAAACTGTGGAAATGGAATGGCCGCATTCTGCCCTGAAGTTAAGAAAACCTCCTTGACCATTAACTCTTGAAGACCTCAAGGTGACTTAGTAACCTGGCCCTTGTCTCCCACATTGGAAGCTTTCCGTTGAAAATGAGAATGCTATGGCCTGAGTAGTCCTTCTTTGGTAGTGTTGACTTAGACTTCAGACCAAATTAGTATTTTTGTAGTTGTTGTGGGTGCTAGAACCGTTTCTTGATTATAGCAGCCACAGCAATACATGTAAAAGCTGGCTGAAAATGAGCAGTGTTTAAATCTGTATTTGAAGAGATTTCATGTTCCCTCTCTTTCAGGAAATATATTTTTAAATCATGGTAGAGTACCTGCCTTATGTTATAGGATTACAATAAATAGAAAGAACCAAGAGTTAGCATGTACCACTTATTCTTCTTGTTCTTATAAAAAGAGTTAGTATGTGGATTCAGCCATCTTTATCAATTTCTTTAATCCAGAGAGGCAGTAGTGAAAGATATTACTAGATTACAGTTTTGGGTGATCATTTATGAAGAGCTACGCTTAACAAAAGAATGTAGAACTCCAAGTTTTAAGTTAGTAGTATCTTAGGAGAAAATATATATAATTAAATGTATCATTAAAATACAAATTAATGTAAAATTATCAATAAATGTACAATTAATGTATTACATTTTATAAATAACTTCCTAATGTTTAGTTTGAAACTAGAAAGTAATGATAGGTGGAAATAAGAATTTTCATTTTCACATAATATTTTGCAGAATAAATACAACTGTAACTATTGCAAACTGCTGTTGCCTTATGTAATAGGAAAAGTATTTCATTATTTTACTCTCATAAAATGTGAGGCCAGGAGATTTTCACTGAAGTCGGTAGGAACTGGCAGAAAAGAGAGCCAGCGCTTTGACAGATACTGCATCCCCTTGAGATCATAGTAGGGATTCTGTCCATTTTTCACTTAAGTTGATTAGCTACAATCGGAAGAGAAAATTTTCTCTCTGTAAAACTAGAAACTAATCTTTCTGTAGAAATTCACATATTAGTCTCAGTGACACACAATTATGTTTTCTTCCGAGTTGCAGGGAAGAAGATAGGTTTAGCATTAAAAGAGTGTAAGTATGTAAATGGTTAATGATGCCACCATCATGATGCAGGAGTGTATAAGAACTGTTCTCATGGGGGCGCCTGGGTGGCACAGCGGGTTAAGCATCTGCCTTCGGCTCAGGGAGTGATCCTGGTGTTATGGGATCTAGCCCCACATCAGGCTCCTCTGCTATGAGCCTGCTTCTTCCTCTCCCACTCCCCCTGCTTGTGTTTCCTCTCTCTCTGGCTCTCTATCTCTGTCAAATAAATAAAATCTTTAAAAAAAAAAAAAAAAGAACTGTTCTCATGAAGAAAAATATGTTCAGCTTGGGGTCACTGATGAAGCATATTTTTGCACATATTTTAAGTCATTTACAACAACATAAAAATTGTGTGTGTGTGTGTGTACATGAAAAAGAATTGGATTCTTTGGAAAGTTTCTTCAGCTAAAGATCTAGACATGATTAAAATCTAGCAAGGACATGGTTTCTTTACTGAGTTCCAGGGATAATGCTTTTGAACATCAAATGCTTTCTTTGTATTAAACAAAGGATAGTAGTTTAAAAACCCAGATCAAAAAACATGGTTAAAATATCTTCAGTGTTCCATACAAGGTATTCGGACAGTCAGTGGAGGGTACTGAGGATACACATAAAGTTACAATCTATCGTCATTTGTATTTTAGCAACTGTGCTGTGTATAAAAGCAATCATAAGCCATTGTGACTTTCCTTTTTATTAAAAAAAAAGTAGGAAAATCTCTCTGCTTTTTGTGTATCTATGAAGACATAGCTTTTCATAAGTAAAAGTTCCTACTTCCTTTTGAAGTTGAGCTGCATCATACAGGATATTTTCAGTATTTAAAATGATTTTGCTCTTATTGTTGTGGTATTTTCCTCACTTTCATATCGATACTGTCTATTTCCTTGTCAAAGGGCAGACCTTTTTACAAGTCTTGAAGCATTTATTAGTATTATTGCTAGTCATTATAAAACATAGGATTAAATATGACTCAAATCACTGTCATAATGTAATATTCCACAGAAATGTCAAAATGTTGGTCAGAATTTTATGTCAACATGAAATGTGCAAAATTCTTAATCATATGAATCTAAGTCATAAATATTCACAATTAAAAGTGAAAAAGAACACCTTTAATAAACCCTTGTTAGAGTTGCAGGCCTAAAATTGGAACCTGACAGTTCTGTTGAAGTTTGTTATATAACTTCTTACTTTGTGTGAGCTGCATATTTCATGTCTCTATTTTTCATCTTCCAAATGAATGAAATGAACTCTTTATTAAAAGATGCTCTTCTCAAAGTTGCTTGCTATCCTTAGATTTTAAGAATTTCAGCAAAATATAAAGCAATACTTAGAATTTGCATCATCCTCTTTTGTGCAATGAGTTTAGATCATTTGGCATCTTGCCTTACAGTATCTCTGAGAGGAAGGAAACAAGCAAGAATTATTTCCTTGAATTTACAGATGACGAAGACATCAAGGCTGGGTCCATAAGTGCTACACGTTTCCTGTGGCACTGGACTATGTGCTTCGGTGATTTGTTTTCTGCCTTTCTTCTGGTTTATATAGTCAACATGGAAGTACATCAGTGCATGTTTCGAACTAAGCAAACTAATATAAATTGAAACCTAGGTGGCCTGGAAAGCAACTGGGGGAGTTTTTAGTATGTTCCTGCTGGCAGGTGGGAACTCTTCTATATTCTGTATTAGCAATTCCTGGATAAACACAGAGACAATAAGTTTCATGGTGGGGTTGACATGGAGCAGTTCTAAAACTGGTCTGCTATTATTGATTATTTGCAGGAAGAGTTCACTCATTGAAATACTCAAGTTTGTTAATGACTGAAATTAAATAAACATTCTTGGGATACATTCCAAGAGAGTGTCACAGGATGTGTGAACAGGAAGAGAAGTGTCAGGTCAATATCACTGTAGGGTAGGAGAACATACTATTATTAAAAAAAAAAAAAAGAAAATTCCAAAGAAATGATGTCAGTGAATTTTGAATTATTAATGATTATCTAGAAAAGGTAGTGAGGGTCCCTACAAAGTGTTTCCTGGTGACATCATCTCTAAACAAAGGCTGAAGGAGAAAATGATGCCATCAAAGTTGATTTTGGAAGAGAAACAAACCTTACTTTGAATCATAGGATCTATGTATGGAGAATGGTCAGAGAAATCACTGGGTGAAGTGCTTAGCCTAGAAAGATGAATTAATATTAGGTGTCTTCAATCTGGAAAGATTAAGGTTGAAAAAAAGGGGCATAATGGAAATCCACAAAATAAGGTGACCGATACGGTGTAACAATGGACATTCTTACCACATTTGAAAATATTTGACACAGGTTGTTTGCAGAAATTAAAGGATATATTTTTATTTTAAAGGAATTTTAAAATAGAAAAAATGCATAGCATATTAAAGAAAATCTGACTTACTCAGACTTGGGTTTAACTCTAGCCCAGACGTAATTAATATGAACCCAAAAGCAAACATAAACAGATATTTAATGAGATTGGCAGAAGCTTCCAATTCTGTTCAATAGATAAAATCAATTCAACTTAACCCATATATTAAGCATCTGGTATGTGCCAGACCCTCTTCTCGGTGTTGTGGATACAGCAGTAGACAAAAGTCAATCTCATTCTCAGGGAGAGAGACAGACAATGAATAAGCAAACTCATATTGTATAATATGATGGGTGACGTTGAGCACTATGAAGAAAAGCAAAACAGGTTAAGGGTAATAGAATGATTGTGTGAGAGAGAGAGAGAGAAAGAGCGAAAGCGAGAGAAGAGAAGGGGAGAGACAAGAGAAGAGGAGAAGAGAAGAGAAGAGAAAGGGGAGAAAGAGAGAGAGAGATTTTATAAGAGTGAAGGAGAAGGTGAACTTTGAGCAGAGACCTGAGGAAAGGGAGTGAGCTCCCAGTACTCAGGGTGGAATCTATCTTACCTATGAGGCTGGTGTCGCAGGAAGCCAGAAGAGGACAGCAGAGAGCTGGGGAGTAGGAGAGGTGTAGTGATACCTGTGCAACTTGCTCTAGGAATCTGTTGGATTTCCACCACAATGGAAGGCTTGAGTGAGCCACAGAGGGGGGCTAAGTTGTAAGTGGGAGAAGGGGCATGGTCCTGACATGTTTGTTTATACCTAGCAAAGAAAGGCTTGAAGAAAGTAAAGGTTCCAGTAGGAAATGGAAACAAGCAATTTGGGGAAGCTGTCAGGAGATACAGATAACCCCAATCAGAATCCTCCCTTTAGCCAGGGGCTTGATGAGACTCCATCTGCAGCTCATTAATGTAGTTTCCGGAAGAGCAGTTTGGGGTGTTTGAGGATGATATGAGTCACTTTGCTCCCTTCCACAATACCACATCCTTGTATTAGAAAGATAAAGTGCAGAAGATGTGAGTATCAGCGTTGGTTTTATCATTGTGCTTAGTAACTCTTTCTGCCAATGGGTTGCCAGACTCATTGAAATGTCCCTCCCCCACATTCCATTTCTTTCTTTCTCTCAGTTTATGTACTTTTGTAGTTTCGTTTAAAAATTAAGAAATAACTTAGGAAAAGCCGTATTTCTCTTTGGTAACAAACCGGAGCCTAGATTATTGGCATTTATCCCTCTTTTCCAGGTTAAGGTAAAGCAACAAAAATATTATCTAGATCCTTAATGCTGAAAGAAGAAAAAAGAACACCATGCAGATTTGGTTGTGGGAATAGAAACTGCTTGTTTTTTCATTCAATCCAGTGTCAAACATCTGCCCTGTTTTGTTTCCTATTTTCTTTTTATTTTATTATTATTATTTTTAGTTCAGAAAGTCTATTTACTTGTATTTCATAAACGCTTCTCAATCAGTGATGCTTTCTTTCCTCCTCACTTCTGCTTTTAATGACATGCTTTTGCCTCCTCTGATGCTTGGGCAACTGGAGTCAAATCTGCAAAAGGCAGTTCTACCAAAATCACTTTGAGTTCAATAAAGTAGGAGATCTTTATAGGCAACTTAGTTCCTTTTTTCTTAACGGGATTAAGAAGCTGAGCTTTTAAAATTCTTGCATATAACACTGACATTTCCAGGGTGTGTTTGGACCAGGGAGTTCAAAGAGAAGGCATAAAAAAGAAAAGCCAATATGACTTTGTTTTTTACCTTGCTGGAGGAACTGTTTGTGCAAATCGCCTATAAGCTTATTGACCTGAATCTTTGACTCCTTGTTTTCTCTGGATTTGGCTGGAGTGGAGACACTGATGGAGCCCTGATAGAGTTGATTGAACAGCCCCCAGCTTTGCTTGGCACAGACCTCCCTTCCCTTCTGCACCACCTCCCCCTCCCTCCACATGACATTATTGTTCCTTGGCAAACTCTGTTTTCCTGGATCTAGGACTTTTTTTTTTTTTTACATTTATTTTAAAATCCTTAAATTTTTCTTACGTAAGTCATCTAACAATGCAAAATGGAAAGGAATTCTTTTTAGAATGTACAAATAGAGACTGTATTTATGTTGGGCTTCTACAATTTTTATCTCATGAGATTGGAAGAAAAAAAATAATATCTACGACATTGTAGTATCACCCTTTTATGGCCATCTTAAAGTCCCCCAAACATAGCTTTTGTTTGGAATCAGATAGATTTTGTTCTTAAACCGCAATTATTGGAAAAAATGAGAGAATATTTGAAGGCATTTTTTTTCTTACAGGGACTCAGTGTTTTCTTGGTTTCGATGGAACCAGAGGGTGTACAGATGTTGTCCATGACTTACGTAGTGCTTTATATATGAGGGTCCGATGAAGCTTTGTCTGTCTACCTCATCTCTGATCCCAGATATATCATCTTAATACATTCAATAAAATTAAAATGATTGATTTTATTCAGTGCTGAAATGACTCATGATGATATCATTTATATGAAACATGTATGATAATATAGACTACATTTTTGCATATTATAAACTCAAGTTACTGTTTTGTCTGTAAGCTGACCACCAACAGATCTTCAGTGTGCAGGCTACTGAAGATATTTTTGAAATAGGTTACGACTTGATAAAATATTTAATAACCTAATTCTCTCATTATTTATGAAATAATTTCATATGGTAATAAAGTGGATTACATTCTGCTTCTACCTGGACTACATAAGATGTCAAGAGATATTTGCCCAAGTTTTAGTTATATTCTTATTTTACATCAGCATCGTGTTGATAATAAAATTTGAAAATTAATATAAAATCATGTTTTACCATTTAGAGGAATTGCGTTTTTGGTTTTATGTTTAAGGTTTTTGTAAGTGAAAGAACATTTTTTTGACCTGCGAAATTTACTTCAGTTTGTTGTTTTTCCTTCAATGTTGAAAGTCAGAAGAAGAGTAAAAATTTATTTAATTTCTTGGTACTATATATATATGTGTATATATATGATATGTGATACAATAATATAAATGGTGATATGTAATATATATAGCATCTGGATATTAAAAGATATCTGCATTGTTCATTGACTTTTTTTACTTTTAATCTAAATACTGAATTAATTAATCATTAATTTTAGCTGAGTACTATAAGGGAGAACTACTTATTTATAAGTCCTTTTGTTGTTACATTTTTTCAGTGATATTTTGCGTAGAATGAAGAGCCCATGTTTCTTGGAGAAAATAGTTTTGATCAAGTTGTAATTGTATAAATAGCTATTTTTATTAAAAATCCTTTTTTTCTATTTTATTTTGTTTAAAAACATACATATAACAATTCATACAGGTCTACATTAATATTTGCTAGTCATTTACATATACTTTTATTTTTTTATATAATGAAAATTTAAATTATGAACATAGCATTAGCATTAGAGAACCCTGGGAAGCTAATTTATTTTAATTATATGGAATTAACGTGGCTGACAACCTTGCACCTGACTGTTGGTCGCATTATGGTTTTAGATAAAATGTTATCATTTTCAGAGACTGATCTCTTAGAAGGAGCCATGTCTCCTCTACTTCTTATCCTTAAATTTCGTAAGTGATTTGAGAAAAATTTCTTTGTTCTGCACTAACATATTTGAGGTTTAAATCAAATAAGATTTTCAAAGTTCTCAATGTCCTAATATAAAATTCATATCTTCTTGTGAGTNAATTAACGTGGCTGACAACCTTGCACCTGACTGTTGGTCGCATTATGGTTTTAGATAAAATGTTATCATTTTCAGAGACTGATCTCTTAGAAGGAGCCATGTCTCCTCTACTTCTTATCCTTAAATTTCGTAAGTGATTTGAGAAAAATTTCTTTGTTCTGCACTAACATATTTGAGGTTTAAATCAAATAAGATTTTCAAAGTTCTCAATGTCCTAATATAAAATTCATATCTTCTTGTGAGTATGTAAAACGTCTCACAATGTTTTGATTATCATTTGAGAAGCAACAGGAAGCATGAAAGAATTTGCCCCTCCACTACCTGGTGGGATAATCTTTCTCTCTGGTGGGCCTAAATGTAGAATGTATAAAAGGAAGTGAACGCTGTGGTACGGATGAATTTAATTATAGTCATAAAGTCAGTCACTTTTTTGTTGTTCTTAAAAGGTCAGGTAAAAATAACTGGATGTGTTATACCAGTGGAGTAAATACTGATAAGGAATGCAGATCTCTTTTGGCTCCTTTTTTGTAGTTCAGTGAGTTTCCAGAGATTGGCATTGAGACTACGTACCAATTATAATAATTATAATAATGGTAATAACAACTTTCATTTGCCGACTGCTCCTGAAAGTCAGAGATCTTGCGGCACGTGTATCATCTCTAATCAACTGACCGTCCTGCAGGGTAGGTGCTGTTTTCACCTGTGACTTTCAGAGGGTCAGTAACTTGGCTAAAGTCACAGAACTACTAAAGATTAATACCGAATTAAAACTCAGGTGGTTATACTTATGGAAATAGAGAACTGGTTTTGTTTTCTGGTGTCTATCACTATAATTCCTGTAGAAGGAAATGAACACATCTGAAGAAGCCTGGGCATAGAAAACATAAAACGGACTTTTTCCAAGGTATTTCTAATTTGGCATTTTCTAATTAAACACTTACAAAGCCTGACGTGTCAGTCAAGAATAAGGGTACATGTTAAGAAAAAGAAATAAAAAAGAAAGGCTCAAGTAAAGGAATTAGAGGTGTGCTTAAAATATTTCTAGTTAAAGACTCTGTCAGTACAAGCTAGCTTTCGGTAAGTGAAGTTGGCATTTTGATATAATGAGAGGGCTATACTGAATGGTCTTTAGACTCATTATACTAACTGAATGATTGCATTGCCCTGATTTGGTGGCGTGAAATAAGCCACAGTTTCTCACTGCCTGTTTCGTGCGAAGTTGTTTTCAGGTAATCCAAATGAGTGGGGACAACCCAAAATGGGTGTACTTGGGCCACAGCCAGTACAAAAACAACAAATGTTTACAAATCCATAAAAACTATTTGAATAGGAATTTCAGCCCTGTAGAAATGTTTGCAAAGAGAACTCTTTAAAACAGCTTGACCTTAACACAAAATGAGACCCAATAAAAAGCGGAGAAAGGAAGGAAGGAAGAGGGGAAGAGGGCATTGTTTGGAGGGAAAGCTCTGGGCACTGTGGAAACTTTTCACTTTTCTGAAGGAAATGCAGTGCAGCAGATGGCAAGAGTGGAAGTGAGATAAACATAGGAACTGGAAAAGTAAGCAATACATTCTAACAGGTTCTGTATCAGAGATCTGGAGAAGCGGAAAGATTAGACAAGGAACTGTTCTGAAACTTGACAGTGGCTGTATCTTACCACGTCTTACGTACATACCGGAGATGGAAAGTGGAGTAGCTCAGACAGTAGGCTGTGAGTCTATTTTTCTGACAGTGAGAAAGGAAGGTCTCTTTAAGGATTATTTTTCAAGATAGAGATTTATCAAGGTAGAAATCTACAGATATATAAAACACGTTGCCCCCCTACCTATTTAACAATGGGATGTGATGTCATTTCTCTTGTTGCACAGAATTAGCACAAGACAGTCTATTTTTTATTTAGATAGCTTTTTAAAAAATGCAAATTATGGTCCAGTCTAGTTAACCAACACTGAGAACCTATGTGACTTGTTTTTGGCCATAGAAGCATTGATATGTGTGAGTGTTTATACATGACCACACATGTACAGAGACATAAAGGGGAATTTATAAAGAATGTTCTCATTTCTTAAAAGATACAGTCATCTAGGAAGGAAAGGAAAACAGGTATAGGTGAGAAAGGGAGTAAATATGAGGAGTGGAGAAAATGTTATGTTTGAGCTGGTAAAGGAAGGAGAATATGTTCATTCTCAAACTTCCTTGTTGAATGTGCATCTTTCTAGTACAGAAGCTATTCACCAGCGCACACCTGCCTCGTCCAACCCTTGAGCCATGTGCTCCTGTATCCTGTCCTGGTGGCTGAATACCAAAGGGAATACTGAAATACAGGCACTCATAACAAGAAACAATTCTACAAAGATATGGAGTGATACTAGGAAAAAAATGGGCAAGGAAAATAGCCTATATCCTAAGGAAAACCCAATTTAGAAAAGAACGATGTTTGCTCTATAATACTGGCAGGAGTGTTAGAGAACTTCTAAGGTAGCCCTAAAAATCAGATCACTAAGAAAAGGAATGAATTTTGAAAATCTACATAAAATATGAATCTTATCTTTAAACTTAACATTGTCAAATCAATATAAGATATATTCATTTCCCTTTTTATTTTATTTAGTAATTGTTTAGCTATTTTGATATCAAATGCTATATGAGCCTAAGACAGTTTGATGCAGTGTAGTCTAGCTTCAGAACTCCTCACTTGCATAGATTCCTTCCATGGCCCTCACCTAATTTTGTAATTATGGCTTTGTATTCTTCTTTTAAAGAGAGCCTCCCAAATTGTGTAAGCTTTAGACTCTAGAAAGCCTGAATCAACTCGTTAGTACCTTTAGTCAATGTGAGTGAGCTCTAGGATATAGCAATGATCAAGAATGTTAAGTTTGGTTTCAAATTCCAAATTTTTGGAAAACCTTGAATAAGATTCCTAAAATGTTTGGCATTTAGATATCTGAATTCCAAATCTATTATCATTATAGGGTAAGTTACCTGTGCCTATACAAGACCACAGATACTCATTAAAGTACTGTGTTAAAAAATTAAAGCAGAGAGGGGAAAAATTCTCCCATGTTTCTAAAAATCTGGAGGATTCTGTGGATACTATCTATGTTTTTCCTGCGTTATCACCAGCAGCCAAGGACCTCTTGCTGGCCCTGAGGGAGGAGGTGGCGTGGGAAGACCTTGTGGTAAAAAGAGTCTAAATGGGTCTTGTGATAACATACTTGGGACTCTGACTTGTGCTAGAAGCTAGATACGGATCTGAGCTGGGATGAGGCTAATGTGACCTAGAATACTTTTTTTTTTTCCTTTTTTGCTCAGATATGCAAACGTCATCAGGATTAGATTCAGCCGTAAGAATAGGTTCCTGGAAGCTTCCACAAAACTCTCCCACTTACATCCCATTGTCCAGAACTTAGTCTTAGGAGTGGTCCACCTCCCTAAAGGGGAGGCTGGCAAATGCGGTCTTTATGATCAGGCAGCCACACGCCCAACTCCAAATTCTATACTATGAATGGTTTTCAGCTTATGCAGAGGGCATAGATTTTATTTGTCTTTACTTCATGACTCAAAGCATTATGTCATCAGTCCATTCAAAATGCATGCTTTATCCAGTTTGATAAATATTTATTGAACATGTACCGTATCAGACATTATGGAGCATGCTGTGGTTACCATGCAAGTAAACACAGGGAAGCCCCTGGCTATTCTGGAGATTACATGATCATGGGGAGGCATATATTAATAAAATAATCACATAAGTGGCACAGGGTGGTTTGACGTAGTGAGGAAAGTGAGAGAAAGTCCTTAAGAATGCAATTCTTGAGCTGGCATCTAATGCTGAATAGGCATTAAGTAGGTGAAAATAAATAATAGTGTTCCAGGTAGACAGGACACCGTGTTGTTGGCAAGGGCTTGATGAACAAGCGAAGAGGGCAATGGAGATTGTAGTGTGAGTTGACCCCAGAGAGATAGGTATGGTTCAGAGAGATGACATTGATCCAAGATGAAGGATAGGAAATGATGAGAAGCATAAGAGAGGAGGACAGATATCTTGAAAGCTGAAGCATTAAATGCAAATCTGAGCTTCCCGTAAGCCATTATAGAGAGAAAAAATGGGGGTAAAGTGTTATTCTGATTGCCAAGCAGTAGGAAGAATAGGGTTTATCAGGAGAAATAATTATTATCCTTTATTTTGAGCTCTGAGAGTCATTCGTCATTAGAGGGTTTGACCTAGTCTTGGATAAAGGGCAAGGGCATTCAGATGTGGACCGAAGTTGTTAGTTGCATTCTCCATTGGGCTTTCGCACTTTGGATGTGTGGCTTGAATAAAGTCTATTTATAATTAGTAAATTATATTGTAGTAATGGAACATGTGGTAATGAGGAATTACTTATGAATCATATTCTTAAATGGATTATGAGAGAGGAGAGGCCTCTTCAGGATGAATCATTTTGTTAAAAAGGAAAGAATAAACAATAAGATTGTGTGGAAAGCAGAGTTCAGATATTACCTTCTTAAATTGGTTTGATCTTTCTGTGTGGATTGGGCTGGTTTATAAAAGAGACCATTTCAGAGATTATGAGATTTGGCTTCACTTTTTGTTGTTGGTGGTGATGATGATTCCCTAAAATGCATGCTGGGTCTGAACCTTGAAGACTGAAGCCAGCAAACTGAAGGAATAGTGGTTTCTTGATAGCAAAACAGATTTGTGAAAGATAAATAACAGTTCTGAATATCCTCACTTATAGATTATCAGGCATTACTTTCTTCTTTGGAGCAAGAAGTGCCTTAATTATATGGAATCCTCCTCTGAATGGAATATAATTGTTACTGTGTGGGGGTTTTTTTTTGGGGGGGTAGGGTGGGAGGTAGGGAGAAGGGGAAAGGATAATAAGAAAAAACACTTACATATATAAAATTTGCAATACACATTTTAGAAGCATCTTTTAAAATAGGGTGTTTTTTATGCTCCACACTTGCTTGTGTATTGACTCTTTCAAGTGCCCATTGAGAGAAATAATGAGAGGCAAAATTCTTGGATGATACACTGCTGAGAATTTGCCTTATTTTATCCTATGTGGAAATTTCCCTTATGCTCCAGGCCTTTAGTGAACTTAAATGTTGAGAAAAGCTCTTTTCACATGGAGGATAATATTCACATCTGGGGTAAGTGTTTAGGATTAAGACTATGAAATGATTTATAAATCACTGTCTTTTCTTCCAAAGTTATTAATACTTTATTTGTGGCTTTTATATAAGTACCATAAACATCAGCATGTTCAGTATCCTCTTACTAGCTATAATAGAATACCGCAAATTACAGTAGGCACCCATTAACTGTAGAGATTGAGTTTCTTCTCAAAATAGCAGACTTAGCTCTGGACCACTGTCATCAACTGATCCAGAATTGTTTCCTCATCCAGGGTCTGAAAATTTAGAGTCCAGTAAATGTGGGCTCTATTCTATTCTTTTGATCTCTTTAATTGTTCATATTCTGGAATATGAGAAAAGGTTATTGCCAAAACAATGACATATTAGGTTAAGGAAATCACATGCCTTTTTGAAAATAATTGTCTACTGAATATAACTATCCAGAGTATGGCAAAACCCTTCATTTTCTTATATACTTGTAGCAAGCCCAAGGGAGACTTGAGTCAGACACTATTACAGCCATCCACAGCGTATTGGGGCTTTTCTTTTCAAGTGGTTGAAATGTTTAGATTTAGGTGTTAGCAAAAAGGGATAACAATTGCATAGTTTTATTTTTGTATCTGGTGATATAACCATATGTACACTTTGGCAACACAGAGTTAACTTACCACGGCACTTTTGTTTGGTTAATCTATTACCAAACTGTTGTTTTAAGCCCAACAATATCATGGGACTATTAGGCAAAGCAAACAAAAACTGAATCTTAAACTTAAATGTCCTCGCCCTTCAATACGAAGCTTGTAGTGTTCTGTTTTTGACTGTTACAGTCCTTTAACCAAAGCTATCTTGTCTGATGATAAAACCATAAGTGTATGAAGCTCACACATTTTTCATCTCTTTTATGACCTTATCTTTCATGAGCGGCTTCTGTGAAGGTATCCTAACTATAGGAAGCACCTGGAAAACATATGTGATATCTACTCTCTGATAAGCAGTGTGAACAAGAAAGTAGATCTGTCACTTCTGAACTGTTCATTGTTAAAAAATACTTTGATGATTCAGCTGATTGCAAAATACATTATAGGGATGACTAACAGCTACAGTAGCACTCCTAGTCAAGAAAGTTCAATAGTTATATTGTACAAGAATTTCTATAAGAGGTTAATATTAATAGGAACTACATGGATTAAAGGAGCAGGGTTGAGAAGGGCTGTTTTCTTGTATGACTGCTCGCAAACACTGCTGCTATTGGTGCTGAAAAAGTGGCTTTCTCAGAACGTGGCAGATCTTTAATTTATACAGGAATGTCTAACATTGAGTGAAAAGATGTTTGTGTTTTTGAAATTATTTTTGCCTAGCAAGGAGAGCCACCGCTTTTAATACCTTGCCAACAATACCTAAAATATGGAATTTAAAGATTCTGTTTCATGTGTTCGAAAGACTATATTCTAGTGCATTCCCCCGAGTCATTTGTGCTGTGTATTATATTGCTCAATAACACCTTCAATTTCCTCCTATAGAGCTCTCATTGATTCTGAAAACTAGACTAAGGAAAATGGAAGGGCCCGCAAAATATGTGTGATATCTTTTAAAAGAGCAACAAAAGAGTTTAATCTTGCAATGGAAAACCATTAACTCCATAGCCATAATTTTAGAAATATTATAGATTTTGTTACCGCTTGACATTTATTCTGTTTCATCTTTTTATGAATTGGTCTTGATATATATAGTGGTTATGCCATTAAATGTGTTTGTGCTTTGCTAAAAATACACTGAAATTTCTATTTAAAAGTATGTGAATAAAGAATTTAGCAAGTAAATGAATGGATGTCAGATGCATTCCCAGCTCTTTCTTTAATTCTCTCCCTAGCACCCTTTTCTCTCTTTTTTCTTCTTTCTACCAACAAAGCTTTTGAAACAATACCTTAACAAACTTGTCATTATTATCTTGGCTATTAATTATTCATGCCATTTTTCATAAGCTACTTAGAGTACTGATTTCAAACATATAAGAATAAAAAAAATGGTTAGAAGAAAAGAAAAACAGTCAATAAAGTCATTTCCATTCAAATCAAGAAGAAGCTGGAGCTGGATTAGTATCAAAATAAAGTTCTATTTATAAATTTTCCACGAGAATAAATATATTGAAAGAGAAGAAGCAACTCCCTGTCATGAGGGGAAAAAATAGTGTTTCTTAAGAGTAATTCAGAGATTTCACATTTGATTAAATTATTTTTTAATCATTTCATTTTTCATTAGTAAAAAGATTAAAAATGAATTAGGTAAAAACATTACCATAAAAACGAGTTAGTTTCCTGAGATAAACTTAGAAGATGAAGAGTCTAAAAGTTGACAAATATGACATATTTTGTTTTATTTATTTAATTTATTTAATTTTTTGTTTTTTAAAAATGTGACATATTTTAGTTATTAAATAGAAATAATGTGCTGAAGGCAATTAATTAGCAAATGTAATGATACTGTAGTAGGTTATGGTAAAAAAGAATGAAACCAAGATCTAATTTTATCACTCATGAGTGAGCAATGGTTATTGATTAAGCATCTATGTGTAGTTGACTTTACCAAGTTCTAAGTCAAATAGTGTACTTTAGAAAAAATCATGCTTATAAATATTATATCCTCAAACATTTCATTTTAACATGTAAGCATAATGAAGAAACAGGCTTATAATGTGGAGAAGAGAAGCAACTGTCAGATCACATCCAGCTCTCTTTGTTGCTTGATATTCAGTAGAGTTTCACTGTAATACCTTTGGGGTTTGGAGTATGGTCACTGGAGTGAGACTGACTTGGGGTCAGTTTTAGAATCTGCCAGGAGTGTGTGGGCATCTTCTCACATATCTGCCTCTTGGCTTACTCTTCTGAAATACAGGGATACCATTGCATGGCAGAATTGATGTGATGTTCGAAAAGCATTTAGCTAGTGCTGAGTGGTACTTAAAAAATGGTAACCGTGTTTAGGTTTAATATAGAATCCAAACTTGAGGACATATTTTCTGCCTTATTCATCTTTATGACTTTAGTATGTGGCACATAGTAGATGTTGAGGTGAATATAAATTTAATTTCAACCCATTTAGTTTTCTGTACTCAAGTGTATCACTTCATGTAACATTCTTATGTTTTTGGTCATCTTTTCCTTTTTGGCATTTTTTTCTTTAAGAAAACATGATTAAGTAATTGATCAAGGGCTCTAAACTATTCTTCTGTCTTAGATTTATTTTTATTAATGTGATATATACTTCACATGTACCCAATTTTAAAATAGCTTAAAACAGTTGCAAAATGTAATTCCTTTTGAGCTGTTAATTGTATACAATCAACTATCTTTACAGTGTGTCTTCAACTAAATACTCTGCAATATTTATTTTCAGTAGTTCTAATTATATGTGCTGCATAATGAAACAAATTAGAGCAAATTGTTCCATGAATCAGGATTATCAATACTGGGTATTGCTCCAGATGTTGGTGCAAGTTGAAATCTAAGCTCTATAGTTCCATTTTGGCAGTTAAGTGACATTTAATGAAAGTATTTTATTATATGAAATTACTAGTTCAATCAAGCCCCTAATAGGCTGCATTATAATATTTTCATTTTGAGTGATTTACCAGATTTCTCTGTGCATCAAGGGTCTGCTGAGATTTGTAGTCATCCTGCTATTTTCTTTTCCCAGTAGATGTAGATGAGGATGACCCCGGGTAAATTTAGCCTAGACTGAATAAAAGAAAGGACTTGATTCATTTAACCATCGTACAGTAGCAGAATTTCTCAAACTGTTTCTCTTAGCATCTTAAAACTTTGTATGAGGGGCGCCTGGGTGGCACAGCGGTTAAGCGTCTGCCTTCAGCTCAGGGCGTGATCCCGGCATTATGGGATCGAGCCCCACATCAGGCTCCTCTGCTATGAGCCTGCTTCTTCCTCTCCCACTCCCCTTGCTTGTGTTTCCCTCTCTCGCTGGCTGTCTCTATCTCTGTCGAATAAATAAAATCTTAAAAAAAAAAAAAGATAAAAATTAAAAAAAAAAAAAAACTTTGTATGGGTTCTACTTTTGCATCATTGAGATGTCTTTAGTTTCATCACCATTTTTTCTGGACAGCAACTTAATTACTGTAATGTTTTTTATATGGCATTTTTTTTGGGAGATGGCTTTCATTTTTAATCTGAGAAATGGTTTTCAATCATGGAGCCTCAGGTCATTAAGCCTACAGAATTCAGGTTATAAGGTCATACCTTCAAAATTTCGGAAATGTTATTGGTTCTTTCCTCCAGGAAACTTCTACTGCACCAAGTTTAGGTGTCACGCCTGTGGGCTCCTGTCACATGTTGGAGTGCTCCCATCAAAGCATTCGCCACATGAGATTGCAGTCTATTGATTTGTCTCTGTTTTAGTCTGTACGTTATATGAGAAAAGGAGCCATCTTTGTTTTATATTCTTGGTTCTCAGCCCAGTGCCTGGGACTCAAAAGTTAATGTATTAATAAAGAACAGTTTATATCATCTCTGTTCAATAAAGATGAACATTTATAAATTCAACTGAATTCTTTTAACATTTAATTTTTGTGATTATTGTGATTACTCTGTAATATAGTCTTCCAAACACGTATTTCCTACTATATTTCTCATTATTTTTCCCTCTAAATATGTAATTTGCCTAATAAAATATTTCAGAGTAGACTTAACTATAGTCTCACAAAATTTTTGGGCAGGAATGTCTGAGACATGGGTCAGAGTGTTGTTATGGAATGAGTAAGGGAGAACTCAAAGACCAGATGTCTAACAAAATGTGTTCATAGAAACCCAATAAATATATGTTGGTTACTGTATTTGTGTCACATGATCATATCAGCCCCCTACTGAAATACCTCTAATGCTTTTCATTGCCTTCAATATGAAGAACTCTGGAATTATACTAGCTTCTCCATGGTCAATGTCATTTTATGCTTCTGGTCTCTGAATTTCTATATCTTATGTGTTTTCATTTGGAATTATTCATGGACTACCTTGATTGTAGGTTTTTATCAGTGGTTACTTCTCTTGTGCATATTACCTAGCTCCTTTACTAGATTATATGGTCCTTAAGAGAAAGTATATATCTCACTGTATCTTCAAAAATATGCATTGTAAATGTTCACGATTGATTAAATTGTGCATGGCACCACATGTTTCCAACAATTTAAATGTAATAGTAAAATTCAGAAAGATTTACTCCTGGGGCGCCTGGGTGGCACAGCGGTTGAGCAGCTGCCTTCAGCTCAGGGCGTGATCCCAGCATTGTGGGATCGAGTCCCACGTCGGGCTCCTCCGCTATGAGCCTGCTTCTTCCTCTCCCACGCCCCCTGCTTGTGTTCCCTCTCTCGCTGTCTGTCTCTATCTCTGTCAAATAAATAAATAAAACCTTTAAAAAAAAAAAAAAGAAAGAAAGATTTACTCCTTTGTGTGGACATCAGGGTGGAATAGTTAGTATCTGAATATAAAATTTAACTTCTCCAAGTGGTTCTATGCAGAATTTTACTATCTGAGCCCTTGGGTATGTAATTTTTAACAGCATGTCTCATGCTTGCTTCATTATGTGTTGCTCTGAGATTATTCAGCTCTTTCAGGTGTGCAGGGTTCTGTATTCAGCTAGAGGGGGTGGGGCATGGCAGAGGCAAGAAAAGGTGTTTTGGAAAGAATGCTAGACTGGCAGGAGAGTCAAATTTAATTCCTAACCTTGAATAAACTGCTGTTTTTGGTGACTTTTATGATGCCCCTTCATGCTCTCCCCTACTCCTACTTCCTGCTTGTTGAAGAAAGGACATCTACGTAAAGCTGCTTCAATCAGTCACCCCTGTGATGGCTGGGAAGCACTTATTGCTCAAGCATGAGAAGGTTCGAGCAAGGTGCCTTGTGCAGATATAAATATGGTAGCTGTAAGATCATACATAAGTGACTGATCCTATCTGTGCATCAATTTTGTAGTCAGTAAATTTCTCTAATTTGGCTCGGATCATCTCCAGAGTCCCCTCCTTGTTTCAAGATTCGTAAGACATGAGAAAAGTGCCTGGAAGGAATAGATGCTGTTTAAAATTATAGGTTGCATTCTCTACTCTTCACTGTTGGGGAGGACGTTTTCCTTTGTAAGCTCCCCTGCATTATTGTCCTGAGTTAAACCTCCATTCAGAAGTGGAAACGCACTCAAAAGCTTACTGGAGTAGATGGCAGAGTCTAGTGTGGATTCTAGTGTCCATGAAGAATGAGGTGTTGTAAAGGTCATATTTCCCCAAATTGGGTCAGGTATCCTGGGGGGTACTCAAGAAGGTTAAGGTGCTATACTGATAATTGCATTAAGTAGCATTGAATCAACCGGTGAGAAAGTTTTCAAGTTTCTTATATTCTTTGTGTTTCAGTGAGAAAGTAGGAAAGTAGGTAGGAAGGGGCTCACTAGACAGGGGCCAGGACAGGCAGGGTTGGGCTGAGTGGCACTTAGCTCAGGGTTCACAGTATTTGAAAATATTAAAAGGAAATAAAGCCTTACTTGTCTATGCAGGCTGAGAACCATCCCTCTTTGTGTCTGAGAAGTGAGAGCAGAACTCTTCCACTGATCTTATAAGAGAATTGGTTGATGTGTCTGTGTTCTGTGTGATCTGCAGAAAGGAGCACAGATTAAAACTCTTATCTTACTCCTGAGCCTTTGCACTTTTCTTATGACACTTGGACCTTGCTTAGCGCTCTTCTTATTATTTGTGAATTTACTCTCTTAAATGGGTTTTACACTACTTCCAAAAAGGCATTGTATTTTTCCATATGTATCTTTCTATACCTATTACAGTTCCTTAAACATGGTAGATACTCAGTATCTATTATTTTGCGGAAACAATTTCATTGCTATTCATGGTGATCATCCTGAAAAGAAGAGAGAACTCAACTTTCGAAGAGCCTTCAATGCCAGACATGGGGTTTGGTGGTGTAGGGTATGTTTTATTCTTTGTTACCCACCAGAGCCAATGATCCTCGGTTATGGAAATTATGACAACGAAGCTGTCAGTGAGCTTCTATGTGCTCTCTACCTTTATTCCACTTTTTAAATGATTCATTTTATAAGGCTATATATAGAAATGAATAGAAAATTTATAGAGTCTAAAGTTCAAAAGTCATCAACATCATATTGATGTCAATTGTAATAGTAATGGTTTCCTGAAAATTTTGTAATTTCTAGGTTACTTGTAAAGATTTTAAGAATGCAGTGCATTTTTTTGTATAATCATATGAAAAGTTAAGTACTATTACAGATTTGGGCAACTGTGTGGAAAACAGTTACTTAATACTTCAGAGAAAGACTAGATGGGCAAGCGATTTAATTTAAAAATTTTGGCATTATTAGATTCAAGGTTTAGTTGCCATGTTTTTGGTATGCATTCTTTTTATTTCTGACATCACATTTTCTTGTATTCTGTGTTCTGATCTCTATTATCATTGATAGTAGGTATATTATGGAGTATTTTTGCGTGTACCATGTCACCATGGATTACTTTCCTATAAAGCAGTTACTTTATCACTTAAAGTGAAGGTATTTATAAATTAGACTTTTTACTTTTAAAATGCAATTGCATTGTTAATATATCTTCTTTGCCATGACTATGCTTTTGCTCAAAATACATTACGTTTTCTTTTCTTATGTGGAAATGAAGGCATGAAACTGTGTGAACTAGCTACACTTTTCAAGAACAAGTATAGCTTGGGGGCCTGGGTAGCTCAGTCGGTTAAATGTCTAACTCCTGACTTCAGTTGAGGTCATGATCTCAGGGTCCTGAGATCCAGCTGCATTGAGCCTGCAACAGGGTCTGTGCTGAGTGTGTAGCCTGCTTAAGATTCTCTCTCCCTCTCCCTCTGCTTCCTGCCCCCCTTATGCTCTCTCTCTCTC
>NC_048226.1:72206938-72218647 GCF_002007445.2 Ailuropoda melanoleuca
AAAAAAAAAAAAAAAAAAAGAACAAGTATAACTTATAGTTTCTTCCACTGTGAAGACTTGAGTCACTGGCTCATCTCGTATGCTACATATGCTGATCATTTAATGATGGCCTTTTTATAGCCATTTAAAAAATACAACCAAGTTTTAATAAGCTGGGGGCAATCTTCAAAATAACCTAAATTCAGCCCAACACATTAATGTCTTATCCTAAGCCTATAATTGTTTTTGTTTTACTGCATCTTGCCTTTATAAAAATTAGTATTTGGAAATAGGAGAGCTAAGGTTTTCTGTATTGAGAGCAGTATAGTAATTACATACTGCTTTTTTATTTTCTTCCGTATATTATTAATAATTGAATAAAATTTTTACAGAACTGTTCTTGTTTATAGCAGTAAATGGTGGTAAAAATTTATTCATTCATTTATTGATGACTAATGCTAATTTTCTTTATTATAAAGCCACAGTAGATATCAAAATGAGAAATCATGGGCATTTCATCTGTATTATGACAACTATATGTAGCAGACATATACTTAGACATATGCTAAGGGCATCCCTTTACCAGGATCTAAATGTCAAGTGAAGAGCTTTAATTATTTCCCTTTCTCTCTGTGTGTTGGTGTTTTCCAGGTGATGATGAAGGAGTCCAGGAGACGGCAGAATCAGATGGGGACACACAGTCAGAAAAGCCAGGCCAGCCTGGAGTTGAGACAGATGATTGGGATGGTCCAGGTAGGACAGAAAATTTAAAATTCAACCATCTGTTGCTACTATCAGGAATTCACTTTTTTTTCCTTTGAATTTTAATTAGGTTGTAAAACTCTTACAATCTCAGCTCGTGTGCGTGTGTGTGTGTGTGTGTGTATTTGTGTATGTGTACTCAGGTTATGGTGGACGTTTAAATAAACATCATTATTTAAAGAAGATTTTTATCTTTTTGTTAAACTATAAAAACCAGTGTTATTTCTGCTTGAAATCTCCATTTTTTTTTTTTACTTCATAATCATATAAGAATTAGTTCATTCTTCTCGCCTTTTTTTTTTCTGGACAGAAATCTTTATGCTATATCTACATTCAATTTGGGAATAATTTTAAAACTTTTAAACAAGTAACAATACTATAAAGAAATACTTTCAATTTAGTCATGTTATAAATCATAGACTAAATCTCAATTCGTATTTAGAAGTTTTGACAATATCAACAGATACTCCCATCTGATTCAAGGTTTTAGCAATATTTTCATTTTTATGAATGAAAATTAAATTTGATTTTAAGAATCCTGACATTGAACCATTTCAAGAAACACAACAATTGATCAAAATACTCCTAAATACCAATATAATTCGATGAAATATGTACACTTCATAAGAACTCAATTGAAAAAAAAACCTTTATATTTGATGCCAAGTAATTTATAATTGATGGTATATTTATAAATGGAGACTATTATGTCATAGGGCTTAAAGATATAAGCGAGTTTTTGAAATAGTTTTAGCTATAATTTCTAAAGCAGTAACATTTTTCATTAAGAAAGATCCCTATATTTCAATCACATTTTCACCCTTGCATGACTTTGCAAATTGCTCTCTGCTGTGCGTGAAGAAGAGAGGAACTCCAGTGGTAATTTTCTGAAACCAGCAGCTGGAAAATATAATGCAAACAAAAATGAAGATGCAATATAGCTGATTATTATGATGTCATTTCTAATGTTATTCATGATACACACAAATGTTTGTATTCTGTATACTGCAGCATAATCGTTCTACACGATTTTGGATCAAAATGTGTTATATTTAAAGTACCATAATACAACCTTGTAAGAGTTTGAAAGAAGACACAGACTTCTGGTATTTTCACCTTATTGCATAATGCTTCTCTGTCTTCTCAATGTAGTAAAGAACTCCTTTGACTAAAGAAAAAAAAATCTTTAAAACTTTATTTTTTTTCTTGTGGATTACATTTAATTTAAAAAGGGTAGATGAACTTTATACTGTATGGTTCTTTATTCATGGAATTAAGTATGTATATGCTGCTTAGAAGAGTTTTTACACTTAAAATTAAATTAGATGGCCTTTTGGATATGCCTACTTGCAAAGTGTGCATTCTGGCTGCTCTCTCAATAGAGTAAACTTGCAGGGGGGAGGTTTTTGTCTTTCCTCAGGGCTGGGGCTCACAGTATTCCCTGGGACTTAGGAGTAAGTAAGTAAATTCAAAAGGTGGTAATTATTAAACACATTGTGCACAATCAACGCCACCTTTTTCAGGAAGCTTTTCCAGAAATAAACTTGCACTATTAGCTTACAAAAAGAGAGACAGAGAGAGGAGCAAGGTAAAGAATGATGTGTCATTCAAGATGAAATATTTCACTGTTGAGTTAAATTTATTTTATGTATCTGATTTAATGAAATTTTTATTTAGTTGTTATAATGAAAATGTTTATGCTCTTTTCTGTGGCACATGGGAATATGTAAAAACTTTAAAGGGAAAAGTCTCTGTCTCTAAGCAGGCGGGCCTATAAGAAAGTTCTTTTTTTGTATGTTGTAAAATCGATAACAGATTTTTCCCTACAGATATTTTACAGTAAAAAGGGGTTTTTATGACTTTGAAACCCCCTGAATTAATGAGGTTGATTCATAACAAAAGAATATATGTTGGATATTTATTTTTTAAGGTAGAAATTTCGTTACTTTCCTTCAGTCAGGACAAAGTTTAAGGGATGTTTTTTCACTTTTGTTATTGCATAAATAGGGGTTATATAAATATTTTACCCCAATTTTTGTTATTTGCAAAACATTGTTGGTACTTTCCAACTGTATCAATGAGAGAAAATTGTCCAAATTTTAGTGACAGTTTCCAAACGTGTTAGAAATTGAGCTCTCTATTCTAAGGGTTTAGCTTCAAATTCTGGATTTGCCACTCTGTTGAGCGATTTTTGGCAGGTTGCTTACTCTCCCTGTTTTTATGTCCTCATTTGTAAAATGTAGAAAATAACATTCATACTTCTTAGGGATTTTGTGAGAATTAAATCAGATCATTCATATAAAATTCTCTTCGTCATTATTATGGCTTTGGAATTGTTGAGCCTTGGAGGAGACCCATTTAAAATTCTCAGCATTTTTTTAAAGTTCAGTAATATATCTGATACACTTTTTAAAATACTAAGCGTCTAGTTTTGAATTTAACCACAAATGATTGGTTAAGACATGAGGTTATGAGCCAGGTGTGATTTCAAGGTTCTCCTAATTTTAAAGTCCTCCCACCCAGTCCTGATAGTCACTGTAAGATAGACAGCTTTCTCTAAATAAAAATAGAACAGAATCAAAAGACCAGGAAATTATCTAAAGAATTTGAGGCATAGAGCTGACATCATTTAAGATGGATCAGGGTTTATCTTATTTTTAAAGAGTTTGAAAGAGTTTGATGGAAGACGACTCTACAGCCTTTCTTGATGGCTCAATTCAATAATGAATCAGCTCTTGTTTGAAGTGTTCCATTTTTATCAATGTCAATCCCGCAGTGCCAATTTTTGCCCCTTACTTGTTATCCAACTAAAAGGTACATTTAGTAATTGCTCACACCTTTGCTAACTCTTATGATTAGGCAGAACCTAAACAATCCTTAGAAAAATTATCTTACATTTGCAAACATATCTATGGCGAAATTTTTTAATGTTTAAATATTTATGACTCTTAAATATTCTTCAAGTTCTCATGAATCTTTCGTTTGAATGGAGAGCTAGACCCACACTAAGCTAATGGAGTTCAGGTCAATGTAAAAGTCATTATCTCGTTATTTCTGTATTTCACACAACTGTTTTCAAGTTTCACTTTTCTTTTTTGCTCTTGAAAAAATTACCCTGATATTACCTTGCTTAGAATCTAAGTGATATGTTACTTGGTATCTGCTATCTCTTCCTTTGCATTTGCCTACACTTCATTTCTTTCTCTTTTTAAAGTAAATACCTTTTCTTTTCTTTTATCCCCTCATAAGTACTTCAGTTTACCAATAGTCCTATACATTTAATTATTCAATAAATAATTATTGTGCACTAATAATTACAGAAAGTGTAGGCAGATGTCCAAAGGCGTAGTATAATGCTGTTGACACTCTTTTTGATGCCATTTCTCTTCTTTAATCTTTTTAAATGATTCGTGGATTGTCACTGATGCAGTCAATAATTAAGCATGAGAACCTAATACTCTGAACTACAGAAGAAACTGAACAACTTTTAGAGTCGGATCTGTGTTTGAGTTTGCACGCTGACTCTTAACAGTCTTGTGATCTCAGGCATATTAAACAGCCAGGGCCTCAGTTTGCTTATTTTTAAACTGGGAAGAATAGTAACTACTTTGAAACTTTGTTATGTGGATGAAATTTGAAAGATGGTGTATAGAAAGTATCCAGCCAACAGCTTGGGAGAGCTTGGGATTTGCTAGATGTTAACAGTCTTCCCTTACCCTAGAACTTCTCATGCATTTAGAACGCTGAGCTCATTTTGAATATAGTGTTTACATCTCTGGCTCTCTCACTTAAGAAATCTTTAGAACCACAACCCGTGGCCCGAAGTCTTGAGTGCTGACTTCTGTATTTAGATGTAGAGGGAGACGTGGGGGAGAGAATTCAGGTGAATCACTATAAATCCATTCTCCACCTTTATGAAATGAGCACCTTAAAAGTCACATCTTAGATCAACTCTAAGAATACCAAGTCTCTAGCTTACATTATTAAAAACATGGTTACTTCTTTTTGCACTTGGAAATGGTAAATAATCTGATTTTTCTGGTTTGACATTGAACGTACCTAAGTGTTACCATTAGGCTTACAGCCACGATAATTAAAATTTCCAAGAGCTTTAGTAAATGAATGTATCACATTATTCAAATTGTACAAATAAGTACACATACCCCCAAGTAATATGTATTAATACAAATAGGCCCAGATACAAAATTTTGAGCAAGTAGTCACTTAGATTCTTTCTCACGGAGTTATCAAGATAAGCGTGCCCTTTTATTTTGGTATTTACATGTTAAGCACTTGAGGTGTTTCAATAATAATAAAGTAGAAAATCACACCTTGTATTGATGATCTGATGAATTACTATACTAAAATTCGGAATTGCTTTTGTGTTATGCATTTCAGAACAGCATAACTTGCTCCTAGATTTGTTAAATGGAAATCTGAGTTTCTGTCAGAGGTAAATTATTTTGAGGCAATATAATGAGTGGAAAAGACCAAAAATATTTCTTCCATTTATATCTTGTCCCTGCCACTAATGAATTGTGTGATAAGTTAATAACTCTCTGAGGCCTCAGTTTCTTCATTTATAAAATGGGGCTGATAATAATCGCTACCTCATTCATGAGATCGTCTGGGAAAAACCTGGAGTTCAGAGCTTCATAGTGCTTAATAAATAGCTCTTAATATTACTTCAGTATCATTTCAGGAACTGTGCCCTAGTAGCCATGACAATGCCTTACAGATGTTAAGCCGTCATTTAACATCTGTATAGTGAATTAACTTTGCAAAATAATTTTGGTATGTAACATCACCATGCGATTATAATAACTACATTCTATTCAACTGGACTTAAAATGTGGTTCAGTTAAAGAAAGTTTAATGTAAATAGATTTTCAGTAAATGTCTAGCATAAAATCGGATGCGTGTACTTGTTGCATCTGGACTAAAAATTGATCACAGAATCTATCAATAAGTTGCCTCGTTCAGTTGCTGTTCAACACGAAGGATACATGCCGATGATGGGGTTGGTTCTGCTTTGTGCCTCAAACTGAGAAGATGGGAGTGTTTTGCATAAAGTGGAACTAGTAGCTGGAAGACCGCTGGGAGATACAAGCCCACACTAATGATACAGGTTTTTTTTTTTTTCCTCCGTCTTTACTAGTCCAAAGAAGGGCTTGGAGATTACAGTTCTGATTTCGTTTCCTTTTTGATTGGGAAAATGTGGTAGATATAAGATCTGGGAAATGCCATTTGAAGTAAATTAACAGAAACCTATGAAACATAGTTAACCATAGATATAGTCTGACAGTAAGAAGAATATTGTGAGAAGCGGAGGAAATCGTAGAATGACTGTGTATTACTCTGACAGTGAATTGGTATTATCTCTGCTATCAGATAATGCAGTTATCATTAATTTTCACATTTGCATTTCAATCTTTGGAAGGAAATGACTCTTGCCGGATGAAGATAAGAGCTCTGTACCACTATAATGAACCATCATTTTATCCCAATGCTTTGTGTCCATATAAAAATGAGGCAGGGAAGGGGGTATGTCAGTGCATGTGTGTATGTATGTGTGGGGGGGTCAGAAAAACAGTATAGCAGAGTGTCAAAAATTGCTACTGACTTTTGAGCCCCTTATGAAACAAGAGGGGGTCAAAATAAATCTTCTGTAATGTAGTTAAGTGGATATCGGATTAAAAGATGAAAGTCTTACTCTTTGTAGAACAGAATACCACATACTCAGTAAAAAAGTTCCTTTTATCTTATTTCTTTACTCCAGTTTTCACTCTCATGTAGAATTAGGGCACACATAAACCCAAACCAAAAAAAAAAGTAGGTTGGAGTCAAAGTACTTATGATTATTGTTAGGAAAGATTCGTCTTTGAGTTATAATGTCCTGCATAAAATATATCCTTAATCCAGTCGCCTTCAATCGGTGGTTTTACATTCTCACTCCATGCTACTGACACAGACTAGAAATTGTGGATGAAGCATTTGAATGTTGTTGGGTGTTAGTGGAACACCAGTCAGTGGGCCCTACACAAATAAAAGGTCTGGCCCTACATCAAAAGTTCTATTGTTAAACATGCTTTTGTATATTCTAAGTTAAAACATAAATCTTGTATTGCTGTTTCACAGTTTGCCTACTTTGATTAGCTACTCACCCTCAGTTGTGTTAATAATGGGACATTTATTATGCTCTTTCCTGCTGAGCCATAATTCAGCTTAGAATTCTCCTGCACAAAGCCCTCCAGGAAGATGCTACCAGTCACTAGGAATAGACATATAAGAGAAACCTTTGCCGNGACCTTTGCCATGCCTTCTATAACCTCCTTCATTAAAACATAAGCATTCAATATTTATTTTGGCACAAGGATTTTTAGCATCAGTTGTTTTTCTTGACTCAGAATTTTTGCCCTGAGAAAATACCTAAAAATATGATTGGCTCTCATCTCTGGAAAGTTGAAAGAAAGAAAAACTAAGCCTTGTCATTATTTGTTTTTATTTTGTCTGGGTCAGAAAAGGACTTACTTGGGCTCAGAAGAAGTGAAGACCAATACCGGGGCATGCATGCGTTAGAAGTAGTTTAAAAACAGGGAGAATTAAAGCAAGTGCATACAGACCGGTACACTTGGAATAAATGGTCCACAAACTTAGAACTAGATTGCTAGAAGATTATTTGTAAGGGTAGTATTGATTGATGACACAAGATGAAATAAATTGGTTAGGCAAACATTTATTTATTCAACTCTATATGGAGTATCAAATATATGCAATGTTCTGTGCCAGACTCAAGGACATGTAGCAGTAAACAAGCCAGGGTGGTCTCTACCTCAGAGAGTTTATGCTCTCTTGGAAATGCAAATTGTAATAATAATGATTTTTTGAGTGCTTTTACTGTATATGTGATCGCTGTTCTATCATTTAAGAGACATAAATGATACCCTAAACGGCATTATGAGGGGTGGGAGTCAGTAATGACTTATCTGAGGAAATATTTTAAATGAATTTGGTTTTATTTTAAATTTTTATATTTTAATATGCAAAGTTTAAAATACACATAAAATAAGAGGGAATTGTATGATAAATCCCCACATAGCTATCGCCCAGCTTCAAACGTTAATCAACTTTTTGCCAATCTGGTTTCATCAGTTTCCTTTTATCTATCTATCTATCTATCTATCTATCTATCTATCTATCATCTATCTATCTATCTATCATCTATCTATCTATCTATATCTATCTCTATTTTAAAACAAATTACAGAAATCCTGTCATTTCACCCATAAGTGCTTTAGTATGGTTCCCTAATAAAGACTTTTGTTTAAAACATAACCACAAACAATGGCATTATGACACATAAAAAATAACTTAATATTATCTGAATCTCAATTTGTCTTCAAATTTTCCCAGTTATCTCAAAAAGTGTCTTTATGTTTGGTTGGTTCAAATCAGGATTTGAAGAAGGTCCACATATTGGTTGGTATGATTCTCAAGTCTTTTGTATCTTCCCTCAGCTCCTCTCTCCCACTTTTTTGTTGGAGAAACCAGTGTATTTATCCTGGGGTATTGTTCGCATTCTAAATTAGGTAGAGTACATGCTAGCACTGTTTCGTAACATGCTTCTCTATCCCCCGGATTTCTTTTTTCTTTTTTTTAAAGATTTATTTATTCTAGAGAGATAGAGTGCAGAGGAAGAGGGGGAGAAGGAGAGGGAGAAAGAGAGAGTCAGTCCCAAGCCAACTCCATGCTGAGTGCAGAACCTGACGCAGGGCTCAATGTTAGGACCCTGAGATCATGACCTGAGCTGAGACCAAGAGTCAGACATGCCAACTGTGCCACCCAGGTGCCCTTATCCCCCATACCCATATTTCTTATAAATTGGTAGTTAAATCTAGATCCTTGAATACATTCAGATTCAAAACTATAGGCAGTAATACTACATATACCTTGCAGGGTGCTTTCTTTTGGTTCATTATCAGTAGCTATTACATAAAGATGGGATGTCCCACTTGTAATGATACTACAATGTGCCAGGAGGTTCACGTACTTTCAGCCTGATCCATCCGTTATGAAGTTTCCCATTCAATTCTTCACCTAATGATTACTGCCAGGATCCATATATCATTAGGGCTTGTACAATTGTGACTTTTACATTTTATCGTCCCTTCTGTATTATTAGCTGATAATATTATCTTCTGAAAAAATTTCCAGCGTCCACTTTTTAATGACTCCTAAATAATGAAGGAAAGGGAGGATATGTGCTTAATTCTTTCTCATTATTTACATATTTCTGAATAATAAAGAGTAGAAAGAGTGCTGTAAGATGAGGCTATTACAGTAAGCAAGGCTCGGACTCAGGGCCTTGTAGTCCACAATGCTGTTATTGGATTTAACTTCAAGATCAGTGTGAGGACATGTTATCCATAGAAGCTGCATGCTCACATTTGCATTAAAAATAAACTGCTCTGACTGCTCTGTGGAGAATGGATAGAAGAAGGTCAATAAAAAGCAAGAGTCTTATCAAGCAATGAAAGTGGTTTGTAGAGAGCACTGGATATGTTTGAGGGTGTGATTAAAAGTGGCTTGCTCAACTTTGAGTATTTGTTGCCATTCACTGAGACTGAAGGAAAGGCGTGGTTAGGGGGAGAGTTAAGTTGGATTTTTAATATGTCATTTGCAGTTTTCGTGAGACATCCAAGTGGAGTTGTTGAGTAGAATGTTGGATATATAGACCAGAACCTTGGAGAGAGGGCTAGACATAGAAATTGGAGAGTCAGCAATGTATACATGGCAGTGGAATGCATTGGAATAGATGAAATTGCCTGGGGTGGGAATATATATAAGAAGGCTTGGACATGAAGCTTGAAAAACTATCTCTCACTGGAGGATAGAAAAAGAAGTGTCATCAAAGGAGACTGATAAGGAGTAGCCAAACAAGATGGAGAAAACCAGGAGAATGTAATCATTTTTAAGGACTGAGTCACTCCTGGGCTAACTGCTGCTGAGGTCAAACGATGACTTAAAGACTCTCCGTGAATTTAGCGCCATGCAGATATTGGTGTTCTTAACTAGAACTATTTCAGTGGAGCTCTGGTATTAGAAACCAGACTGTGGTAGGTTGTAGTGGGAGGCAAAGGGGAGCAAATGGAGTCAGCTATTGTAAACAACTATTCTTGAGTGTTCTTGGTAAATAGAGATACAGCATTTTGGGTTACTATGAGACTCTCTGTTTATTGGTAAAATTATTATCATTTACCTCTTATTTCTACCCAAGGATTTTTAAACTTTAGAATTTAGGAATATGCCTTCAGAGAAATTTATATTCCCGTATTAAACTATTCTGAATCCACTATCCATTAATTCAGAGATTATTTTGAAGTTATTTTTTATTGCTTACCCCATCATATCTTCAGACTTTACAGTATACATTTTTGTCATTTCTTTTAAATTTTATCATTTCAACTTTTATCCCCTAATAACTTTGGTTTACCAAATTGTTTTTTTTTTGAGGTTTATCACTTTTAATGTAATTGATATGTTAAATTTGATAATATATGATAATGTACTATAAGTTTGATATGTGTTAGAGGTATGCTTTCCATTCTTTCCAGTATCTACACTGATAACAGCCAATATTCATTAATGTTATTTTTGTTGTTGTTTTAATCAGGAGCACATTTGGACTTTGGGAGTTATTTTATGTCTTCCTAATAAACTCCTACACTTGCTTCTAAGATTGACACTTGGAGCTTGCAACATATCACTCATAAATATAACGTGCATAAGCTTGCCAGATCTTGTACTTCTTCCCCTGCACCTTTGTAGACCCAGGACCCATTGAATTAATTAATTTAATTAGTTCAAGCATTTACTGGAGAATAACTGTGTGCCAGACTCTAAAGATAAAAAGATCACTTGGGTTCAGACTATCTTCCGAAAGCTCATAAGACAATGCAGAAGACAGATGAATGATGAGATAATTGAAACACATTGGTATGAATTTCATTGCAGAGGCATGTACAGTGTGCAATTGTAGCAAAGAGAGAAGAAAGTCATCTGCTGCCAAGTGGGGGAGGTGGTAGGGAGGTGGCCGACGGATCAGCTTTCACGGAGGGAGAAGGGAAGGGTTGCTGGTGCTGGTGGTGAAGCCTAGTGCTGATGAGTAACACAAGTAATGATGATCCCTTCGGGTGATCCCAAGGGCAGAGTGATAAATTCACATTGGAGACACTCCAAATTGTTATTCATATATAGCAAGTGTTCAGTTTTTTGCAAAATATAATTCCGTAGCATGTGTCATAGGCTTGCTGCCATTTTGCCTATCTAGAAGCTGCTACTTCCCAGTTAGATCTGGCCCACCTTGCCATTGTTACCTTTGATGGCGTGATCCTTCCTATCGCTCTGAGCAATGGAGGGGCTCTCTCTGAAAGACAACAGAAGCTGTCGTATCTTCAAGTCACAGATGGGAATCCAGACTTAGACAAGAAGCTACCTTTTGAAGATGGGTTACATCTATGAACTTTTAAAAAAGTGACAGTGGAAGAGTTTGGTAAAAGGTCAGCAAGGAAACCGTAAAGAAACTTTATTGCTCCTTAGGCCATTGCCTGGAAATGTAACAGCAAAGCAGAACCAACAGTGGCCTAGCTGGTCTTGCCTGTTGTTTGGAAATGGGGTTGACTCTTGGAGGTTCGTGGTAAGTTTTGGGGGGAGTAAGAAAGGAAGGCTCCAGAGGGAGAGTCTGAGCTTCTTGCACACAGCAGAGTCTTTCTTGGCAGAATTTCTGTGGCCCTTAATTTAGGGTACATAAAAGAGAATTGCAAAGAGCTGCATGTTTAAAAAAAATGCTTTCTTACTGAATATGTTGTCACATGCAGGAAAATAATAAAAATAACATATTGGGTGCTAAACAGAAGTTTTTATTTGGGTAAATACAGAGAGAATCAAAGATCTTTTTTTTTTTTTTTT
>NC_048226.1:72226403-72280157 GCF_002007445.2 Ailuropoda melanoleuca
TTTTTTTTTTGAGGTTTATCACTTTTAATGTAATTGATATGTTAAATTTGATAATATATGATAATGTACTATAAGTTTGATATGTGTTAGAGGTATGCTTTCCATTCTTTCCAGTATCTACACTGATAACAGCCAATATTCATTAATGTTATTTTTGTTGTTGTTTTAATCAGGAGCACATTTGGACTTTGGGAGTTATTTTATGTCTTCCTAATAAACTCCTACACTTGCTTCTAAGATTGACACTTGGAGCTTGCAACATATCACTCATAAATATAACGTGCATAAGCTTGCCAGATCTTGTACTTCTTCCCCTGCACCTTTGTAGACCCAGGACCCATTGAATTAATTAATTTAATTAGTTCAAGCATTTACTGGAGAATAACTGTGTGCCAGACTCTAAAGATAAAAAGATCACTTGGGTTCAGACTATCTTCCGAAAGCTCATAAGACAATGCAGAAGACAGATGAATGATGAGATAATTGAAACACATTGGTATGAATTTCATTGCAGAGGCATGTACAGTGTGCAATTGTAGCAAAGAGAGAAGAAAGTCATCTGCTGCCAAGTGGGGGAGGTGGTAGGGAGGTGGCCGACGGATCAGCTTTCACGGAGGGAGAAGGGAAGGGTTGCTGGTGCTGGTGGTGAAGCCTAGTGCTGATGAGTAACACAAGTAATGATGATCCCTTCGGGTGATCCCAAGGGCAGAGTGATAAATTCACATTGGAGACACTCCAAATTGTTATTCATATATAGCAAGTGTTTAGTTTTTTGCAAAATATAATTCCGTAGCATGTGTCATAGGCTTGCTGCCATTTTGCCTATCTAGAAGCTGCTA
Organism: Ailuropoda melanoleuca; assembly: GCF_002007445.2. Lineage (NCBI taxonomy): Eukaryota > Metazoa > Chordata > Mammalia > Carnivora > Ursidae > Ailuropoda > Ailuropoda melanoleuca. Next base: position 72,227,243 of record NC_048226.1, read on the forward strand.
TTTCCCCAGTTAGATCTGGCCCACCTTGCCATTGTTACCTTTGATGGCGTGATCCTTCCTATCGCTCTGAGCAATGGAGGGGCTCTCTCTGAAAGACAACAGAAGCTGTCGTATCTTCAAGTCACAGATGGGAATCCAGACTTAGACAAGAAGCTACCTTTTGAAGATGGGTTACATCTATGAACTTTTAAAAAAGTGACAGTGGAAGAGTTTGGTAAAAGGTCAGCAAGGAAACCGTAAAGAAACTTTATTGCTCCTTAGGCCATTGCCTGGAAATGTAACAGCAAAGCAGAACCAACAGTGGCCTAGCTAGTCTTGCCTGTTGTTTGGAAATGGGGTTGACTCTTGGAGGTTCATGGTAAGTTTTGGGGGGAGTAAGAAAGGAAGGCTCCAGAGGGAGAGTCTGAGCTTCTTGCAGACAGCAGAGTCTTTCTTGGCAGAATTTCTGTGGCCCTTAATTTAGGGTACATAAAAGAGAATTGCAAAGAGCTGCATGTTTAAAAAAAATGCTTTCTTACTGAATATGTTGTCACATGCAGGAAAATAATGAAAATAACATATTGGGTGCTAAACAGAAGTTTTTATTTGGGTAAATACAGAGAGAATCAAAGATCTTTTTTTTTTTTTTTTGAGTTTTCATGGCAGAATTTCCTGAGGGAACTAAGAGCATAACATGCATTTCAACGGACACCTGTGTAAAAACAGTCACAGGCCTTCCTGATTGAATGGAATTTTAAGAATTCTTTGGGTTTCCCCTCCCGTTACCTTTTTCATGTTAAATAATATGCAATTAATTAACATGATTATTAAAATAATTGAATATAATAATAAAGGTAAGGATTGTATTTATTAAATATATATTATGTATATGAATATAAATAACAATATGAAATAATCAAGATTATTACATTTTTGAACACTGTATTAATAATGTAAATAGGAACAGAACAAATGCATGAGCACATTCTAATAGGGTTGGAAACATGGCATCTTATAGAATGAAGTGAAATGTAAGGTAGACAGGGAATATCAAAGTGACTGAGTATCTGAGAGAGACAGCACTTATTTTCAGTGTTTTTAATAAAAAATGCATTATTTAATTTTATGGTATTTCAATTATATTTTCTATATAAAGGCAACACAAACAAGCCAAAAGACAAGAGGAAAGAAGAAAACATTTTCCATCGTCAGTGTTTGCTCTTTCAATTTCCTCTACCCATTTTTTCTTTTAAACTAGATGTTTTCCAAGAAGATTACCATCTTTTTTCAGTCAAGGGTATTTTTCATTACCCTAAAAATTGAATGAATGGGGGAAGTTGGATATAAAAACAATAATTATTGTAATGTGACTAATGCAGTAGTGGTTAGATAGGGTGATAGATGAAGTAAAATTTTAGAAAAGTTATGCCTGCCATTTTTAATTCTGTAGCTGGACAGAGTAAGTTTTCTTAAAATTGCTTTCCCATTGTCAAAGAAGTCACTCGAGTGGGCCTTCTTAATTATGTAAATATCAGGCAAATAAGAGCCAGGGACTTTCACACCTGGTGTGGGAGCACTTCCTCACTTTGCCAAAAACACACCCCTTGTCTTAGAAATCTAACTGCTCCTTTCAGAAGGGAGGGAGGTGGAGGGATGGGGTAACCAGGTGATGGGTATTAAGGAGGGCACGTGTGGTGATGAGCACTGGGTGTTATACACAACTGAGGAATCATGGAGCACTACATCAAAAACTAATGATGTACTATACAGTGGCTAACTGAACATAATAAAAAAAAAAAGAAGGAAATCTAACTGCTCTGGAGGGGGGTGTGTGGGAGAGGATGGAAGACTGATCTGCATATGTATTGCTTTCTGTGTGGCAATCAACCAGACTCCATTGCTTCTCCCCCAGTTTAGGGGGTGCATTAGTCTGTTCTGGCTGCCATAACAGAATACTGCAGATTGGCTGGCTTAACAATAGCGATTTATTTTTTTCACAGTTCTGGAGGCTGGAAGTCCAAGATCATAGTGCCCACAGGGTTGGTTTCTGGTGAGACTTCTTTTCTTGGCTTGTAGATTAGATGGCAACATCTTCACTGTGTCCTCACAGGGCTTTTCTTCTATGGTTGTATACTCCTGGCGTCTCTTCTTATATGGACGTCAGTCCTATTGGATTAGGGCTCCAGCCTTATGGCCTTATTTAACCTTATCACCTCTGTAAAGGCCCTATCTCTAAATACAGTCACATTGGGAGTTAGAGCTTCAACCTATAATCTCGGGGAGGACACATTCAGTCCATAACATGTTGGATTGGGTTGCCTTATCCAAAGTCAGCTGGCAGGGAAAGGACACCAAGGACAGGTTTCTGGAAAAGGGGTAAAGCCAGGACTCAACGATAAGGCCTTAGGTTTTAAGAAAGGACAGTTTTTTTTCACCCTTTGTTCCTAAATCTGGAACCCCTTGTGGGACCAGCTAATGTGTCCTGGGTTCCTGCTCTGGGGAAGAATGGCTCATCTGAAATGTGAGTGTGAATTAAGTGAACTGAACTCTGAAGCCTAAGGGGGACACCATGGCAGGTCATACAAGAGCTGAGCCCACTTGGCTGTTACCTTGGGAGAGAAGGAGAATCCACTGTCCTGTGCGGGAATGGTTTTCAATAATGACAAGGAATCAAGAGCAAAGGAGGGCCTCCAGTGGCCTAACTAATCAGCTTGGAATTTCGAAGTGGGCCTGTCTCTTGGGGGTTCCTGGAGAATTGGGGAGGGGGTATAAAGAAATAGGTCTCAAGTGGGAGAGGCTTAACTTCTTGCTAACAGAAATGTTACCACAAGCTGATGAATGAGGGTAATACAAGTCACTGAAGAATCTGAAGGGAACTGAGAGAAAGAGGCACCTGTCTCTGCTTTGGGAGGCTAGGTAAGGCCTCTTTACTTTGTGAGCATAGAGACATTTCACAAATGGAAAAGAAGAGGGCAAAAACCTTCCACTGTTCCAGGCAGAGTACAACTTACTCGGCGTTAATACAGAGGGTGAATTGTGGTTATCATTGAGACAGGGACTGACATTAGACATCTAGGCAACAGCCTGTTGCAGTATTTCTGATCAGAACACAGTAGAGACTTGGGTAAAATAAAAGTCGTTGGCATTGTTAATAAGTATTCTTGTTCACTGTGAAAATGGGTTGGAAGTGGTGACAGAGGAAGGAAAGTTTCCTCACCCAAACCCCAAGCACAGGAGAGCAATGATCTGGAAGTGATGTTGGGGAGCAAGTCAAAAACAGCTTGACTCCAGAGTCTTTACTCTGATCCTTTGTCACACACAGATAACACACACACACAAACATGCATACATACACACAGAGTTCTTTTGAGCAATGTAAAGGCAAGAGTTCTGGTGGTGACCAGGACAAAATAAACCTTTATTTTTATTCTGTAAGGATAAATAAAATGCTTTATTCATTATGAAAAAATCTTTTAACTATTTTAAGTTATTAAATTTAATAATTATCTTTACATTTTATATTATATTTGAAGATAAATATGAGATTTTAAGCATTCAGCCACATATAATGCACCTTTTTTTCAGTATTTTGACATATTAGTGTGAATTATAGGAAAGAAATTGTTTGATTTTAAAGAACAAGTAGATATTTTTGAAAAGCACAAATCATTCATTAAAAATCTTAATTACAATTATGTGACAAAATTAATTTCCTCTAAAATAGGCTTTTCTGTCTGGAAAATGGAAGTGAATTATTTTAAGAACTCATATAACTTAAGGCTAACATTTCATGCTAATAATTAATGATTAATATATAGTAGAATATTTTAGCACATTTTAAAATTAAAGAAGAGGTTGTTAGTTAACTCAGCTTTCTGGATCTTACTCTTTTTTTTTTTTACTTTTATAGGTAAACATAATAAAATGAAAAAGTTATCACATATTTTAACAAAATAAAATGAAGATGGAATTATATATAACTATTACAGAAATGCATGGAATACTTCAGCTATACATTAAAAACACACAAAATTAATAATACTTCTGACTCCCTTTGGGCATTTAAGCTATTAAATTTATATAATTCAAGATATTTGCTCTATTTGGCTCATTGACATTCATCTTAAATTCTAAAACATAAAAATAAAGTACTGATAAAGGTAAAATCAGAAAATAAGATGACCTAATGCATTTATTTTTCAGTGTTTTTCTCTTAAAGTAATAAGAATAAAAACTACTGTTTTGAATTAATGTTGAAGTCCTAAAACTATGTTCTGGGCAGTATTTTCCTCCCCTGTGAACCCTTTAGCTTTCTCCTTTGCATTCATATCTCTAACACCTGATATTTATTTAGAGTTTACTATGTGCCAGTTACTGTTATAGGCACGAAGAATATAAAAGCAAACACATTTTCATAATTTTCCCTCATGACAACTCTAGGAATGTTATTTCTCTCTTGACTAAAAAGGAAACTGAGGTACAGGAATATTATTTGTGACCTCGTTGAAGGTCACAAAGCGAACAATCATGAAATTGAAATTAAGCAGCTTGACTCCAGAGACTGTGCTCATCACTACATCATTTTCTCTAGTTTTCATGCAATGCCTCCTTCTTGATTATGGCAGCTGTTGTTTGCTACCATATTTTGATATATTTCCTAACTGGGTGAGGGGGTCTATCTTTTTCCTTTGCTAAAATACAAACAAGGAAAATATCCTTTATTTTTCATTAAAACCTTTTATTGTTTCATTTATACTGTAATATTTTTTGTGTGTGAATTCCAAGGCTTCATTTCTAGCACAAAACTTTTTGGTTACTTTGTGTAATTTCATCGTTTATCTGGCTTTGTCCTGGAAAACACGTAATAATCTTAACAGCCACCATTCATTAAGCATCGTGCCTCCACTCATTTTACAGCTGAGGAAACTGAGCCTTAAAAAACTTAGTAATGTAGCTGAGAAGTGACCCAGCCAGGATTCCCACTGAGAGTGGCAATCAATAATGCTGACAACAGCACTTTAGAAGACAGTCCTTTTTCCTGGGCACTACAAGAGTGATTTTTTTTTATTATCTCCTTTAATTCTCACCACATGCCTGATAGATTATCCCTATTTTAATAGGTGAAGATGTTAAGTCTTAGAGTGGTTAGGTAGCTAACCTAGTCTCCTGTTGCTAGTAAAGCCAAGCCTAGAAGGTGGTAGGGTAATGGAGACACAATCTATGATGAAAGGTGCTTTGAAATTCAGCTTTAACAGGTTAACAGCTCAGCAAATGTGGACAGATCACTTGCCCCGAATCATCTTATTGCCGCCTCACCTTTCTCATCTGTAAAATGGGAGTGCTGTATACCTGCTTCACAGGTTTCGGGGAGCGTATGTGAATGGAGTGCTGAGAAGAGTGCACAGAGTAAGTACTGTATAAGTGATACAAACATGACATCATCATCATCATCATTTTGTAGCCAGATTTTCTGCTGTCTTAAATCTTGCTTCAACCTTGTTTCTTTTTCTCCTTTAGATTTCCTGAAGTTTTGAATGACCAGAGAAATACTGAGTCATTTTGTATGAATTTTGTTTAGAAAACCAGGGTCTTCCATAGAATTCAACAAGTCTTTGATTAGAATATAACTTTCAACTGGACTTGAAGTGCTGAACCATTTTAGGTTTTAAAAAAGTTATTGGGTCTTCTTTGTTCAGTCTCATTCCGTGAAGGACTTGGGATGACTTACAAAAAAAACATGAAATATAAAATGATAGAATTATTAAAGTAGATAAAAGAAAATACAGACCAGAAACCAATAGGGGGAGGGATAATGTAATTACATGGCCATCTAAACTGGAGAGTCTAAGATAGTTGCTGGAAAAGGTCCCCAAATCCTCATTTCTCTCCAGGGCTCTCTTCTCTGTACTGTTCTCTAGTTTTTTTGGAGGGCCTTACATTTTTTTCAAAATTCTTATCTCTCCTCCTTTTCCCCTTTTCTTCATGGGACTTACCTTCGCAGACTTCCTCAGACATTCTTACTGAATTGTTCTCATGAGATCTCTATTCTTGATCGGTTTTTTTATCTTTCCGTTTTATGGCCCATCCAGAACTGCTCAGTTCACTCTATGAAAAAGAAATAAGAAAGTTCAAAGTTGCTAAATCCTTCCTCCTGTGTTTTCAAAAAGCCACAGCATTGGCTACTTTCTATTGTGTATGCTTTTACAAAAATTCCTTTAAAAAAAATCGAATGCACGCTTATCATTATGTTAATAAAACCTCCACTGGGCAAATGAATTCCATAGAACTGGAAAAAAATAAAATTTGCAGTGAATGGTGGATGATACTGGTATTCAATAGGGAGCTCTTAAAAAATAGACCAAATGCAGAAGACATTTTTGCCGTTTTCAATTTGTAAGGAAATGATTTCATTAGCGGGGAAAAGAGAGAGAGAAAACCATCAGTGGGAATGTTGGAGAATGCAGGCTCCCGAGGAGACCAGCAGAGAAGACAAACTAAGTGTACAGATGCAGATTAGGCCTCAGAAGATGAGGGCGTAAAAGGGATTTAATGGTGGGGTGGATTATAGAAATCCATGTAACAATGTTAAATAATTATAGTTCCAGCCGAGATCAAAGTGGTGCTGATTGAACGCCCTCAAGCTGTTAACATGAAGTATCTTGAAGGGGGAGAAAAAAAAAAAATCCTTGCCTCGGAGATTGGTCATCCTGGGCAAACGATATCTGTGATCTATAGAAGCTCCAGCTCTATGGAAGACACCAGGTGTGGGGGAGGAAAGATGGAGGAGGGGACCTGTAAGGGAATTTCTTCCTCTGGAGCTCCATAGTAAAAGGAACTTTCGGTGCTGTTTGTAATTTGTTTGAAAATGCTCAAAAGTATGTATGCGATTAACCCTTTCTTTTGGAGGGTGGAGAAAAGACGTTTACTCAACCACACCACAGATATCAGTGGGAAATTCTATAATAGAATTACTTACCATTCTTTATTTTTCTCTTTGAGGAAAATTTTACTTTCATCACATATACCAGAATGATATCGACTATAGGTAAGGTTAACCGAAAAGAAACTTGTTTCTGGAGGATACATTTTTCTGCAAAAGGAGCAAAAAATATCTTCACTATCAAGGGGGGAAAAAAGTGAAGCTACATCCATACATGTGGATTTGTTTGATTTTGTAATGTCTCTAAGACATTATAAAATATAGAACTATAAAGCAGTTGAAATTAATTTTCAATGAGACAGATAATTAAACTAAACCCAGTCACAGTGTTTTGGATAAATTTAATGTAGAATGATTTATCTACATCTGTATCTATATATTATATGATAAAGGAAAGAAGGAAGCATCGTTTCTATACCTTACAAATGCATCTTTAATTACTTTTCAAAAAAAATTATTTATTATTTGTCAGTCACTAAAAATGCAAAACAAATATTAAAGCTAGTTTTATTAAAATTATAATTCTATATTTTATATTATCCATTTAAAATATATATTTGACATCCATAGTCGAACTATGTAATTGACATAACAAGTTGAATTCTATAGTTGAAAAGCCAACTATTTACAAATGCTTTTTTGTGACACTGGATATTGTGGCTGGACTTTCACTTGGGGAAGATTAAATTAGATGCTTCAGTAAGGCCCATGGCATTTCTATTGCAATGGCAGTTTTAAGATTTAGGATGTGTGGGATTGAGCTAGCCACCTCGTTTTGAATTTTGAAAACCTTTATGTTAGGAGATAAAATACTGATCCAAATATTTGATAATAAATATTAATGCATTTCTTAAGAAGTTGGTGATGACTTCTTAAGAGAAATTGCTTTTGGATAGACAAAATCTGAATATTTTTATTAGAATAATTTAATAAATTTTCTAATTCAAGTACATTTGCCTCAACATTCAAGTAAGGGTGTTTTGAGAATGAAGACTTTCTACTGTATGTCTTCCTTTGTAGGAAATAACCAATATTAATGACAGTGCCTCATTAAATTTGTGTGATGAATGGTTTAACTTCATGGCTTTACTTAGGTAGGGGTTTTATGACATTACATTTAATTTTTAATATTTTAATATGAATGCATTTTCTTGGCCAAACTAATTTCTATTTTTATGGGAGTACAGATGTGTTAGCTGTAACATCTTTTCTCATCTGTGGAAAACATCATTTCTCATCTGTAAAATATTACTTTAAAATTATATTCATGTGGTATTGGAGAAAATGATAAGAAATTATAGGATTAAACCCTTTTAATGAATACATATTGAATAGTCTCAAAACTGTTTAAAACAACAATAAAAATATAAATTAAGACAATTTCTACAAGCTATCAGCTAATTATTAGTCAATTTTATAGTTTCCCACACATTTTTATGTAGGATGTCAGTAATGTTCTAAAGCTGGTCTTATATATATTTAACCACTGAGTAATTGGGTTACTTTATTTCTGTATCTTTTCATTGTGCCTTTCTATTTACATGTTCACAAAACCCTTTTTCTCGTTATTATTTTCATAGGCTTTTCTACACCACAAAAGGTTTATAAAACACGGAAGGAGTTCATCATCTGCCCAGGTCACCCATACTGAAATGTCATTACTTTAGATTGTAACTCTAATTTTGTGTTGTTTAAAGTGGTATCATTTTACCTCACATATAATTACATACTTGAGAGTAAATGTCAAGTGAATTATTTTTTAAATTGCCTTATATTCTTATTTTGAGGACTTTTTTGTTCTCAAAGACAGGAAACCACATGGCTATTGATGAGTTCAGCATCAAACAAATTTCTGAAATTATAGTTCTGGAAAAAGAAAAGCCTAGAATGTTTATTCATACAAAGCTGAGTTCAAACCCTGGCTCGATGTTCCATTACTTATTCATTGAATGACTTTGGAAATTTTCTTACTAGCTCTGAATTTTAGTTTCCTCATGGAAATGGCGCCTAACTCATAGATGTGCTGTGAGCATCAAACAGGGTCGGATGAAATCTTGTATTTCTTCCCACCCATGATGCAAGTGTGGGCAGAAGGACTCGGTAGGGACTGTGCCGCTCCTTTACCATTAAAGACAGATGATAGCAAGGTGTGGGCAGAGGACTCTGACCTTCATCCTGATGATTCCTAAATATATTTCTCATCCTTCAACTCTTTTACCAATGTGAAAAATAAGAATCTTGGAAGGAGAGCAATTTTCACTAAGCTACTTCATGTCTCTGATCCTCAGTTTTTTCACTAGCAAATGGGGATAATGATACCTATTACACTCAAAGCATGGCTTAAATAAAAGGAAGCATGGTTTGTATATGCCTGGCACATAGAAGTACTCAATTATTGAATTATGTTGTTTTCTTTATCCGTATTCCAGTCAAAGACTCCTGGTTCTCACTGGCTTTTAAATAATGTTCAGCCTAGTGCGTTAGTAAATATTTACTGAATTTCTGTATATATGATGGGAATTCCCACTGAGCAGTGAGAGCAGTGTGGTCCAGAAAACAGAAGCAATCACTAGTCTCATGGACCTTGCTTTCCACTATGAATTGTCTACAATTCATTTAATCACCATCAAATATATCAAGGTATTTTTGAAACTGTTGATTTTAATGGTTGCAAAAGTAATACACCTAATCTCTGAAGGACCATATGGTTTCCTGGAAGGAAAAGGTAATTTGGCCATCTTCCCAACCTCAATGCTTTAAATTTTTCTCACTTTATTTTACTACCCTCAGTACCTTCTTAAGGGAGAATCTCTCGCTTCCCCATCACCACTTCCGTCTTCACCATCACTCGGCTCCCTCCTTGCTCTTTGCTGGGCTCTCTCATCACTCCCCACAGCTTTATCTTCTTTGTTCAACAAGCCAGACTTACTCCTCTAGTGCCCAGGCCTCCTGCTTACTCCATTCTCTTTACCTTTTAACCAGGCACTTTTTCCTCCATTGTCACTTGCTAATCTCATGTTTCCCTTAGGAATCTTGCCAGTGTTAGTCAACATCCGCCTGCCATTTTCTGGCTTTCCTTCCACAGGACCTCCATTATCCCTGGCTACTTCACTGTACTTGGGATCGCCGCCTTGCTGTAACTTCATTGCTATCTCTGCCTGAGGGATCATGCCCTCCTTCACTGTGTCGGCCTTGTATACGGCCACACTTTATTCCTCTCCATCACCCAGAATCGTTGCCACACACTCAGAAATTCCCTGCTCTGTTTATAACCACCTCTGCATTTCCTGGCAGCCTCCCTGTGGAGCCTGCAGAACTCCTGGCTTCAATTTCCGGTCTTAGTCTCAACTCCGGAACCTACCATTTCAACATTACGCGGAGTCCTTAGTGCCTTCAATGGCTTAGCCTCCGTGAATCTGGCTTATCATTTCCTCGCTATGAGGGTGAGGAATAGGCAGTCTCTAGTCCTACTTACAGCACCAGGAAAAATATAGTTTACATGGATTAAGTGAGCATTTATTATGTAGGAGGCACTGTGCCAGACAGTTAAATGAGCAACATTTCAGGGAATCCTCTTAACATCTAAGGACCCAAGAAAGTCTTATAATTTCATTGGCATCATTTCAAATTTAAATGATTACTGATGATTATATTTATTTCCAGATAACCTTATGTGTAAATCCTCACAGTGGTGGTTCTAAAACTCACTGACCTTAGAACCATTAATTCTTTCTCCTTTCCTCTCAACTTCTCTGCTGAAAACAGAGCACTTATTCTTTTTTTTTTTTTCTTAATGTGAGGGATTCCTTTGTGAAAATCTTTCAAAATTAAAAACTCTCGTTTGTCCCATGGAATGGATGGGGGAGTGATGCAGAGGGAGCCTCCTCAGAACGTGTAAGTCTGCAAACACTGTAGCTTAGACGTGTTTTAACTACTTTGATCACGGAGCCATGTCACCAGATAGTCTTTCCTATTATCTTTGCCCAGTTATGTAATAAGTTTTTGCAAACTTCAAGGTGAATCTGCTTTAATGTTGCTTTTAATTTTCTCAGTATGATCTCCAATATTTTAGAGTGCTCACTCTTAAATTAATTGCAGTTTGTGATTAAAAAGAAAATGACCTCACTATTATCTGCGAATTTCCTGTAATGAACTTCTCTTGTTTCACATCTCCTTACCCTTTCTTATCCTTCCCCTCTCTCTCAATTCCCTGCCCCCATTTTTATCACTGAGTATCCCATTTTCCTCCTCTCTTCAATTTCTACCTAGCTGGTTTCTGTTCTACCTGCCCATGTCTCTCCAGCTCATGTATTTGTCCCTACATCCAGTCAACAAATATTTATTCAGCATTTACAATGTGGAGGGTTGTGAAGCCACACTGCCTGACTTCAAGTATTGGCATTCTTACCTCTAAGCTCTGACAACTTGAACAAGCCCCTTAATTTCCATGTACCTCAGTTTCCTCATCTGTAAAATAGAAATAGTAATAATTGTATCAAGAGTTAGTGAGGGGGCACCTGGGTGGCTCAGTTGGTTAAGCATCCAACTCTTGGCTTCGACTCAGGTCTTGATTTCAGGGTCGTAAGATTGAGCCCCGCCTCGGGGGCCTCTGCACTCAGTAGGGATTCTGCTTGTGATTCTCTCCCTCTCCCCCTCCCCCTGCTCGCAAACATTTTTTCTTTCTCCCTCTAAAATAAGAAATAAATCTTTAAAAAATACAAGGGTAACAGCTGAAGTTTGTTGTGAATATACTACATCCTAGTGAGTTTTAAACATTTCACCTGTGTTAACTCATTTAGTCTCCTAAAACACTGGGATGTAGGGACTGTTATTAATCTCATATTTTATTTATGGGTTTATATATTTTCATAGTTTGCCCAATAGCACAAAGCCATCTAGCTCCTCTGAGGGTTAAACGAGCACATGTAAAGTGCTTAGCAAAGTGCCCGGCGCAGAAGAAATGCTCAAAGATATTTAGCTATTATAATTACTGCTGTTATTATAAATATTCCCATTTTACTACCTAGTAAGTAGTAATGAATATTAGCTATTGTTGTTATAATGCTGACTAAGGCACCATGCTCTGTGCCCTGAGTGCAAGAGATATGTCAAATATAATGGTTTTACTCAAGAAGTTTACAATACATTAAAGAACTTTAAAACCCTTGTTTTCTTTCTCTTTTTCCCCTTTTTCTTCTTTTTTCTCTTCCTCCTCCTCCCCTTCCTCCTTTTTTCTTTCCTTTCTCCATATTCCCCCAAATAGAAACTTGCTTGTGGAGAACTCTTCTTACGTTCTGCACTGATATTCTCCATTTATTGCTTGGATTTCAGTTCTGACAAGAGCTGAAAAGTTACTTAATAACTCTGTCAGTGCTATTGCTAAATTCTAATGCACCTACATAGTCTCTTTATCATAAAAGTAGTTTAGACTTAACTGCCAGGATTTGACCTTCTCACAGAATCATTTGGATTATTACCCAAGACCCCCGTTTTCTAGGCCAGTGTTTCGCAAAATGTGGTCAGTGGACTACTTGAGCACCACCCCAGATAAACTGAATCATAAAATCCATAAGATTTTTACGGACAGTGATCTTCGAGAACTTGCATAGGCACCTGCAAAATAAATTGGAGGCCAATGAGCTCTAACGGCCTTATATTTCATTCAATAAAACATATGAGAAAACAAGTAGATCTTAATACCCCAGTATGCCTGCAGAGAGTCAGAACACTATTTATTGTATAGTTTTACACATAAGCAGAGCTATCCCTCTCTTATTATTTGCTTGGAACTACCAAGTTAAAACATAAAAGCTACTAGGGAATCTGAAATAACTAAGTTATCAATCCATTGCTTCATCCAAGTGAATAGTCTACTGGCTTGCTTAGTAAACATATTATTTTCAACCAGTATCACAGAATGCATGTCATGGAATTGTTAGGATTCGAGTTAATGTAACTTCATCTCTATAACTGGAGAACACTTTAAATATTAAAAAAAGCCTTGACATCAGACTTCTAAACACTTCTTGTATTTTGTATCCGTTTGATTTCACTCACTCGGAATATGCCCTCTGTCTCCTACCCTAGACTGACCTATCTTACAAGATTCCGTCTTCCATTGACCGTCTTCAATGATCTTCCTCTCTCCTGGGGGACCCTGTGGCAATGGTAGTTCATACAGTTTATTAGTAGTGAATCAAATACCATTTTGTGGCATCTTACCTCTTAATCTTGTAAACTGATGTTTACAATCTTGTTGTAAACAATTTATGTGTTTATATCTTATCTCCCTAACTAGCTGACCACCTCTTTTATATCCCCAACGGTGCTCAGTGGAGTGTCTCAAACACAATAGATGCCCAGTGAATACTTAGTGGTTTGAGGTATATTCAGTTTTAGTAGTTAAGGGGGAAAGAAAAGGATCAACTGTGCCACAGATTACTTGAAGAAAGCTAAAGACAAGGTTTAAGTCCACAGAGGTAGGATTGTTACTGTAACAATCTTTTATATTTAGAAGGATAATAGAATCAAAGCAATGCATTTCTCTCTCCCTTCCAAACCCTTTAGAAATATAGGCACTCAGATGAAAAATTACTTTGTATTAATGCATTTATTACCTATATATACAACATATATATATATATACACACACACACAAACATACATATATATACACACAGAGACTCATATTCACACCTGTGCAATTACACTAGCTTTTAATAGTGGGGAGAGAATCTAATTGACCTTATTCTTTGGTTTTGCAGCTTAGATTGGAAAAGTTCCAAAGCACTTATGGGTCTCTGCTGCCTTAAACAGGCTACCCTGCCATATGGCAGTTTTACTGTGGTGGTTTAGTTATAATTGATTTATATTAGATTATGATGATATACTTGGTAGTCCATTAACAAAGTGACTGAGCTGGGTATGCTCCTGTATAAGGGACTACTGGATATGCTCCTGTCTGAAATCCAAAGTTTTGATTTCTAGTTTTCACTTTCAGTCTGTGTTTCTGTCTCTTTGGTTCTGTGTTTTTATATCTAAATCTTTTATGCCAGGGGAAATGTTATACAATAGACATATATCCTGAATCACTTTGCTTTAAGGTTGACAGAGAGTTTTGCTGACAGCCTTTGGTCTTCAGTCCAGCCTTCAGCAACAGCTAGATCTCAATTACTTGTGTTGACAAGCATCAGGAAGCATGTATATCCACCATGAATTCAGTAACTTAATGTCAACCAACAGTTTAAAATCGCATCAACATTTTAAACTGAGATGCTGATGGGAAGCAAGTTTAGAAGATTTGTGATTTGCCTCCTTTTTTTCATTTTCCCTTTTCCTAGCTCTTCATGTCATTGATAAGTTAAAAAAAAAAAAACCAAAAAACCAAGAAGCAACCACCATAAAATTACCTTAAATATTAAAAGAATAGTAAGAACTTTATGTAAAACATACATAATTTATTTTCTTACAATCTCGTTTTTAGTAAATCATTATTAGCTATTAGCTAATATGCAATTACATAATAATTTGCAAATCTAATAGGTGAATATTTAAAACCAGGGCAATCAAAACAATCTTATGATCAGCTGAGTGTAGAAATGGTCATATGAGAGAATGTGGCTTTAAAAATATCCATCCTGGGTGAATACCCCTTTTCTCAATTCAATCAGAGCAGCTTCAGTTTTTTCTTCTTCTTTTATTTCCTCTCAGCTTCCTGGGCCCTATTGCCCTCAGGGGAACCCACCTCCTGAGCCTGTGGGGTTCTCAGAAGCACCTCATTCTGTGATTCAGTAGCCTGTACCAATTCAGTCAGAATAAAAGAACATCCATATAAGCAAATAAAATGTGGATTTAATACAAAGTTCCTGATTTATTGAAAAACATTGGCTAAAAGTACTTCATTTCTTTTACTGCCGCAATAAAGTGATTTTACAGTTAGTAACATATAACTTCCAGGAGTGACAAATTTGGTACTTAAAAAATATTTAGGTTAAAAAAAAAACCTGTCACTTCTACTAAGTCATTTTTAGAGCGTAATCATTTTAATTCTTCCCTCTCTCTAATTTTATAACCAGGAGACAACCTTTCCAAGGAAAATCCCTAACCTCTTGTAAAGAACCTTTCTGCTTCTTATTGTTATGATCCTCAACCAATGATTAGTGAAGTTATGATTGACCTGGAAATTAAGAAACACTTGGGTGCTTCTTCTTGGTACCCTGTGCACATAATAAATAAACACCATCAATTTTAAACAGCTTGAATGTACAAGTTTAACATAAAACCTCTGATTGTTAGCAGAGATTAAGTGTTTGAACTGCTCAGTGCTTGTGATTTGCTGAGGAAATATTAAGTGTCCAGTCATAATACTACAGCCAAAGAAAATTTGCAAGTGCCAAAAGATTTAAGCTGAGGAAGAAACTGGCCTAGATTTAAGATAATTCTGGATACGCATGTTTAAAAATTTTGTGAAACTGAAAGGTATTATTAACAGTGGGTCTGGAAGTCATTAGTGAATAGTTTTTCACACGAATAAGTGGTGAAACAGAATTCTTCAGCCATGGTTAATTTTTAACATCCGAGTTTTTACCGGTTTGCTTATTGATTTAGAGGAATGTCTGTTATCTTGCAAGGCAGCTTTCATTTTTTGCATTTAATTTTGGAATTTGTTTTTAAAATTCTGGAGCTTCAAAACTGAACCTCGAAAAGGCAAATTAAGAAAGTGGTGCTGAAAATGAGGTATCTATCATAAATACATATGGGACTTTATAAAACAGTGGATAGCCAGACCTTTATTTTTTTTTAAGATTTTATTTATTTATTCAACAGAGAGAGGGAGCACAAGCAGAGGGAGCGGCAGGGAGACAGAGAAGCAGACTCCCCGCTGAGTAGGGAGTCCTATGTGGGGCTCAATCCCAGGACCCTGGGATCATGACCTAAACAGAAGGCAGACGCTTAACCGACTGAGTCACCCAGGCCCCCCCCCCTTTTTTTTTGCCAGACCGTTAGCGTCAGAATTCCATGAAATGACTTTGAAGATCTTGGTATTTCTTGAAACCTCTATACAAGATATTGATGTGTGCCTAAGAGTCAGAAGCATTTGTCAAATATTTATTCTGGATAATGTCATGCACACTATTTTGAAGGGCAAATATGACTTTTAGTTGCTCTTAAAATGGTTCTCCTCAGAGCCATTTAATTGCCTCCCCATACTCCTCCATCCTCCTCATAGCAACTCACTGTCCTTTAAGTTAGTGTTCTGGGCAATTTTCTCTCTTCTCCTGACTGGAAGTGCTGTTGTGTGGGAGCCTTGTTTACCTCACTTCTGGTGTTGTTAGTGGTGGTGAGCATAGGGTTTGACCCATAATAGGCAGTGCATCAATTTTTAGTCAAGGAATGTAGAACTTAACATTGCTTCTTTGCGTTTAAAATGTACCTCTAAAAATCATCATCCTCAAGTAGTG
The DNA here is from genome assembly GCF_002007445.2 of Ailuropoda melanoleuca. Classification (NCBI taxonomy): domain Eukaryota; kingdom Metazoa; phylum Chordata; class Mammalia; order Carnivora; family Ursidae; genus Ailuropoda; species Ailuropoda melanoleuca. Next base: position 72,243,623 of record NC_048226.1, read on the forward strand.
GTTTGGCTAAAGAGTGGGGTAGGGATTGGGTAGGGAGAGTTGGGGGCACAGGAAGATGGTCATTGTAAGCACTCCAGCTTTCATATGTGAGTCCCCAGCCCAGCACAGGGCATCTTAGCGTTCAGGCCTGTGACATTCCACGTGTCAAGTAAGGACTGAGGACTGCTAATACATGCAAACTCTCCATTCTGTCTTTATTTGTTCTCACGGCAATGAAGTTACACTTTTTACTCTACATGGAAAAATTGGGTATTTTTATTTTTAATAAAAACATAATGAAATGACAGTGATAAAAGCGTTCTTCTACAGGATATATATTCAGCTGGTAGTGGGATTTTGGTACCTTTTTCAAGAATGCGGGAAATTGGTTAAGTTGTTTTTAATATTGAACTATAGTAAAATAATTGCAGTCAGCTGATTTCTTTCTGATGACCATCGTATAGGCAGGACATTAAAGGCTGTCCACCGTAAGATTACCAGATTAAATAGTATTTTGTCAGTGGAGGGAATAAAATGGTTTTACAGAAGAATACACAGTGATTTTCTAAAACTTGCCTATAACATGGCTATTAGTGGTGATCTCAAAAAGCATAGCATAGCAATAATTAGGTGCATTTATAATGGCTCCCCCGTTGCACCAATGTGGAAACTTGAATGAAAATAATTTATGTGACTTTCTCAAGGTTATATGTAGAGGCTAGAAACTGGGTCTCTAATATACTTTAAAGTCTTTCCATCAAACCACTGCTCTTGAGTTTTCTGTGTCTGGGTCATTCAGGATTAAAGTTACAGTCATCACTTCTTTCCTTAAAGCACAATACACTTACCTCAATAGTAAGAGTTGTTTAATTTTGGCTTCAGAGGAAATGAATTCTTTCAATAACAAGAACGTGGAACTCTGATCCAAATTGCAAAGCAACAATGAGTCATTTGACATAACTCTAATACATTGTTTTTTTAATTAGACATCTTCCATTTAAATGCTGTTAAACATGGGAATTGAAGTCAGCACACCTCCGTTCAAGTGTCAGCCCTCAGCCTTATACTTCTAGCAGTGTGGTGTTGAATAATTGCTTTAGCGTCTCTAGTGTGATGTTTCATTTATAACATAAAATATCACTTAAAACTGATTTGAAGATTGAATGATAATGTATGATCAAATGCCTACGTAAACTATATTGTTAAAATACTAAACAGGTGTTGTTTTAAAAAAATCTAAGTTTCTACTAATCTATCTTAATGTATAAGAGCGGAATGTGTCAAAAGGACTTAACTGTCCTCTACTGACCTCAGGTGACACTGGTTAACACTCGACTCACACCTGTGAGCAAAGGGTAGCTAAATGATATGCCCCTAATGGTCCTGAGATTCTTCATGGGGATGATCAGGGTGGGTTGGGAGCAGAGCTTCGTCACGTACTCTTATCGTTTGAGACTTCTTGATAGAAATATATGCTTTCATAAGATCTGAAATAAATGAGTCTTATAATTGGCAGGCACCATTAAGAACACTGATAATGAGATTCCCAAGCATCATCCCTGTGAAAATTAGCTCTGTGATGGAGAAGGGCTTTCCTGGAGCTCAACTGAAGCACATTCTCAGTTTTGTCCCCCAAAGCATGCCACTGAGAGGGAAGAAGGAACCCAAGAGATAAATGTCCTCTTTTACTTTTTATCTGGTTGATCTTCATAATACTGCCAAATATATCCTAGAAATAGATGAATTCAGTCAAATCTATCCTAGAAAAATACGAAGATCTTTTTGATAGAAAGCTAACTTTCCCATTATAGTGTTGTTCTCAGGGACCATAAAATCTTAAAATGTTGTGTCATGTTCTTAGCTGACATGATAATGGTGAAGTCTCTTAGGTGCTTCCTCATGCCCTAAGGTTAGTTTTACATTGACTCAATTTTAGGATACTCAGATTGAAGTTAGCATTTGGATTGCTATGTGGAAGCTAGGGTCATTGTGAGGGAACTAACAAAGTCTGTGGACAGATGTTCCATTTTATTTTAGTTACTTCTTACTGTTGTTTAGAATTGGGGAAAATAGAAAATGTTTTTTAAGAAGCTGTTATTTGAATTTTCCCCAATAGGTCTTGCTTTTTGAGACTATACAATTTTTGAGGGCAGGTATGTTTTAAAAAATGTAAATGTTACTCTCTTCTGGATCCCGATGCTGTGCCTAATACTAGAAGGTAATGGCCAAAACTGTTCTTTCTACTAACCCTTTCAAATAATGTGGTAGTTTCTATAGTCATTAGTTTGAAGATAAATGCAACTTAGTGCAAGCCTGACTGGCCAGGGAAATATTTAATGTTAGCATTCTTGAAGCACAGTGGCTTAGAGTCAGTCATTATAAACAAGGAGGTAATCCTTGGAAGCACTTGTTGCATTTCTCTTTTTGCAGTTCATTGGCGCCATTGTTATTGGAAATGAAAGAATGTTTGACACTTCTGGAAGTAAAAGCCATTAGAAGTTTTATTTGTCTGAGAGGATCTACAGCATTGCTTTTCTATAACCTGAAGATATGTAGTGAAACATGTTTACAAAAAGCCTGACTCCATGCTTGGTGGGCTTTTCTTGGAATGGCAGCTAGTACTTTGCCAGTCCCAGAATGTAAAATTCAACCAATTTTTCTGTATAGCAGATATCCTGATTGTTTTAGTCTCATTCTGTTTCAGAGCTGCTTTGATTGCAATGCAAAAATCAAAGCACTGCCATGTTGGTGAGTCTTTTGAACTCCCCATTGAGCATTAAATAGTGTGGTAGGTAACCACAAGCTTCAAGCTCAGTTATTACCATGATAATCTTTTGAGAGTGGGTGATTATGGTAGCACATTGTTTTCTTGTCAGTGGCTTTCTCTTAGGTAGCTGCTCAGAGCTTCATTTGACTCATGTAAATTTTAAATTCCGTTTCATGGTTTGCAGGGGAGCAGAGAGCAGCCATGTATCTTCTGCCCTGCTCTCCGAACCGCATGGTGTTTGAAAGAAAAGAGCAATATTTATCCAGAGAGCAGTGATACCTTATCTAATTTGCCACTTCTTTCTTCCTTTCTAAATCATTTCATCTTCCCGTGCCTGCATTCAAGCACATATCTTCCACTTACACGGCAATGACATTGCACAACGCGGCATCTACTAATCTATCTAAACCGTCTCAGGGACTGTACCAGTATCACTGGAATTCCAGGTGCATGTGCTACCGCACAGTAAATTATGTGGGACTCAATTTCTATTCTTTCTTTTTGTTTGAATCCTTACTACCCACTGGAGTTTTTTTTTCCTCTCTGATCGACAAGTATGCATTGAGCTCCTACAACGGGTATGTATGAGACATTCTAGCACTAGACTAGAAGGTGAAAATAATTTAAAAAAAAAAGCATATTTGGGGAGGAAAGGCATATTTTGCAAACGTTTTGAAAAGGGTCCTTCGGGGGGAGAAGAAATAGTTTCATAAGGAACCACTGAATGCATTTAATGAATGATGACACTATGGGATTACATTCCCCCAAAATTCAGTTCAGAAAATGAGTGGAACAAAGGTCAGAGTCAAAGTCTCTGGGAGAACATATTACATCATACATTCAGTGTACGAAGAATATTTTTAAGAACTTGGGCTGTGTGGCTCCCTTCAGTTTTCATCATTGGTTTTGCCATTCTATTTGTCTGCTCAGCCTGCCATAACAAAATACCATAGAATGGGTGGCTTAAGTTAATTTTCTCACAGTACTGCAGGCTGGAAATCTGAGAGAGTGCTCCGTGGTTGAGTTCTGCTGAGGGCTATCTTTCTGGCTTGCAGAAGATCATATTCTTGTTGTACGTGTATATGGCCTTTCCTCAGAATGAGTGAGTCCAGTGAGAGAAAGGTCTGATTTTTCTCCCTCTTCTTATAAGGACACTGATCTTAACAGATAGAAACTTACCCTTATGAACTCTTTTTAACCTTAATGACTTCCATACAGCCACTATCTCCAAATACTATCACACTGGGAGTTAATACTTCACCACATGAATTTTGGAGGGACACAGTTCAGTCTATAGCAGCCACTAGTGGGTCTGTCTAGAAAATTATATCCATATAGTAAGATTGTGTCTTAAGTAGGTAAGTAAGTGTCTAGTTGTTGCTCAGATAAGAATCACGTTGCATGGATTTGTCAAATTTTCTTTTGTTTCACTAAATTTTTGCTTTATGTATTTTGAGGCTATGCTATTTAGTGGATACAAGTCTATTTTTATTTCCTAGTGTAGTATTACTTCAACAATCAATTCATTGCTCTCTTTATCCTTAAAAATGATTTTTTTGCCATAACTGTTTGATGTAGTATTTTTCTTGTGGAATTTCTCTATTCCCTAATCTTTTTTTAAATAGAATTTGTTTTTTGAGCAATTAGGCAATTATAATAAAATTGCTATAAACATCTGCTATAGATTGAATGTTTGCTACCCATACCCCATTCATTTGTTGAAATGGTAACATCAAGGTGATGGTATTAGAAGGTAAGGCCTTTGGGTGGTGAGTAAGTGATGAGGACAGAGCTTTCGTGATTGAGATTACAAGAGACCTCATAGAAGCAAGTTTGTTCCTTCTGCTGTGCAAGATTACAGTGAGAAGACAGTTATCAATGAGGAGGTGGGCCCTAAACCAGACACCAAATTGGTGCCTTGATCTTAGAAGTCTCATCTTCCAAAACTAAGAAATTAATGTTTGTTATTTTTAAGCCACCTTATTAATAACATTTTTGTTATAGCAGCCTGAACGAGCTAAGACAGCATCCATGTGCAGGTTTTTGTGTGGATGTAAATTTTGAACTCCTTTGGGTAAACACCAAGGAGTGTGATTCCTGGATCGTATGGTAAGAGTATGTTTAATTTTATAGGAAACTGCCAAACTATCTTCCAAAATGGCTGTGCTATATTGTTTTCCCAACAGCAACGAATGAGAGTTTCGGGTGCCAGCATTTGGTGTCCGTGTTCCAGATTTGGCATTCTAATAAGTGTAGAGCTGTCTCTCATTGTTTTAATTTGCGTTTCTCTGATGGTATAGGCTGTGGAGCATCTTTTGATGTGCTTATCTGCCATCTGTGTGTGTTCTTTGGTAAGGCTTCTGTAGAGGGCTTTGGCCCATTTTTTAATCAGGTGGCTTGTTTTCTTATTCAAGAATTTGAAGAGTTGTTTCTATATTTTGGAAAGCTCCTTTTATCAGGTGTGTCTTTTGCAAACATTTTCTCCCAGCCTATGGCTTCTCTTTTCATTTTCTTGACATCTTCTGCAGAGCAGAAAATTTTGATTGTAATGGCTCATTTGCCTTTAAATTTCCTTAGTTTAGATGTTCCTCTTGAATGTAGCATACAAGGAGATTTTTTTTTTAATTTAAGTTCAGATTATCTATTAACTGGATATTTCTTCTGTTTGCATGTGTTGTGAGTATAGGTCTACTCTTTATTTCTATCTTATAATTTTGTATATTATAGATCATTTGATTCTTTTATGCACTCTTTTCACACACTTATTTTTTTGGTCAGCTTCTTAAAAATTCCTTTTTTTTTTTCTCTTTTACTAACTTGGGAGATACATATTTTTTATTTCTTTTTTTTTATTGGTTCCTTTTAAATGCTTATCTTGATATTTCACAAAATAAAGTCTCTCATTAATTAACATCCATATTTTTCTTCCAAATAATGCAAATACTTTAGAACTCTTTAATCTCTAGGACATTCTCTTGTTTTATATGAGGTTTCTTTTGTGTTTTAGAAATTTATTATCATTTTATATATGAAATATTTATTTAAGTGTATTCTGCTTATTTACTTCTGTTCTTTGTTCACTCACTATTAATTTTTGCATGTTACACCTTCACTTTCTTATTCTTGAAAGAAATTAGTAGTTCCCTTTGTAATATTCTCCAAGTAGTAAATCCTTGGCCCCCTCAAGCCAAAAGAAATCTTTATTTGGACTTCACTACTGAATAATAAACTGGCTATAGTAAAGTTTATGCTGACAGGTAATTTCTCACAGAATTTGAAGAAACTGCTTTCTGGCTTCTTTTCTTGCTATTAGAGAGATTAATTGTTACATTTATTGTCATTGCTTTGTAGGTCATCTATTTTCTTTGGTTACTTTTAAATCTTCTTTTTGACTTTGATGTTCTGCTGTTTCACGTGACCTGTCTAGGTGTGGCTTTATCTTTTTTTTTTTTCCTATAATATGTTTTGCAAATATGATGATTTACTTCATTTAGCAGTTTCAGAAAGAATTGTAGTTATTATGTCTAGATTTATTTTTCTCTATTCTCTCTATTCTGTTTTCTTGGAACTTGTTAGAGATAAGAACCATTTATTTTGCCCTCTATGTATTTTAATAATTTTATTTTTTACTAGTTTTCCTTTCTGTAGTACAGTCAGTGGTTTAATTTACCTCTCAGGTTTTAATTTAAATTTATTCATTTCTAGAAATAGTTTTTTTTTTTTCAAATATGACTACTATTGTTTTAATAGTGATTTATTTTAACAGTATTGATTTTTTGATTACTTGTTTGACACCATTATTTTAAATATACTTTTAAGAAAGGGGGGCATTGGGGCACCTGGGTGGCTCGGATGGTTGGGTGTCTGCCTTCGGCTCAGGTTATGATTTCCAGGTCCTGGGGTCGAGCCCCATATCAGGCTCCCCCTCCATCTGCCTCTCCCCCTGCTTGAGCCCTCTCTGCCTCTCTCTCTTTCTCAAATGAATAAATAAAATCTTTTAAAAATTAATTAATTAATTAATTTAAAAAGAGGGCATGTAATATGGGAGCGCTGGCTGTTATACGCAACTAATGAATCAATGAACACTGTATCAAGAACTAATGATGTACTATATGTTGGCTAATTGAATTTAAATTGTAAACAAACAAACTTATTTTTAACATTTATCCACTACTTTTTAATCACTTTCTTCAGCTGGGAAAGGAGATAATTGTACCCAACCATTGAGTTACTGTGGGCATTAAATGAATAAATACATACATGGAATATCTTTAGAATATTAGAATAGTGCCTGACACTGAGTAATTCCTCAGTAAATATTGACTGTTGTTATTATCATCACCAGAAATTGTTGGGGGCTAAATCCTCTCTTATTGTTGGTCTGATGAATCTGTGTCTTTATCTCTTTATTTTCTAATTTTGGATTATGGGCTTATTTTAGGGGACTTCATCTGTGGAAATCCTTGGTGGGTTTGGGAACACATTTTTCCAGAATAGGTTTTATATTTGCTTTTGTTAGCTGCCCTGGGGATACTACCAGCCTGGGCTATTGGGGGTTCACTTATCAGAAGTGGTTGGATTTCCCAGAGATAAGGTAGTGTAAATTCTAGCCCTCAACCCTGATGAAGGCATACTGATGGATCAATGCTGATGAAGTCCGGGGATATATGTATTTTGGTACCTGAAGTCCAGGTCAAGATAGAAATACTTCCCCAGCAACTTCATATATTGGTTACGTTTAGCCCATGAAAGGGTGTGGCTTCATGAAATGGCCTCAGTGCCCGGTGCCCTCATCGTGTGGGCCTGAGCATTAATTGTTAACTGCATGTGGCCACAAATGCCCTGGGTAATGGAGCACAGAGCCCAACAAACTGCCTATGGGCGGTGGTGGCTTCTGTCCAGAGGTGACTGCTCTTTTTTTTTTTTTTTTGAGAATGTGAGTAGACAAAGTCAGGTGCGTGTTTTAGAAAAATCACCATTACAGCCACCTTGTGATGGAGTGTAGGCCTAGATGATATAAGTTAGGAGACTAAAGCAATAATCTGGTAAAAAATGATGAGACCTTGAAACAAGTTGGAAGCAGAGGGGAGCAAGTAGAGACTGTAAAGTAAGAGAAGCCTCAGGACTTTGTTAACGATTTTGAGAGTAGTGACAACAGATAAGAATATCGAGTAAGAAAATGTGGAATACCGAGTGAAAAGTACCCGGTAGGACTCTGATGTTTAAGGAAGGATCAGGATAAGAGGATCCGGCCAGAGAGACTGAGGAGGGACAGTCAGAATGACAGAAGGGAAAGCAGGAGGGGAAGTGATTTAAGCTTCTTTTCATAAAAATTTAAGGCATTACTGTTGAATTATGACTTATGCTGACCATCTATTTGACTAAATGTGGCCTGATTTCGATACTGGAGCAAGTTCAATAACACAGAGATCCATCACCTGAGCTTGGGATGATTCACACGAAAAGCTGGCCGGGAATGAGAAAATGGAGGCATCTTTTTAAAAGCTTTTCAGAAATGGATCTTTCTGATTGTCATTTTTCCTTCTGCCTGACTCATAATCCTACTTTCAGAATTGAGAAGGCGATAATCTCCTAAGAAGTCACTTGAACCTTAGGAAAGGGGCTCTAGTACTCAGTAAGCACCTTGCTGATGTCTAGTCCTAGCATTTTAGTGTTGCTACTTGAGATAGGATGTGTAACTTTTCTGAATATATGTATTTTAAATGACTGATCTTTGAACTTAACTTATGAAATATTCTGAAAAGAAATTACCTTATTTGTGTATGTGTGTGTGTTTTAACTAATCTGGCTAATTAAGTAGTCTTGACTTCTTATTTTCTTCCAGAACTTGCAAGAATAGAAATTTTTTTTGTTCTTGGAAAACCATTTCTGATGACTGTTCTTGATCACCGTTCTTCCAAGACATTTGGTTGTATTTTGAGAAGCAGAGGAATGTCTCGCTTTGTCTGTCGGAGCTGCTGTAACAAATACCACAGACTAGGTGGCTTATAAACAACAGAAATTTATTGCTCACAGTTCTGGGGACTGGGAGTCCAAGGCCAGGGTGGCAGCGTGCATGAGGGCCCTCTTCTGGGTCACAGTCTTTTTGTTTTCCTCACATGGTGGAAGGTGCTGGGGAGCTCTGTGGGATCTCTTTTAAAGAGAACTAATCCCATTCATGAGGTCTCCACCCTCATGACCTAATCACCACCTCGAGACCCTTCCTATGAACACCACTATCTTTGGGGTTTAGGACTTCAATATATGAATTTTGGGGAGACACAACTTTCAAACCATAGTAAGGAAGGAATGCTAGTTTTTAATCTTAAGTCAGATCCTTTGCTAGTAACTCCAAACTGCACAGGAAAAAACATTCATTTATTGAAACGTGCATCCTATAAGGACTAATTTTTTTAGCTGAATTAAATGAATGCACAACAATGTAGAAAAATTTCAGACTCAGGCTACTGACACGAAGACAAAGCTCACAAGAGACTGAGGTAGACAACGAGATGCCAGTTCATTTATTGGCAATGTCTGTGAGAGGGACCAGAGATGCATGTTAGACTTTCCATTCTATTTTCTCTCTCTTAGCAAGCTGAATGGGAAGCCACAATATCAGAAGAACGTGTAGCAAGGTTGTGATCAAACCTAGAGGTCAAGTTACATAATGCTAATATTTAATTGTGTTAGCTTTTGAGAGTCTTTGTATTCATAATTAGTATATACATGCAACTCTGATGAAATATTCATGATGGCTTGTCAAGTACCTCTCCTCTTGTTTATTTTTGTGTGTGTATGTGTTTCCATAACTGATTAAGTCACTTTCTAATGGATTTTTAAATTTATATGTAGTGTGTTATATTGTACATTTAAATATTCATTTATACATTGTCTTAGAGACTAGAATGTCAGCTCCATGATTCTCTAGAAGAGGGATTAGGAAACTTCTTCTGTAAAAGGCTAAGTAATAAATATAAATAAACTCTGCCATTGTTGTGTAACAGCAGCTGTAGGCCACTTGTAAATAAAATTTTATTTATAAACGCAGATAGTGGGTCAGATTTTACTAACCTCTGTTCTAGAATAGTGTCTGGCACATAAGAATTAAAAAAACCACAAATACACACACAATGTCTGGAATAAATGAATCAAGATATTGTTACCATTACCACCACCACCACCACGACCATCATCATCATCATCGACTACGTTTGTTCAGGGATTATTAAGTATCTGGCACTGTGCTAAGTGATCCATGTGCATTTTCTCATTTAATGTATTTGTCAGTCCTACGAAGTCCTGCAAATGAACAAAAGCCCAAAATAGCATGGCTTATATAAGAAAGAAGATTATCTTTTTGCATGTATATGGAGTTTAGTGTAAGCAATCAATCCAGTTTGTTGACAGCTGTAGTATTATAAGGCGTCCTGGTTCATTCTGTTTTGTTGTTCTGCCATCGTTATCCATGCGTTTCCTCTCAAGGGCAAAATGACTGCTCATACCTAGTCATCACATATGATTCCAGCCATCAGAAAGAAAGAAAAGGGTGAAGTGTAGTTCTCCCTTTCTCTTTATAGAGACCTTCTGAATTTGCACATACCTTTTGTGCTTCGTCTTATTTGCCAGAACTTACCTCCCATAGCCACACTTCCCTGCAGAAGAGGGTGGATATTGTTGCATATAATTCAGGCAACCTTGTGTTCAATTTAAAATCCGAGATACTAATATTAAGAGGATGGGTTGGGACAAATAATGGGAGTTAACTGATAGTCTCTGCCACAGTTGGAACATCATTATTCCTATTTTTTGGAGAAGGAAGCATAGGCATAGGGAGGTTCAGTAACTTGCCCAAGGTAAAGAATTAGAGGAGCACAGATTCTAGGCGAACAAACCAGGTCTCTGGGAACTTTGAGCCTTCCTGTGTTAGAAGCCATTCTCTCCCTTCAGGGAGACTTGATCTTTTCTGGCCCCTTATAGGTTGTTGTTTTAAACTTTACTCTCCATTGGAACTTCATTTCCTTCAAGTGTTTTAATATCACTTTAGTGTTACCTTGACTATAATATGCATAAGTTATCTGAATTGAAACATTTGGTTTTGATGTAATTTACCCACTGAGGTATACGTGATGGTAAATTTCTAAAGGGCACTTTACAAGAAGGGCACAGTGGAGAGGAGACAGGTCGATGGTACCCAAATCATGATCACGGTGCCTTGGGGCCACAGTGCCAACTGTGGGATAGTATGTTCATATTTGCGGTAAATCATTTTGCAAAAATTTTGTGATGAATATTCTCTGTTTAGAAGAAATTTAATGAATAATGGGGTCATAAGATAATACAACCATTATTAATAGTGATAAGAAAATTTTGTATTTCTCCATTCTTAACTAAAATCATCAGAAATTCAAATTGCCCTTTCCGATTTTTAGACTTAGGTTTTCAGCATACATCAAGAACCTAAAGACTTTCAAACGGAGACTAACAACCATTATCTCATCTGGTGGTTGTATAGCTCCTGAAAGTAGAATATTCAAGGAAACGACCTTTTAACTAGATCAAAACTTTGTTACATTTTTTTTTTCTCCAGCTTGGATTTATTTTTGCTTTTACCGAAACGATGTTATCATTTATATACTAATTTCTGGCAAAAGCTTACCATTTTATATTAAAAATTCTCTATGGAGTTATTTCTACATGAATGGCAACAGAGGACCCCTAAAAATCTGTCATACCGAATAATAATCCCTTTCCTTGTTAGAGTAGCTGTCAGAGCGCAGCTCTCACTGCCTGAAACTTCAGAGCTGTAACCATGCTTACATGCATTTTGCACATATATGGTCTTGGTTATCGGTATGTCATTTAAACAAGTGGTATGGAACTGATTTCTGAAAACAGAATCCAGTTTTTGTTGTGGAATTTCGTTTTGATATTTCTAAATTAAGGAGCAGTTTCAAAGCAGGAATGTTTTCTTACTTATGTTAGATCCTAGGGACTGAGTACAGAGGCCGGTCCTTGGACATGTATGAGTAAATAGTATTCACTTAAGTAAATGAAATGAAAAAGAAGATTTCTGGGGCGCCTGGGTGGCTCAGCCATTAAGCATCTGCCTTCGGCTCAGGTCATGATCCCAGAGTCCTGGGATCGAGCCCCACATCGGGTTCCCTGTTCGGCGGGAAGCCTGCTTCTCCCTCTCACACTCCCCTTGTTGTGTTCCATCTCTCACTGTCTCTTTCTGTCAAATAAATAAATAAAATCTTTAAAAAAAAGAAAAGGAAGATTTCTTATCTGGTGTTAAGATGATGTATACAAAATACTTGTCTTTCTTAAGATTCTTTACTAAAAAGACATATAATATATGTGACTAAAAATTAGTATTTAAAAATACAGTATTTCTTTTATATTTGTCCAAAATCTTAGTACTGCAATAAAGTTAAATATCAAAAAGGTCATTTATTTATGTCAAGTATATAAACCCTAAGATGACTGTTCTTGATACTATGCAAATGCCTTGTGTTTTTAGAAATATTTATTTTTTTATTGCTCAGTCATCAACCAGAATTACGCTCTTTTATATTTGGCTGGTATGTATGTTTAATTGGAGGTAGCCTGCATGTTGAAATTCTGAGGACCATTTTCACCAAAGCACTGTTTCATTCTGATTAAGCCTCATTGTATTTTATTCTTGCTCAAGGAGTATCCTGCCCTCAGTCCTGTTTCCTTTCACCTCTTGGTCAAAGAACTGCATCATTTTGTAGTGAGAAGAGTACATTAAAAAGCACAATAATAATAATAATAATAAATGTTAATCAAAAAACTGCATGTGTCTTTCTGATTGTGCCAGTGTTGTGGTATTCAATTATGCAATTTTCATTGGCATATTAATCATCTTTTCAACAAACAAGCCAGCGTTAATTAAAGCAAACCATGGATAAAGACATGTTGCCGGATCATCATTCCGTTTATCACAGTGCACAGGCTGGCCGTTAAGTAAATTCCAGACTGTGAGATGAATTTCAATGTTGGCTTCATCTTTTTTGTTGTTGTTGTTGGAGTTTGAATGCAACTCATCTAACAATAATAACAACAAACTTCAGTCTTCACAAGAGAAAGATGAATTTGTTTGTAATTAATGGCAAAGAAAGAGAGATAGAATAGCTACATGTTTCATATGTGGAATTAGGCTATTTACGACCAAATAATTTTTGAAGATTTTCCATTTTTTCCTTTAACTCCAAGTCCCAGAAGGACAGGGCTGAATAGCAAATTTGTTTCCTTATATCTACCTTGCAAAAAATATTCTTTGGTAGAGAGTGAGTGTTTGTAGTTTATGTGCAAAAATCAGTATTTTTGTAAAAAGAATATATCATGATGGGTAATATTTAAACATTTTGAATTTAAATCCTTGAATTTTAATTAAAATAAAATAGTTGTTGGAAATACAACACAAGCCATCACACTTTCTATATTCCATGCTCAACTACAGTGTCCTTCAGCTTTTGTTATTTTAGGCTTGTTTTCAGTTCCCCTTTATAAGTATTATAGTAGATCCAGTCTTTGTCAAAGTGTGCACATACCAACAATAATCATCATGGAAGGGGATAAATCAATTTAACAGATTGTGTTGGAACAAAGAAAACCAAATATGTTTGCTATTTTACTATATACTCGTAAGCTCCACATGAGAAAATAATTTTAATTAATCTTAAAACAGTAGTCTCCACAAATGTATCCATTGTTTGTGCTTCTTAAAAATAATAACATTTCCACATGCTAATTAACTACATGTCAACTACATATATGTTTCTCCAACCTTAAGCATTTTGACACCTTGTACTGAAATTCCACCACAGGTCATTCCTGCCTGAGTCCCAGGTTTCCTCTAATACTGTAAAAACTAGTATTAATCTTTTAAAATATGTGAAACTGGAAAAACATTATTTTATACAAAATAGTATTTATACATTCATTTCACTTTTTAATTAACAATAATAATACATATGTGTTGGAAAAATTATTTGTGGGGAAACATGATCTACAAAATATTTGTAAAATACAACAAAAGTAAGAAATATTTCACTACCATCAGAGTAAATAAATATTGTGAGATTTTATTATTTGCTTATGACTCTCTTCAGCTCATGGCAATAATTGTATTTTTTTAAATAGTGTTGTTGAGTGATAAATGTAACAGTACAAATAAAATTCCTGGCATATGATAAGCCCTCATTAAATGATGCTGATTAGTAATGATTGTAATTAGATGAGAAACTTCTGTTATGAAATTAATGTAAATAAATATAAGTGAGAATTTTTATAGATTTTATAATTTTCAAATACAACCTATATTTGTGGCACTGCAACGAAAAATATAATATACAAATATAAAGTCATTAATGCCCTACATTCAACTGTTGGTGATGCTCAGTGGATTTGCTTCCTAATTTTACGTGGCACTTTGTGCATTTTTTAATTGACTCAGTTTTCTTAGACTCTGAGTTGACTTAAGACCTTAATCATTTCCTTTTGGGGGAAGCAATATTTATAAAGAAGTGATATGGTAGGAGTTAAAGGTGTTTAAATATATCCTGCTTTGAAAATGCTGTAAATCTAATTATTTTCTCTTAATGACTTCCATTGCAAAGTAAAAGTTAGTTCTTACAGAATATAGGTTGATCCTAAGATTTCTAGTTAGTAGTTTGGCCTCATATGAGGCTCTGAGCTGCTTTCCTTCTCAGCATCCCAAAATTTAATATAGCAGCTGCTTTGTGTACAAAGAAAACCCTATGATTCTTGGAGGTGCTGATCTGTGCTAGAAATTCTGGCAGTGGGATATAGAAAGGATCAGAATATTTGGAAAAGTAAGTGATTATAAGTGACAATTATTTCCACATTAAACTCTGGAAAAAGATGAAGTCCCTGTTCTTTCACAATTTATGCCTAGAGATTTGGACAATCTTCTTACCTCATGCTACATGGCATACACTGTGAGCCTTATGAGAAGTATTTCTTTTGCTCCATTCATGACGTCACCTGATGATGTCATGCTAAGGCTGTGATAGACACATACAGATTATAGATGTGCTTATCCCATCTTCCCACCTTGGCCTCAGTGCCACTTGGCAGCATTAGCTACTCTGACCCAAAGTGATATTCCAAACCATCACCTTTTACTGCAAGCCCTAAACAATATTGTGTCCAATAGATAGACCTTTTGGTAGACAGACGAGTAGTTAATGTGTCCTCTGATTTATATATTACATTACTTCTAACTACAGTTCTTTGCCTCTCTTTTTCTTTATACCCTCTTTAGAGAGGGTTCTCTATAGCAACCCTTCTAGAAATTATCCCCGTATTTCTTTCTGCTGTATTTTCTCCTATTTACCCACATGGTATGATAACAAACTTCTCAAATATATGAATTATCTTGCCCACTAAATCCAAGGGCCACTTATTCCTTAATTTATCCAACCTCCAAAACAACTATCTCCGTACTGTTCTAGCTGTCCTCTTTCTCATCCACTTGAGACCCCAATGTTGGTGTTCCGTAGGATTCTCTTCTCAGCCCAAGCTGCTACTTAACCCTACACATTCTGTGATCTCACCCGTATCTAGGGCATCACTAGGACTGTAACTTCCAAATCCAAATCTCTATCCCAGATCTCACTTCTAGGCTGCTCCTGAAAAAAATAACTCCCAGCTCATCTCAGACACAACATATCTAAGACTGAGTTTAGCAATTTCCCTTCCAAATCAGTTTTGCACTACACTTTTCAGTGAGAACCACCACCATGTATCCATTCCCAAAGCTTAAAAAGCATGGTGTCATCCTTGAGTCCTGACTATCCCCCTTCCACTAGCAATCCCCATTCAAATTCTGCAGAAGGTTTTTTTTTTCCCCCCTCTCTTCTCTTGACTCTGTCTCTGTCCCCAGTGCTTTTGCCTTCGTAAGGGCCCTTTGAATTTATTATGTGGGACTACTGCCCTGTCCCCTACTTTCAGGCCTTTCCATATGCCCTTTACCTAAAAAGTCCTCTCATTGCTTCTATATCTGTGACCCTTCACATTGCCCCCCAGTGAGATATCTAGGTCAGGAGTTTTCAAAATGTGGTCTCTGGGTTAGCAGCCACAGCATCACCTGGAAATGTGTTAGAAGTGTAAATTCTTGAGATCTACTGAATCAAAATGCTTGCAGGTGGGACCACACCATTTAGGCTTTTAACAAACCCTCCAGGGAATCCAGATGCATGTCAAAATTTGAGAACCATTGACCTTAGCTAGTAGTTAGCAAACTTTTTGTGCTTAGATTCATATAGTAAATATTTTAGGCTTTGAAGGCCAGGAGGCAAAATAAAAAATATTATGTGGGTACTTATATTATAATGGGGGGGAAGTCCACAAAATTTTTATCGATGATACACAAAATTTTGTTTATGGACACAGAAATTTGAATTTCATATGATATCCATGTATCATGAAATATTTTCCTTTTAAAACCATTTAAAAATATAAAAAAACATTCTTAAGGCTATATTCCTTGTGTGCAGTAACTACAGCTTATTAAATTATATATTGTCAGCAGAAAATACTCCACCTGGCTCAGTAGCCATTTGCTCAGTGGATAAAGGAAAAGTATACATTGGAGGGCAGAACATGCCATGTGTTTTGTGAATTCTCCATTAATTTATTTGATATGTTTCCTAATTTTAAGCCATTTTCTTTTGTTTGTGGGAATTCATTTATTAACTAGAATATAATAGTAATAATTATAAATAGCCATATGATTGAATTCATTTTATTCATTTCTTCTCCCCCTTTTAAGAACACCTCCATTTCCGCTCACCCTATGGGCTGCAACAGCTGCAAGATAGGCGGTTTTTATGCAAGGTGCCATGTTTTCAGTTACTATTTCATGGTTTTGTTGCTGAGGAAGGAGAGGAAATGGACCCTGAGTCTCTGCCACGCATGGGGTTTTTACTTCAGGTTGTTTTCACTCCTGAGAAACTTCTGCCACCAGTTATAATGTTCTGCTGAACCTTTTAGTCACAGCTCATCTGTTTTGATCACACTGCGATGTTTGTTTAACTTTTTATTTTGAAATAATTTTAGGCTAACAGAAAAGTTGCAAGAACAGTACAGAGAGTTCCTGTACACACATTACCAGCCTTCCCTAATGTTACCGTCTTGCATAACCATATTAGGATTCTCAAAAGCAAGAAATTAACATTGATACAATGCTATTGGCTAACCTACAGACTTTATTGAGATTTCACAGTTTTTTTTTTCCAACTAATGCACTTTTCCTCTTCCAAGATCTGCGCCACAATTCCACACTGCATGTGCATTTCATAGCTCCTTATTCCCATCAGTCTTTCCTTGTCTTTCATGACACTGCAGAGTGGTGTTCAGTTATCTTGTGGAATGACTCTCAGTTTGGGCTTGGCTAATGTTTTCTCATGATTAGATTGAGGTGATGCATTTTTGGCAAGAATACCAAGAAAATGATATGGTGCCTTTCTCAGTGTATCATGTCCAGAGTGGTGTTCAGTTATCTTGTGGAATGACTCTCAGTTTGGGCTTGGCTAATGTTTTCTCATGATTAGATTGAGGTGATGCATTTTTGGCAAGAATACCAAGAAAATGATATGGTGCCTTTCTCAGTGTATCATGTCGGGTGGCACACAATGTTGATATCTCTTATGATTGGTAAGCTGAACTTGATCCCTTGACTAAGATGATAGGTGCAGGCCAAGCATTGTATTTAAGGTGTGATCCCCCATCATTTGAAATGCCTCTTAAGGCATTTTGGTATCAAACCTAACCCTGAATAACGTAATATATAATAAAGTATGATGTCAACAGTTAGCAAAGGGATTTTTTGGATAAAAATAAAATAATTAAACAAAAGGCTAAATAAGAATTTGGTATCATGGGGTGCCTAGGTGGCACAGCGGTTAAGCGTCTGCCTTCGGCTCAGGGCGTGATCCCGGCGTTGTGGGATCGAGCCCCACATCAGGCTCCTCTGCTATGAGCCTGCTTCTTCCCTCTCCCACTCCCCCTGCTTGTGTTCCCTCTCTTGCTAGCTGTCTCTATCTCTGTCAAATAAATAAATAAAATCTTAAATAAAAAAAAAGAATTTGGTATCATTGCGCTATTGTTTCAGACACCTGGTAGTGAAAAAAAATGGAAATGTCCTGCCAACATGTCAAGGCATAGCATGATTTAAGTTGCACTAGTTTCCTAACCATACTTTGTTCAGATTGAAAAAAATAAAAAGTGTGCATCCCAAATTACTCTTTTTACTTCAGAATTGTGCTTGAAGGAAGGAAGAAGATTATAAAAGCAGAAGCTTAGTAATTGATAGAGCAGTCACTGAGAAGAGTTTCGTTAGAGTGGATCCATGCTAGGAAATTGAGTGCAAATCCTGAGCCTCCATTTCACTATTATATATTAGAATACTGAAAGAATAACAAAAATACTCTTGATTTGAAGGTAAACTGATAATAATTTAAAGTGTTCTTTATATATTTACATATATAATAGGTATATGGAATAATCTTGATAATGAAACTGGTATTATTGATAGAGTTTTCCATAGAAATTCCACTTGATTTTCTTTTTATTAGCTTCTTCATTACATGTTTATTGACCACCTACTGTGTAGCCAGTGTGGTGCCAGGTTCTCCTGTTTCCTCTTAGAAAAGCAGAAAAGAATTCCTGGAGAAGAACTAAGAGCATCTTATACCATAATATACTTTGCACAATTTCCAATTTAGCTATTAGTTTTTTGTTGTTTATTTACATAGCTGTCTTTTCTCTAAGCCTCCGCCTTCTCATTTTTATGTACCAGACATCTGTTCTTAATACAGTTAAATCCCTGGAAAAAGGAGAAAGTTAGCAGCAGGGAGATGTGGAGAGAGGAGCATATGCAAAGGTATGATGTTAAGAGAAAGCATGGCGTTTTTGGGAACCTGTACACAATGAAAGGACGTGCAGTGAAATTGGCGGAGTGGACAGGGGAATGAATAAGAAGCGCCTTGCATGCTATGCAAACGAATTTAGACTTGTTCTGTAAGTGATAGGGTTGGGAAGCCGTTGAGGCCAGCCTGCTAGTATCTTTTTTTAAATATTTTATTTATTTATTTGAGAGAGGGGGAGAGAAAGAGAGAGAGAGAGAGAGAACGGGCTGGGGGGAGGGGCAGAGGGAGAAGCAGACTCCCTGCTGAGGGGGAAGCCTGATGCAGGACTCTGGGCTCCATCCTGGGACTTTGGGATCATGACCGAGCTGAAGGCAGACACTTAACCGACTGAGCCACCCAGGTGCCCCCCACCCACCAATATCTAATTAGCTCATAGAGAGGGTAGTGAATTTCAATAATAATAGTGCAGCCCAGTTTCTGGATTCTTGCAGGCACTGGGCCATGCAAGTCAGTAATAAGTTGGGAGGTGTGAATTAGAAAGTGTAGGAAGAGAGATGCCTCTTCACATCTGAGCACGTAGTCAACTCCAGGAAAAATGTAAACTAGGCATGGTTTGCTTTGGTACACTGTCTCCTCTGCCCTTCCTGCCTCTCCCTGCTCCTGTTCTCCACCCCTTATCCCATCTCTTCTCCTGCCCCCAAGACCTGGCTGCTACACAAATACCCCCTACTTTCTTTCTACCGCAATTCAAAGAGCACAGCTTTCTGCTAGATCCCAGAAAGAAAAATGGAAAAGGTGGGATGACTGATAATCACACTCTGAGACTTTGTTCGCTTTTATAAAGATAATGTTTGCAAACCAAAGTGAACTTATAGTTGGTGGAATTTCAGGCAGTAATTGCCATAAATTGGAATAAAATATATCTGAAAGTGAGAAAGGAAATTCTAAGGATTTCATAGAAGGGCAAGATTCCAAGATCAGATTCCCTAGCTGTCTCTGTTTTCCACTTTGCGTTCTTCATTCTTCTTCCTCTTTTTCATATCCCACAGATAATCTAAAAGCTTAAATTTTATTCTGTAATATTCATTTTTAATCCCTCGCACCATATATCAGTTGCCGTATTTCCAGCCAAAATTAATTGGCTAAGAAGGCTATCTAGGAGTTTTCACAAATGGCAGTTGTAAGAACAGAGAGAAGGAACTTTTTGTGGGGGAATAGGTGAGGATGGAGGAAGTTTGCAGTAGGGGTGATTAGAAATGTAGTGTTTGCAGTTACAAGATTAGAGTCAAGGCTTCTTCAGAGTCATCATGAAGCCTTTCTCACATGGAAATTTGGGTAAAAAATACAATCGTTTGCAATTCCAAATCGCCAGATAATCTTGGATATATTTTGTTTGGCATTAGGTTAAATGACTGTTGCCTACATAATAAATTTATTTATCCAAGACTCTTCAATTGCAAATTTTAATTTTCATGAACTATTTTCTGTATATTATTGAATAAATATTCAAAACTTTTGTTACAGTGTGAGGTTATAATTGTGATAATTTAGTAATTTCTCCCTTATGGTACCCTTCGTGATCCAGTAAGTTGCATGTTACTTAGCCTGCAGAGTAGCGTGCCATGTGTCAGCATCAGAGGAATATGTCTTTAGAAATTATTGATAGAATATTTTTTTAAACATAAGATAAGGAAGTATCCTGCTCAAATTTAAGAATAAACACAGATTGGTTGAATGTCAGTATAAACCAAACACTTAAGAAATATTTCTAAATAAAGTGAGTGTATGGCATTTTTATATTTACAACTAAATGAGGTGTCATTTCTGGCCTGAATCCACATTGTATATCTTCCATAATTTTTTTTCTAAGAACAATAACATTACTGATGGGTGAAGAATTTTGACAGCTATTAAAATGAACAACTATATTGATTTTTTTCCTGGATAACAAAAAGAAAGAGACA
Organism: Ailuropoda melanoleuca; assembly: GCF_002007445.2. NCBI lineage: Eukaryota > Metazoa > Chordata > Mammalia > Carnivora > Ursidae > Ailuropoda > Ailuropoda melanoleuca. The sequence goes on from NC_048226.1 coordinate 72,264,253, forward strand.
AGTTTTGGTTTTAGGAAGTGAATAATATATGGGTTATTGGCTGAATACATTGTAATATAAACTTAAATTAAATTGTATTGTATTTAAAAAAGTATAATCACAAACACATTCTGTCTAAACATTAAGCTATGGTTGCTTTTTAATAATTTCTGTCTTACAAATCCCATTGAAGTATTTGCATCAATAAAAGAATACTTACTAATGCTTCAGTTAAGATACTCATTAGAATTTTAATTTGGAGAACCTTGATACAAACAAAAGCTTAGGATAAGTATATATAGCTANCTATATTGATTTTTTCCCTGGATATAACAAAAAGAAAGAGACAAGTTTTGGTTTTAGGAAGTGAATAATATATGGGTTATTGGCTGAATACATTGTAATATAAACTTAAATTAAATTGTATTGTATTTAAAAAAGTATAATCACAAACACATTCTGTCTAAACATTAAGCTATGGTTGCTTTTTAATAATTTCTGTCTTACAAATCCCATTGAAGTATTTGCATCATTAAAAGAATACTTACTAATGCTTCAGTTAAGATACTCATTAGAATTTTAATTTGGAGAATCTTGATACAAACAAAAGCTTAGGATAAGTATATATAGCTAATACTTTTTTAAAACTATGAAGGCTGATGAAATGGAAAAAATAAAGATTAAAAATTTATTCAAAATTTGTTAAGCATCTGTTTGCTTCTAGAATTATTGTTTCCAGAAAAAAAGTTAACAGAAATTTAAGAGAAAGTGATTCATTAATACAAATGATCAAATCTGAATTTGTAAAGACAGTTGTCACTGTACCAGTTTCCAACCCTCAGAGTTTTCCTATTTCCTTCCAAAGATGTTCTAGCAAGGGCAATTATTTGGTTGTGTAATTCAAACAATATGAATTTACTTTTCACTATGCATTGATGATTGAGCTGTAAATTTTCAGCAACAAGACAATTTATATAAGCTTTGTAAAACAAATAGCTTATTTTATTAAATGATATTTTAATCTAAACACCGTTCTCTGTAAAAAGTGGGTAAAAGCATACATAACGTTGGGGCAAGAGTTAAAGAAATTGAACCACTTAGGACAATATTATACTTAAAAATTGATTCATATAACTAAATATTAGTAATTATATATATATAATTAGTAATTATATATATAATATTATATATATATTATATATATATCCCTCTCAAGGCCATATTTTCTATCGCCCTGAAGAATGTCACAGTTTACTTATATATAGTTCCTGTGGGTTCTGCTTATTTTCTGAGACTTTTTAGATGTCTTGAGACTTACAGCTTTATAAATTTTTTTGCTATGAAAAATTCTGGATTGCTTTAACTCTTCTAACTGCTTTTGTTTTAAATGCAATTTATTTCCTATACTCTAATCTCTTATTTTATTGATACAAAGTGCTGTTTTACTTAGCTGTGGGAATAAACAAGTTGTACTCTACATCTAATTTGACATAGATTAAGACAAATCTGAACTTTGCCACCAGTTCTGTTGACTTTCAGTGTATCCCTTCTAGGAAAGAGTCATCATCTTGTTGTTTTTGTATTTGCTATTTCTTGACTTTAATTTCATTGCAGCTACCATCTTCTTTTTTATATCATAACTTTATTTGCAATAGATTTAATTAACTTCTTTTCAGTTTATAATTTTGCATTTTATCTGTATAAACTATATTGCAAAAGGCCTTTCTCCTATATTCTTTTGAAATTTTCAAACGTGCTAAATTAGTAAAACTAAGAATGCTAATTTAATTAATTTAATTTGAATTAATTAATGTAATTTAAATTCAAAAGAACACTAATATATCCCCTTGTTTTCTGGTTAATCACCATTATTTATGCCATTATGCATCAAAGTTTACTATATATAAAATAAATATGCATTTTTACTTATATTAAGAATGAAAGGATGACATGAAATAAAAGTTTAGGTGAAAATAGATATTGACAGTAAATGTACAGCAAATTAAATGTGTAATATTAAAGTAAGATGGCTCCTCAAAAGATAGTGAATGATATATCAGAGAAGAATGATGACTTAGGAAATCTTTTTAAGGACAAGCTTTCTTTGAATAAAACTGGGATTACTCAAGAAAAGTTCAGTTTATAATATGGTAGAGTTAATTATACCCATTTTGAAAGCATACAAAGTGAGATTAGATTAGAAGAGAAAATAAATTTTTTAAAAAAGAGACAATTAAAATGTAGGAATTGAAGATATATGCTAAAGATATTGAAGGGTTGAAACTGAAGTCTTATTAATTATTATGCGGGGAAGCATTAAAAGGGCAGGGAAAAAAAAAAAACACCGTATATGGGAAAAGTAGTGACCATCCTTAAAAAAGAAAAAGAGATAAAAAAAAGACGATTCTGGTAATTATAGACCAGTCAGCTTAACTTTGATACCAAGGCAGATACTAGAGCAAATCATCAAACAATCAATTTACAATCATCTAGAAGAGCAAAAGTTAGTGGGTAGCAACCAACATGGTTTTGTGAAGAGCACATTGTGCCAGGCCAATTTAATTTCCTTCTATGATAGAGTGACAGGCCATGTAGATAAGGGCAAAGTAATAGATGTAATCTATCCGGACTTCAGTAACGCTTTTGATTCCTCTCCACATGACATTCTCATCAACAAGCACAGAAGATATGGTCTAGACCATACTTTGGTTAGTTGAGTACACAGTTGTCTGTGGATTCATGCTCCAAGATTGATTATCAGTTGCTAGTCATCATCCACAGGGGTCCTCTGGATTGGCATATGAGCAGGTTGGTATTATTAATAAGCCCAGTTACATTTCTTTTGCTGAAGATGGAATTGGACTAGCATAGAGGCACATTAAACCAAATCCCTTTTTTACCAAAAGGAGAGAGCCCAACTTTAGCTGCATCTTGTATCTTATGGGCACATCTAAGAGGTGACAGTCCAGGGAATGAATACTAGGTGAAAAAAGTTATCAGTTTTACTCATTGTTCTTCAATCATAACCGTTGTGCCAGGGTGTGTAAGTGGTAAAGATAACTGTTAGTATTCAGATAGGCTCCCTGGGAATAAATTTTCTTCTTAAACTCCAGAGAAAGCATTCTCAAAGAGAGTAACTAGAAGAGAGTAAAAGAAACCCTTTATATTAAACAGGAAAAAATGTTGATATATAATGACCCAAAAGGACTGTATGAAGCACCTTTATCCTGACCTAGATCATATAGATTTGAGAACATTTAGTTTACAGATCATATGATGGTGAGCAATAAAAAAAAATGTTAATAACTTTGTAGATAAGAAAAAATTTCCAAACAATTTTGATACTTTGGGAAAATAGTCTATGGAAAAAACAAGATAAAGGTCATGGGAATGAAGCAGATAAAAGATAGGAAAAAGACTGGGCTGGCTCTTCACATTGGGAACAGGCTCCAAAATATCAGTGAGTGATATTTGGATATCTGTGAGCAGGGTCATGTGATAATACTATTAATGAATTAACAAGAGAGTGCCCTGAAAGCTAAACAGTCTCAGATTTTATTTGTGGAGTGGAAGTATTAAAAACGAATATTTATTAGCTTACATTTCCACTCAATAGTGACAAGCCCTCTTCAAGGAAAGTATTATTTATCTGCATTTTGTAATTCCTCATTGACAGCTATTTGAGTAAAAAAGGTATGTAGTTGTGGAGGGAAACATATTTTTATCAGAACTCACATTAATAATAACCTAGAAAACAATGGATTTTAAGTGATTCAGTGGTTAACCTGACTCTTTCGTTCACAGCAGATGAATCTTGAGGTCGTTTTAGTCACTACAGTTTCTGCTGGGTATTTATCCAGTTTTGTGGCACCATTTGCACCCTCTGATTTTGTGAATAACATTCCTCTGCTGATAGTTGATTACAGCTGCCCTTATTTTAAAAACGTTTGTATTCTGTGGATTCTCAAGAAATAACCAGCAGGGCTTTCTTAGAGATAACTCCCCTAGGATTAAATCCAAGGGAGTGGTTCTTAAACATTTTTCTTCCCCTACTCCCTGAGAGTTCCTGCCAAGAGCACTGCCCATTTCATCCCTCTTAATTGCATACAGGAAGACAGAAGAGGATATTATCATCTTGTCTTTATTTAGTCTAGGGGAACACAAGATTGCTCAGTGAATATGGTCAACTGAGAGTTAGTTGATAAGCAGTGGCAAGAGCAGAGGAGAAATGGAAGAAGTTTTGAGACAGACAAATACTGCCCTTACTATTAACAAGTATGAAGAACTTTGGCTCCATTTCCTGCACATAATTTGGAATTTCCTAGTGATGTGTAGAAAATTACATTTCTGAAATTTAAGAAACTCCTCAAAGAGAAATCGCAGAACTGATGCCATTACAACTTCAGGAGCCTACTTAAATGGAATGTTATTAACCGAAGTAGGGCCATAGTGCTTTTTAACTTGACTCATGTGATATGTTTCTAGTTCCTGACCCCAGTTAAAAAGATTGTAAGTTAAACAGATGTTGATGTGACATGTAGAAATAACGGATGTCGTGACAACGTAAAATCCGTCACTACCCCAGGATCAGTGTATGGATTTAACACATGAACTGGTATAAGGTAACCTCGATCTAACACCATATTAGAATGATTTCTAAGGAGAAATAGATCCTTCTAGTGCTTACGTTAACACACCTTGTTTTTATTAAATTTATTTAGGTTCCTAGGGAAGAGGAAAATTAGGAGAGAACAATTTATAGTATCTAATTATATTTCCTATAAATTAATGTCAGAATAATATTTTCTCATGGTGAATTAATGTAAAATTTCAAAAGGGAAAGAAGTATGAATAAATATTACCAATAATTGCTTTGAAATAAACATATATGACTATGTAAGAATATCAGTCTAATTTGTATGTAGAAAGGGACAGTAGACAGCATAGTACACAGGAAAGAGCACAGGCTTGGAATCACACAGACCGGGGTGTGAATTCTGACTCTCCACCATTACTTAAACTTTCTGAGCCTTAAGTTTTTCAGCTGCAAAAGGAAAGTAATTGCATTTATTATCCAAGGTTGGCTGCTGTGAGAATTAAAAGATGTATATGTTGGAAAAAAAGCAAAGCTCTCCTAATGCCCACACAGAGTAGGTCTGCTATAAATGACTCCATAGTTACTTTGTTAGTGTGCAAAGTACCAGCAAGAGAACTTTTGAAGAACTACAACTTTCAGTCAGATTGATTTGAGTCTACAGAAACACATAGACAACCAGCACATACTGGAATGTTTTAAGCCACTTAGTTTGTCTTCCATTTATTTACTATATAGATAGATGTAAACTCAAAATAATAGTTGTCATAGTTTCCTAATGGAGGAAATTGGTCCCAGCAAATGTATATTAAATGGTGTCTAAAACACATTTTTTTCCTCTGATGACATTCTAGTGAAGTCAGTAAAATCATAATATGATATTTGGCTTTTGCTGTTTTTAGAATTAATCAGATGCTACTTTGTTTCACTATAAACCATGGAAGTAAGAAAGATTCTAGAGTTCTGTAACACCTCAAGTATAGTAATAACTCGAGTAGTAATAACTACTCCTTGAGGAAAATTGATAATGGCTAAAACAATGATTAATCAGTGGTAATCAATGAGATATATATAGCCAATCAATACACAAAAGGCAATAAAATGTCATACCATAAATCTATTTTATGTCCATCATATAAAGAAATTTTAAAGTTTCAAATTCCAATAATAGTAGAATATGACATAAAACGAATGAAGAATGTTTTACCCTGCATTTGACAGAAATATTTTATGGAAGAAGAACATATTGTAACTCTTTCTTTAACTGAATGATATTTCTTAAAACAGGAATAAATCTGTTTCCAAATCATACACAATGAGGAAGCAAAAAAAAAAAAAGTGCCTTCCCCAAAGTCAAGGGTAAAGAAGCAGTGTAAATATCCTGAATAAATGTCATCTCCTCACAGTATTAATAAATGGGGAAATAAAGCATGTCTCTTATCTTTTTTGGCATAATTTAAGATAGTTTATTATTTTAGAGCAGCAAGCAGTGAGCACTTGTTAGATATCATCATTTGGTCACAGATTTGTAAATATATCAATTCTGTGCTGAGAGAAGGATTATCCTCAACCTACTTCACTGAAAATAATTGCAGACATATTCATACCTGTTTTGAACATGGGACTTTCATCAGGTTTTCATCTGTATTCACACACACAGAGTTTACTATTAGGGGTTATTTTCCAAGTGTTTTATAACATGTAACCCTAAATTTTCTCCATTATGAGGTAAAATCATATAATTCAGATTTTATTAAACAAATTAAGTATAATATTTAAGAAGAAAACTACTTTTTATTGTAAACTTTGTCTTTGGCAGCTCCTGAGCCTCTCTCCAAGATAGGTTGCCTTGGGAATATTTTGTTCTGTTGTCTGTTGCTGTCAAGATGGAAACTTGATTGAGAAACATCATTAAATAAAACTTCATGCATTGTATATTATTACTTCTAAGTTGTTTTAAGTAATTCAATATAGATATTAAAAAATAAAAACAGGTAAAATAATAGGGTTGAAGTAGATCCCTTGAAGAGGTATAATAAGAGATAATTTTGGAAGATAGAGAGGAATGAAAGCGGAGGAATCCACCATGTAAGTCAGACCAAGACCCAAGCTTAAAATTCAAACATTTTGCTATTAGTATTAATAAGATGATTTTATACTTTTTAACCGAAGAGATTCTGAATAGGGTTAGCTAAAAGAAAGTTGTATCTATATGCATTAGTAAATACAACATATTCATATCTTAAAACGTATGTGTCTCTGAAATGCTGCAGACCGCATGAATCATTGAGTACAAGTGATCTTGGACTGGGAGTGAAGGCCTATGTCTATCATCAAACCACTTGAGAACTTCCTCGTGAATCCTTTAATCCAAAGATGAGAAAATTAGTTAAGCAATTATCACATATTAGGAAGGAGCTCAGGGTTTGGCTATAAATTCAGACTTTGTATTTAACCAACCCAATAATTTTGGGCAAGTCGGTTAATCCAGTTGAACTGTAATTTGTTTATCATAATTTTGTGGTAATGGTGCCTATCTCAAAGTATTGTGTGTGAAGTTGAAATGTCAAAATATAAGTAACAGTACAGGGTAAACTGTAAAGGATGATATAAATATACTGTGATATTAGGCACAATAAAATAGCTTCATTGGAATACAGAGTAAAAAAAAATGGAATACAGAGTAAAATAAGTAGTGCCACAAAGAATTACACTTAGTTTCATTCTCAATGATGGCAGGAATGTCTTATTTGGTTCTGGGGGAAAAGTTGACTATTGTTTGAAAGGAGAAAACAGTAACCCCACCCACTCCCTCCCATCGCCACCACTTGATCTAATCATAAAACCGAATTCGAATGTATTCTTGAAGGGAAGTGAAACTGATGTGAGTAGGTTGGGTAGATTGCAGTCTCTTTGTGGTGGTGGAAAATTAAGGATTTGAAACAAGGTATAAATAAAATTGATTGGAGAAGAAAAAGTTCATTGTCAAGGAAGGAAAAGGGGGGGGGGTTGGTTTCCAGGCTGCCAAGGAATGGAAAGGTCTTCACTGAGAAGCTGCAGAATTCCAGATGTTTCCAAGAAATCTGACACCTACCTCATATTATAGTTTAACCATTAATCGTTAAGCATTTTGAGAGAGAGTCCAGTTTCTTGGAGAATACCTCACTGTTTACGGCAGCAAAATCCCATCTGATAACATGAGAGGTCCTTTTGGCAGCCCCTAGAGCACCAGTCCAACCAGTAACACACAGTTTCCTGGCTGTGTCACTAATTCCTGTTGGAAACTTATCAGCTTCTGTCTCTAGCAGCAGAATCCTGACTGATAAGAGAAGAGGCTCATCTGCTGGTAGCCGACCCCCACCCCCACCCTCCTAGGTTATCAGTTTCTGACCAGTTCATAAATCAGTCTCAGGGATTTTGATTTTTATTTTTTTTTTTGGTTTTCATTTGTTTTTATCAAAATGTATTTCTGTCATTGTAACAGTTAATACTTTAATAGGAGAACTTAACCAGGGACATTAGGAAGTTAGTTAGAGACATCTTGCAGGCGCCTCCTCCCTTGTCAGTGACAAGGTAAGGTAATCCTATACACAGGCTGCTATTGTGAGCTGAGAAACTGGCCTCCTTCGCTGCCAGAGACCAGATGCACCTCTCTCTATCCTAATCTGTAAACGACTTAAAGGAGCCTTATCTCGGGGCTCTTCGGCTTCATTTCATGCTTGATTTACTTTAATTTGTCTGATAGGGCACAAGGATTTGGAGACGGCCCATCTTTCTGCAGAAAACGTTCAGATTTTTTTTTTTCCCTGGCATTGTTGTGCTGGGATTTGGGATTTTTTTTTTTTTTGAAAAAATTTTTTAAATGTGGGAGAAATCTTGCTCCAGTGCAGCAAGCTGCTTGAGTGTGTTTAGATTTAAGCTATCCCAGCAGAAAATGGTTTGTGAAGTGGTGTGATTGTGTGATGGGCCCCATTTACATTGAAATCACATGATGCGATATATCAGGATTCCTGAAGGGAGCGGTGCAGTAGAGCGCTGGGCCCACAAGGTACTTTGAAAGGCCTATATATAGCAGCAACAATTGATAGGAGATTTTACAGGAGACTTTATAAATATGTAAATAGGCGTTATCTGATTGGGTTCTGTGGCTACACATCTGTACCTCAAAGGAAGCAGAGCTGTGAGAACTACCAGGAAAACAGTAGTTTGCATTCTAAGTGAGTGAGAAATAGAAATGTTTCCTGGGTTGACAGCAGGTCAGGGTGGAGCCACTTTGCATACCTTGGAGGGGAAGCTTCTGTGCCAGGGAAGGGATCCCTTCTTTCTCCGAGAAAGGGAGACGGTCCCCTCACCGAGTTTTCATTTGTTTTATAACAGTGCTCAGATCGGTAGCTGTTGACCTTTCACCCTTCTTGTTATCTCTTTAAATTGTTCACGCGATATGGTGCCAGAGGGAATTGCTCTTACGTTTTTTGCATTTTAAAAAATGTACTTGCAGTGACCCAAGGGAAAGAAAATAAAGTCTTTGGTACATTGATCCCTTGATTAGTTATTTCCTAAGTGAAAATGGAAATACTATTAAAGCAGTAATAATGTTCCATCTTAATAGTTGAGGAGTCAATAAATGGCTCCCATGTGCTTCATTAAGGATCTTAATGAAGCCATTTTTGATGGCTGAACTTTACATTATCCTTTTTTTCCTCTTCTTTTCTTTTTATTTTTTTTTAAAACTGGGAGTCATTTAAGGAAGGGAAGTAGTAGGTATAAAGTGTTTTACAGATTCTCTTTGTATTAATATGGTGGCTGCTGCTAAAATAAAATTAATGGTGATTTGGGGGTGCAAATTCTTATGCAAAAGATAGAGCAGGAGGATTTACTTTTCATGGAGGACATTTTTGTTGTTATTGTTCTTAGGTAGACGTGTTTAATCCGTCACACGTTCATATAGTTAGCAGATATGTTCCTGTGCTATTCTGTGTTCTAGGATTCTGTAGTCACCTGACACCGTGTGTCTGTGTATTACAGTGATCTGACATGCTTCTGTCGTGTCGCAAGGCAATATCTGAGATTAACCAGTCCTAGCTCAACTTCTACAGCTTTCTCCACCACTTAATACTGTGATGTTGTTACCCTTTATGTAATCTTATCCCTCTCTTTCCTGTGCCTGATAGGGAGCTATGACTGCAGACTTCTGTGTCTAACAGGTGGCCTTGGAGACCATTGAAGAGACAAGTCACCTTGTTTCCGTATGTGAGGTCTAGGTATAAGATAGTTTTGAACAATTTACTTTTAAAATCCAACAAAACCAAAAACATCTTTATTGTTGGGGAGCGTACTTGTGTCTGGGTTAGTGAGGCCATTTAGGCATATCAGGGCAGAGGTTTTAGTTTCTAAAGTATTGCTTCACTTCAGAATCATTGTAGATGATTCACTATAATAAAATGATGCAAACACTATTTAGTCAGGAAATAAAGTGATCGATTACATTAAAAAATATACAGAAGATACTTTATCTCTCTGCTCCTGATCTCCCTCCAGCCCCACTCCTCAGTGAGGTCTCTCGAGGTGCAGTGACATGCTTTAAGGTGTTTGGAATTACTCTTTGAATTTTTTGTGGAGAGGGTGCAAAACAACTCTTACAAGAATGTATTGATTATTCAAGTTAACAATCATTTAAAGTACCCCTTTCAGGGGTACCTGGTGGCTCAGTAGGTTAAGCCTCTGCCTCCAGCTCAGGTCATGATCTCAGGGTCCTGGGATCGAGCCCCACACCAGACTCCACACTCAGCGGGAGCCTGCTTCTTCCTCTCTCTCTGACCCTCCTCCCTGTTGCTGCTCTCTCTCTCTCTCTTTCACTCAAATAAAATAACATCTTTGAAAGAAAGAAAGAGAAAGAAAGAGAAAGAAGAAGGAACTCACCCCTTTCAGGCACCATAGTGGGGGTTGTAGGGGGCTGGGTTTACCCCCTGAGGCTTCACAAATACCCATCCCTTCATGCTCCACAAGCAGGTCTCCAAGGAAGTAATATTTAGAAGGTCTCAAAATATGTTCACTGCCTGAGAAATTTTACCTTTATTTTAGGGATTCGCGTACCGGCTTCAGAGCGTTTGGGTGTCTGCGGTCAGTCTATTGGTGGTTGCCTGACATTTGAGACGGTTGGGCTGCAAATAGCACGAGACCTCTTGATTCAAGCCAGCCTTCTGTGCTCAGAAATGCCCAGTTCCTGGCCAGCTGCTAAGTCTGCTCACAGAGCAAAAAGGGTCTTTAGAACTGGTGGGTTATGGCCAAATTGGCATGGAGGGAGCGTCTGTTGTTTCCACTTTCCACCTCTCCACCGATATCCCCTCATCCTTCAGCAGCTTCTGCTCCACTATCTTGTCCCCCTGCCTGGTTGAAACTTACCATCTTTCTTTCCCTTTTTCAGTTATCAAAAGGGGTAACAGTTGCCCACACTGAGAGGTAAATAACTGATGAAGTATATGTTTCTTTTAGGCCTATTTGCATTTTAGCAGGTAGCAAAAGGAAATGACAATTTTTTTTTAAGATTTTATTTATTTATTTGACACAGAGAGAGAGAGAGCACGAGCACAGGGAGTGGGAGAGGGAGAAGCAGGCTTCCCGCTGAGCCAGGAGCCTGATGCAAGGCTTGATCCCAGGACCTTGGGCTGAAAGCTTAACCAACTGAGCCACCCAGGTGCCCCGGAAATGACAATTTTAGAAAAAAATTGTTTCTATACCAGGGAAGTGGTCAAGTATTTCTCAGGTCTCCACCTAGACAGTGGTGATGGCCAGAGCCAATCCAATGATGGCAATGATTGTCATGAATCTCTGGTTTATTTTGACTCTAGGGCACTCTCTTAAGTGGGCAGACGTAGTCAGTTTAGATGCCTTCTGAATTCTTCATTCTGTTGATCTGATCTCAACTTTTTTTGGAATTTTAGTGGACAAATGATTTCAGTGAGTAAGAGTTTGGTACCAAAGGTCAGATAATCCAATATAAGCAACTAATTTCTTTTTGAGGAAGAAGTTCTTTCTTTTAAGGTCACAAAGTTATATCCCAAACCATTAGCAACTGCTGCTACATATTGTTCATTACAGGAATCACTTGGTCAATGCAGACCAAACCAGTAACCCAAAACGCAAGCCAATCATAATGGTACTCAAGAATGAACTTTGTGTGCAAAGACCATAAATGTGCATTCTTGAAATGATCTTAAGATATTGGGAGTCCTATATTAAACTAATGTGGTCTAGTATGGGATGTTTTGAAAAATAATAGCAATTACATACCTAATATTTGAAAATCATGGGTGTTGCAGTTAGATGGTCATGGGTTCAAATTGCAGCTTTGGCCTTTGTAAACTGGTTGACCGTGGGTCACAATTTCCTCTTCTATAAAATAAGAATAAAAATCAGTACCCAACTATTTGTTTTTAGGAATAAATGCAGTACTGTTTTGTAAAACAACCATGCCTGACATGTGGAAAACATTCTATGAATAATGGATATAGGAGTAACAATGAAAAAAATCAGTTTTTGCATTTTATATCACTAGGTATTCATTTCTACATAAAATCAATAACCAATCATGTGTTAATAAATTTCTCCTTTATTCTGGCTTTTAAGTGGTCTTTGACAAATGGTGGGACTCTAGAGGTTTTATTTATGTTAAAGAGTGGGTATGTTTCAAAAAGAATTGCAGAAAGAAAAATATGCCCTTAAATTTTTCAATGATTTAATGCACGATTAACTTTATAAATGTCAGAGGAGTATATTGCTTGTTTTTCTGTGAATTAATTGGCTAAATAGCCATATCTTTGATGTAAGGCGGTAAAACCAAAAGAGGAAAGTGTTATTTATTCTAAAATAGCAATAGGTTGCTCTTATCATAAGAATTTTAATAGGGAAGACAGTATTTGGAGATTTTTATATCAGCCCACATATCATATGCTAAAAGTACATATATATGTGTGTGTGTGTTTATACATGTTATAAATTTTTTTTTTTTACTTTCTAAATATAGAAATAGCTTCAGTTTCCCTGTTAAATTATGGCTAGTGAATCTCTACAAGGCTACTATTATCCTAGTTTGTTTAAAGTGTTAGCTCTGTATGATCAATGATTTTATTTTAAAGTCTGTTTTCACCGTGAGTGAGTTTCAGCAGGCGAGTTAGCTTTTGTGTTTTCTGTTGGGGAATGAAGGCTAACATGTAAAATTGCTGGTAAATAAGGAAGAGGCCCTTCTGGCAATAGACAGAAGCATCTGAGTCAGATTTGCTAAATTACATTTTTCTTCAGATTGGACATAATTTTCTATCTTAGATATTTCTCAAGGCCCTTTATGAATTCCAGCTTCTGTCTTTTCTTATATTTATGGTTTCACTAAAATCCTCAGGTAGCGAAATACCTGCACTCATGAATCATTTGTAGATAATAGTGGTTCAGACACTCTCTGTCCAAATTGATAATGGGTATCTGATCCAAAACGATGCCTATTTTTAAAGGTCTATATAAGGAGTTCATGGGGGAAAAATCCCTTTCTCTCTGATCTCATGTTTATTATCACGTTCAATAGTTAGTATCCTGAATGTAGAAATGTAGAATAAGGCAAACTAGATATCTAACTCTATTGTTTGAGTCTCCAAATTACTTTATAAAACACACATCTCTTCCAGACAGAATCCTTGTTCACTTTGTGCTGTTAGCACTGTTACGAATAATTGAGGTTATATGTACGTTCTTCCTTGTGTCTGCATCCTTCTCCAAGTATTTAAATTAGTATTTACAAAATTGTATCACTGAAAAGTGATATTTTCACTTATGAAGGATTTAACATATGCTTCACGAAAAGTATTGAATTTATTTGTAATATTTAGTATCATTTTAAATGAGCGAATATTCCATTTCAGTAAGGTGTAAATTGACTTATTTGAATTATTTTCCAAAAGTAAAATAGATTAATTCCTTTCAGGGAGTAATGTTGCTTTCATCACTAGCTTCCAATCTATAGCGTGCCTAAGAGTCACCTTGGGAACTCTTGAGAAATGTAGATTTCCGGATCATACCCACAAGGATTTGGAACAAGTAGGTCTGGAGTGAGGATTTTAGGTAGATAGATTGATAGTTGAAGGCCAGACGGTTGTGATGCAGATAGCACTTAGAGAAGCACTGTGGCCTCAAAGACACCCTTGACTTAGTGACGGAGATTATAAACTGATGAATTACAGTTCTGACTTACATCGTAGCCTGCACATATCTAGTATCCGTCCCAGCTGCAGCCCCACTAAGTGGATGCCCAGAATTTACTGTGACTGTACAGACAGCAGAAATTCCCGACAGTCTCGGGTATCCTCTGACTCTAGTGGTTGCTGTGGGAGGTCTCACTGTGCACAAGACATTGCTTTTCCCTTGCCACACCACACGTTGTCCCTTTAGCCTGAAGCATGCTCTGCGTTCCCTCTCTTCGGAGCCACAGCCCAACTCTGGCCTCCCCAGGAAAGCCTCTCCTGACCTTCTTAGGGGTCTCCGTCTTCGGGGCTCTCATCCTACGTGTGTCCTTCTCTGCAGGGCTTGTCACAATTACAGTTTATGTCTGTTGTGCGCATGTTTGATTATTGCTTGTCTTTCTCACTAGACTCAAAGCTCAGTAAGACACACGCTATGACTCACTCACTTTTTGTTTGGTTCCGTTTGAATCTGCAAAGCTTAATGGGGGCCCTGCACATAGTAGGCTCCTAGCCAATATATATAAGTAAATACACTGAGGTTAACTCTTCATCTCACTGTCTGTTAAAGACAGATAAGTAGAGTAAGGTTGTGTATTAAGTTACTGATGTGTTGGTGTGAATGAATGTTTGAGGGACTCAGGGTAACGTCAGCATCCCCAGTAACTTGGGAAACTGGGGAGACTAACAGGGTAAGTACAGAGAGGACAGATATGGACAAGGCAGTATCCCTTGAACTGTGAAAAAGGTTTCAAAACTGTTGAACCGTTGGTGCCAAATATAGTTAAATATTTATTAATTTTAAATAGGAAGATATCTTGTCAACGTAAAAAGTTATAATAATTCCTTTTTTTTCTCATGCATGTGTTGCTGGTGGTATTGGAAATGCTTAACACTGATGACACTTATTTCCTTCTCTTCAGGAAGACAAAGGTGAGATACAATAGGAGGAACGAGTGTTTGTTGTATGCTGTGGACCAGGCACTGTGTTTATACTTTGCATATAATTTCCCATTTGATCTTCACAACTGCCTTATAAGTAGCAATTAAAGATCAAAAACCACTCAAAATCATGCCATATTTTTTAAGTCAGCATTTTGTTTTGTTTTGGATTCCTAAGCTAAGATCCTCAGCCCCTACCCTTGCATTCTTGTATTATTTAGAAAATCTTTGGTAATAAATAGCAAAGCCTAATATGAGTAATATAGAGAAAGGATTGGTTCACACAACTGAAAGTGCCATAGAATCATGATGCCTTCAGAATTGTAGGCTCTGGTTCTTTGCCAGTCTCCTGGTTCTGCCCTATTTTCGGTTTCAGCTTCACTTAGCTTAGTTTTCCTCATGATGACACTACGTAGCCCAGAGCTAGCATGCTGTCCCGTGGGGGCATTTTGTACAAAGGTCTTGCTGTTGGCTCTGATTACTCTGGCTTGAATTGCACGTCCACTTCTTGAACCGATCATTGTGGAAGAGAGAATGGAATGAATAGTCTCAGTCATGTCCCATGTGTTACCCCTCTTGAGAGAGAAGGAAATCAGTTTTTCTTAAACCACACAGAAATTATGGGAAAGAGGGGAAGTGATGGATTCTGGAAAGGCAGCTCATGCATTGACTGATCTCTTCTTGAAAAGTGCTCAAGAAGCGGGAATGTAAGCAAGGGTGTAAGATAAATATATTTGGAGAGTATTAATATTTGAAAATGATTTTTTGATCTGGATATACTTTCAGATAACCTTAAACAGCAGTAGTTAAAAAAACCCTTTATTTTTGATATTCAAGAAGCTTGGCCTGTTATCAGTTGAGATTGAGCAGCATTTAGAGAAAATATATTTCTGATGGCTCAGGCTGTTCTTGAGGTGGCCATATATTTGAATATTTATAATGATAAAATGAATATTCTGTAGCACATGGAAGAGTGCTGTTAGAGTAATTGTTTCTCTTTCCTCTCCTTTGACGATAATGTTTTCTGCTCTGTATGTCTAATACAGTTCTTATATACCATTGATAGAAATAATAGTAAGCATTTGTTGAAAGTTCACTGTGTATTCAGCAGTGTCCCCAAGTGTTGTCTGTAATCCTTCTCACCACAATCCCATGAAATAAATGCA